>NC_056732.1:1028510657-1028820657 GCF_019279795.1 Protopterus annectens | reverse complement strand
AGGAGGACCATGCATGTGTGGATGTAAACCTATTTTGCACTTGTGCATGGAATTCAAAATAGCTCTTCCACTGAGAGAGACGGTAAGTAAGTAATTGGTGTGTGTGAATTTGTAGGTAGGTTGATAAGTGGTGTGTGTGTGTGTGTGTGTGTGTGTGTGTGTGTGTGTGTGTATGTAATTTAAACTAGCGGTTCCATTCATTTCTGTATGAGAGAGAAAGTATGTGTTTGTATGTATGTAACTTGAACAAGCCATTCTATTTGTATGAGAGATAAAGTGCATGTGTGTGTGTGTGTGTGTATAGAATTTAAACTAGCTATTCATTGAAAGACAATGCGTATGTGTGTTGCTATGTGAGAGAGTAGGTGTGTGTATGGAATTTAAACTAGCCATTTGTTGATGTATGAAACAGGGTGAGTGTGTTGCTATGTGAGAGAAGGTAGGTAAGTGTGTGTGTTTCACATACCTCTCAACTGTCCAGATTTAGCCTCATAGATTTAGTCTGTTTCTCATAAAATTTGTGGCTTTTTGGTAAATCATGGAGGACTGACGTCATTAAATAATGACATATACACAAGTTTCAGACTTCATATCCTTTAGAAAATACATGCTAACACTTATCCTGTTATTCTAGTGACTTTCTTATTTAAAAAGAGCAATATTTAAAAATCTAACCCTATTTTGAGACATTGAATCTCCATTATTTCAAGCTTTGTCCAGATTTCTTGCACTAAGAAGTTGAGAGATATGGGTACATCTACTGTCCAGATTTTTGCAGAATGCCCTGATTTTTGCCTCATGTTTTGGCCTATTCCTCAATATCTGTGGTTTTCTGGCAAATCATTGAGGATTGAAATAACTAAATAATGTCATACATTTGAATTTCAGACTTCATTTCCTTTAGAAAATGCATGTTAAGACAAATGCTGTTATTCTAGCAACTTCCTAAGATGTTCATAGGGGTCATAGGTTGGTACTAGGCTATCAGCCCTAGGACCTATACAAGCCTAGCCATAACAATTCCCTGGCTATTTCTTCTTCCCTGGACCCCTGTCTAGCAGGGTGACTGACGTGATCCCCGGGGTGAATTTCCTTTCTCCCATCCAATCATCAATGTTCCTTTTGAAGAGGGTCAAAGAGGCACTCTGCTTGACATGTATGGGCAATCTGTTCCAGAGTCTGGGGAGTCTCTGGGTCAGGAACCTATCCCTCCAGCATGTTTTGTTTATTGTGACGACAAGGTTTAGATCCCTGGAGCATGTGGCTCTGAGGGATTGGGATTTCTTTAAGTGTAGCTTGTCCAACAACTCTGGGTTTGACATGGCCTTGTATGTTAAGCAGAGATCGCCTCGGAGTAGACGATATGCAACAGAGTATAGCTGGAGTTTTTTTAAGGTGGTCAGCATAGGGCATCTGATTTAGGCCTGTGATTCTTTTAGTGAGGTATTTCTGCAGCCTTTCCAGTTGTTGCAGATGTCTTGAGAGGTACATACGAAATGGGGCATTGTATTCTATAATGGGTCTAATGAGGGATGAGTACAGTGGGACAATGACCTCCTTTTTTCTGGAAGAAAAGCCCCTAGTGATGAGGTATGCCACATAGAAGGATTTCCTGACTGTTGTGGGGATGTGGCTGTTGAAGGTGAGACCACTGTCCACTTGTGTCCCTAAGTCCCTTATCACACTTTCGGTATTTAGTGTACTGCCACCTATGTGGTAATTCACGGGTACATGTTTTTTCCCAAAGGGGATAACTATACATTTCTTGGCATTGAGCTTGAGCCCATGGCTCTGGCACCAAGCATCTGTTTCTGTAAGGCCCTTTTGTAGAGTATCCACATCATTTGGGGATTCAATAATGGCTCCCAGTTTGCAGTCATCTGTGAACTTTGTTAGCCAGAGTCCCTTAGTGTTAGCCTGTACTTCAGAGAAGTAGATGCCAAACAAGAGAGGTCCCAGGACTGAATCCTGAGGTACTCCACTTGTCACTTGTCTGGAACTGGATTTGGAGTCATCTTCTTTTACAGTGTGGGTTCTGTCAGTAAGCCAGTTGGCAACCCATCGAGTGATGTAGGGATTAATGCCCAGCTTAGTAAGTTTATCTATGATTCCAGAGTGGGGGATGGTGTCAAAATCCTTGTCAAGGTCCAGATAGGCTGTGTGGACTGCCTTGCCCTTGTCCACGGCTCTGGAGACTGATTTGAAGAAGCCAATCAAGTTCAGGAGACAAGATCGGCCCTTCACAAATCCAAACTGGGTGGGGTCCAGTGTTTAAGAGCAATATTTAAAATGTGTGCCTATTTTGGGGGCATTGTCCAAATTTCTTATACCAGGAGGTTGAGAGGTATGGTATGTAATGCCGTAGTTGTGGGGGGGGGGGGTAGGTTAGTCAATTAAGTTGATCAGGTTTGAGCCTGTAATTTGGTTACAGGAGTCAAGAGCCTGAATCCTCTATGCCGAATACCAGACTGGTGACAGAATTGTGAGGTTGAGTTTCAGTACATTTTCAGGGAATTATAAGTTTCAGTGAATTTTTAAGGGATTGAGTTTCATTTCACTTTAATAGAATTGTGAGTTTCAAGGGAAGATAAGTTTACAGTTTTCAGTGTACAACTAACTGTTTTGTTTAACAAATGGCAGTCACTGTTTGTGCTATAGAATTTAAAATCAGTGTTAGTAGCATAATTCCCTTTGGTGCAGAAGGCTGTGGATTGACCTACTCCCACGCCATGTAGATGGAGTGCTGATATTGCAGTGCATTTTGATTGCTGATTATTTGGTGCATTTTAAGGGGAATCATTCCTGTGTGTATCCTCCTTTGTAAGAGATGCCTATCAACTACGAACTTTTTGTTAGTTTGTCAGTCATTCCCTATTGCAATATTACCAGCTTATCATTTTATTTTAATGTAACATACGCAATTAATTCTTCATGGGCAGCAGGCACTTAATTTGTAGATGAAACATTGAAATGTAAAGTTGTTTGCCAGTAGCAACCTCTTTATTAGTTACAGATCTCTTTAATGTGGAATTATATGGATGACTTTTTCTTCTGCAGCAATTATGCTTATTAAATAATATTGGTGGATTGAACAGAAGTTTGAGTGGCCTTTTATGGTTGAAATTTTCCGAAATGGGTAATTTTGACATTATTGGTTCATACATTTTGTTTCATTGCTTACTACTCCTACTCTTTCTCTCAGTAGAGAGAGCTAGAGGATAAATATAAAATATTCAGCCTCTTCTCCTAAAGCTCGCTCTGCCTACAGGCCTAACACTCCTGGATTTTCCAAGATCATCCTCTGGATAGCAAGATCCACCTTGACTGCCTGTCTCCCTACAGGGATACTCCTACTCTTTCTATCAGTAGAGAGAGCTAGAAGATAAATATAAAATATTCAGCCTCTTCTCCTAAAGCTCGCTCTGCCTACAGGCCTAACACTCCTGGATTTTCCAAGATCATCCTCTGGATAGCAAGATCCACCTTGACTGCCTGTCTCCCTACAGGGATACTCCTACTCTTTCTCTCAGTAGAGAGAGCTAGAGGATAAATATAAAATATTCAGCCTCTTCTCCTAAAGCTCGCTCTGCCTACAGGCCTAACACTCCTGGATTTTCCAAGATCATCCTCTGGATAGCAAGATCCACCTTGACTGCCTGTCTCCCTACAGGGATACTCCTACTCTTTCTCTCAGTAGAGAGAGCTAGAGGATAAATATAAAATATTCAGCCTCTTCTCCTAAAGCTCGCTCTGCCTACAGGCCTAACACTCCTGGATTTTCCAAGATCATCCTCTGGATAACAAGATCCACCTTGACTGCCTGTCTCCCTACAGGGATACTCCTACTCTTTCTCTCAGTAGAGAGAGCTAGAGGATAAATATAAAATATTCAGCCTCTTCTCCTAAAGCTCGCTCTGCCTACAGGCCTAACACACCTGGATTTTCCAAGATCATCCTCTGGATAGCAAGATCCACCTTGACTGCCTGTCTCCCTACAGGGATACTCCTACCCTTTCTCTCAGTAGAGAGAGCTAGAGGATAAATATAAAATATTCAGCCTCTTCTCCTAAAGCTCGCTCTGCCTACAGGCCTAACACTCCTGGACTTTCCAAGATCATCCTCTGGATAGCAAGATCCACCTTGACTGCCTGTCTCCCTACAGGGATACTCCTACTCTTTCTCTCAGTAGAGAGAGCTAGAGGATAAATATAAAATATTCAGCCTCTTCTCCTAAAGCTCGCTCTGCCTACAGGCCTAACACTCCTGGATTTTTCAAGATCATCCTCTGGATAGCAAGATCCACCTTGACTGCCTTTCTCCCTACTGGGATACTCCTACTCTTTCTCCCAGTAGAGAGAGCTAGGGGATAAATATAAAATATTCAGCCTCTTCTCCTACAGCTCGCTCTGCCTACAGGCCTAACATTCCTGGATTTTCCAAGATAATCCTCTGGATAGCAAGATCCACCTTGACTGCCTGTCTCCCTACAGGGATACTCCTACTCTTTCTCTCAGTAGACAGAGCTAGAGGATAAATATAAAATATTCAGCCTCTTCTCCTAAAGTTCGCTCTGCCTACAGGCCTAACACTCCTGGATTTTCCAAGATCATCCTCTGGATAGCAAGATCCACCTTGACTGCCTGTCTCCCTACAGGGATACTCCTACCCTTTCTCTCAGTAGAGAGAGCTAGAGGATAAATATAAAATATTCAGCCTCTTCTCCTAAAGCTCGCTCTGCCTACAGGCCTAACACTCCTGACTTTCCAAGATCATCCTCTGGATAGCAAGATCCACCTTGACTGCCTGTCTCCCTACAGGGATACTCCTACTCTTTCTCTCAGTAGAGAGAGCTAGAGGATAACTATAAAATATTCAGCCTCTTCTCCTAAAGCTCGCTCTGCCTACAGGCCTAACACTCCTGGATTTTCCAAGATCATCCTCTGGATAGCAAGATCCACCTTGACTGCCTGTCTCCCTACAGGGATACTCCAACTCTTTCTCTCAGTAGAGAGAGCTAGAGGATAAATATAAAGTATGTAACATGCTACAATCATTACTCCACTTGGTCTGAGAATATTGCTCTATTGTTCTATCACTTACTTGGTGCTAGTGAAGGGTTCCAACCAGATATGCCAGCAGCCTTGCCCTTATTACTGGGTGCTCCCCTAATATCAGCATCACCCCTGGTGCTTGTCCCTATACCTGACCTGCCTTCCTTCTTTCACCATTCAGTCTGCCTCTCTTATACATTTAGGCTCTGTCCACTAGGGGGCAGTGCCTACCCACCTACCTAATCATTTTTCCTCACTCCTTCCCATACACTTCAATACCACTTTTTAACATCTTTCCCTATACTAATTGCTAAATTACAGCTCTATCCATTCTATCTCTAGTTTTGTCCTCTCCTTTCTCAGTTATAGTGCACTCCAAGAGTCACACGTACCACCTTGCTTACCTTCTTCTGTTCTTACCTCCACCTCACTGATTGTTTCTCACACTGTCCTGCTGCCTACCTTCCTTAGATGTATCCTGCTCCGTTCCTTCGGGCTCACTCCGCTCCCCTACCCTACCCCCAAATTCCACCCACCCCAGTGCATCTACACTTATACCATTCTAACCACTCCCACTTCCTCCCACACTTCACTGACAACACCCACTTCCTCTCTAGCAATTACACCACTTCCTCTTAATCACAACATTCCTTCCACCCCCTCCATCCCCCTTAATCCTATCCTACTTACTTTCCAACAACTACACCCCTCCCTTTTTCACCAACGCCGCCCTCATAAAACTCCTCTTCACACCTCCCTTCATATCCTATAATTTCACATCTACTTCACACACTTATTCTCTACACTACATATAACACCTTATCAAAACCACAACATGACTACAACATACAAATCACTCTTAATTCATCTATTATTACTTCTCATCCTTACTTACATCCACTATCTCACCCAACCCAACACCACATATTATCTTCCACCCACTCACTCCACCAGCACACTCCCCTTTTCTGACTTAAAGTCTTTTATCTCAATAGCCCCTGAACTCTGTCCCATTAACCCCAATCTACTTTTTCACTATAAACTAAACACTTCTTACAAAGTCTTTAGTCCCTTCCCAAGCTCCAATATTCACAAATATCTGAAAACCTACAACATTCAAACAAGCAATCCAATCATCTTAGAAATGTCATTAAACATCTTACAACCATACTCCTATCTGGAGATATACACCCTAACCCAGGCCCAATCACGACTTCCTCCATATCCAAATCCATCCTACTAGCTTCTCTAAATGCTCAAAGCATAGCAAACAAAATCCCTAATCTACAAGCATGGCTTCTACATAACAAACCCAACATCCTAGCTATTTCCGAAACCTGGCTAAAACCTCATATAAAAGACACTGAAGTTCTACCTCCAAATTACTCAATAATCAGAAAAGACAGAATCCATAAAAAGGGTGGCAGGGTAGCTTTACTCTATTCTTCCGCCCTATCCATTACTCTCTATAACAAACCCATTCCAAATTTCTCCAACGCAGAATTAACATTAGCTTTATTTCAATTAAACAAACACAAACAAATCTGCATAGTTTCACTTTACATCCCCCCTGGTGACAATGTCTCTGTTTTAGAAGGCATCCTATCCTGGCTTTATATCAATGTCAGTAATGAAACTATTATCATGGGTGACACAAACATTAATTGGTCCTGCATTAATTCCCCCACACACCCCATAAACATTAACCTCTATAAATACTCTCAGCTCATCAACCAGACTACCAGACCCTCTAAAGATTTCTCCACTGGCAGTACCCTAGATTGGATTTTAGTATCTCACCCCCACTACTACACCGACAGTGGAACTCCCCCTGACTCCCTCAGTGACCATCTTCCCATATTCACCAAACGTCTTCCATATCCACTACAAGCAACACATAATTACATCAGCACTCGAAACCTAAAAAACTTCGACCCAGTAACCTTCTCAGACTCCCTACAATCAACAAATTGGAACCCACTAAAAACTCTACCCCTGGATAATGCTGTTGCATACTTCAATACAAATTTCCTGAAACTCCTGGATAGTCTAGCCCCCATAAAAACCAAACAAATTCAAAACAATACCACCCCCTGGCTTACAAGAAATACACTAACTATCATGTGACTGAGAGACAAAGCCTGGGCACACTACCAAAGAAACAAAACTTTCTCTACCCTAAATGAATTCAAAACTCTTCGCAACAAAGTCAAAAGGCTTATCACAATAGATCGTCAAAACTACTACTCCATACTTCAAAACAACAATAAAACCAACCCTCAACAATTCTGGAAAGGTATCAATAAACTCCTAAAACCTAGCACTGCAGAAAACCCAAGCCCAGACCCAAGTGCTCCAGATATCAATCTCGCCACCCAATTCAACTCATTCTTCTTAGACTCCATCTCTAAACTTACCACATCCTTCTCCAATAACACCACACCCTCTACACCTACATCCCACCTCCTTCCTCCCCCTTCATTTCCTATTTCTCAACTCACACCTTTTTCCCTAAAACCCATCCCTACATCTACCATAAAAAAGCTCCTGCAAAAGCTAAAACCATGTACTAATGCACCTGATAACATACCCTCATACTTCCTTAACATTGCTGCCAATGCCATTGCCTTCCCCATTAGCATCCTAATAAATCACTCTATCCAAGAAGGTCGTATTCCCACACTCTGGAAAAGAGCTTTCATCATACCCTTACATAAAGGAGGCAAGGACAATGATATCACTAACTACCGTCCCATCACCATCCTTTCTCCTATATCAAAACTCTTAGAAAATTGCATCCATCTCCAACTCCTTCCCTATCTCCTAGATAATAACTTACTAACCCCCACACAACATGGTTTCAGACCCAGCCACAGCACCATGACTGCCCTCCTTTCCTTCCTGGAAACAGTAAATACTGCCCGAGACTCTGGCCCTGTTGTATCCACTCTCCTTCTCGACCTTTCGAAAGCCTTCGATACCATATCTCACAGCCTTCTCCTTACTAAGCTATCTAACCTTAACCTATCCCCTGTCTCTATCAATTGGTTCACCAACTATCTCTCTCATAGGCAACAAGCTCTCAAATGGAAAACAGCCATCTCCTCCTTTCTAAATACACCCACTGGTGTCCCCCAAGGTTCCATCTTGGGTCCTCTCCTCTTCAATATATTCATAAATGACTTCTCCCACTCAATTCCCCACGCCAAACTTGTTCAATATGCAGATGACTCTACAATCATCTGCACAGCCACATCCATTCCTACTCTCTTAAAATTAACCCAAGACTCCTTCTCTACCACAGAACAATGGATGAAAAACAATCATCTAGCAATCAATGCATCTAAAACCAAGCTTATGGTATTTACCCCCTCTAAAAACACAACCATTAACAAAAATCTACTCTCTATCATCAGCCAAAACAACATCCCTCTTGAACTAGTATCTGAAAGCAAACTGTTAGGGGTCCTGATAGATGACCAGCTCAAATTCAACAGCCACCTACTACTAAACATAAAAAAAAATTATAAACTTGGCATGCTTTATCGACATAATAAATTCCTCTCCACTTCTACTAAACATACTCTTGCTACAACATTCCTCATTCCTTCACTTCTATATGGGGCTCCTCTTCTAACAAACCTTCAATCATCCCTTAAAACAAAACTGTCCTCATGTTATAATAAAATTGCCAAATTTGCCACTGGCCACAAAGCATCTACCTACCACTGTGTATCTCTCCACAAACTAAACTGGCTTGAGCTTCCTAACTATCTCGCCTTTACTCAGCTCTGCTTTGCCCACAAACTCATATTCCATCCATCCCTCTGTCCATCACTCAGCTCCACCTTTAAAATGCACATGCCACAAAGAGCCCTAAGATCTAATAACCAAAATCTGATAGAACTGTACAAACCTCTTCACTCGCCAGGGAAAAATCTGCTGTCCTTTTCCCTGGCACACAATTGGAACTCCCTTCCCCCCTCCATTCGTACCACTGCTAACCTTCCAGCTTTTAAAAAATCTCAATACACACACTTAACATCTTCCTGGGAATGCTCCTGCTCTCATCCCTCCTAGTCTAGCCTACTTCCTACAGGCACCACATCATATATACCAGAAACTATAAATTAGCTAAAGCAATAACACCCCAATAATTCTTAAACTCTAGTATTCCATTCTAAATACTACGTATTTTTCTACAACAATGCAATGCTAGTCTTATATAGCATAACCAAAGATTCTTTGCTTGTAATCACCTGTTCCTCTATTTTTTGTCTTGAACACACATTTCTCTGTTTTGTCAACCACTGTTAAAGTTTTTTACCACTGTTTTGCCAATTTGTATTAATTTGACTGAATGTGGTAATGTGTAAACTTCTGTAATGTTTTGTATCTTTATTCAGGGGCTTTTCTCCCCAGGACTCCAATGAAAACGGGTACTTCGGGCCGAATGGACAATCCTGGTAAATCAACTGTAAATAAATAAATAAATAAATAAATACTAGAAGAATGTTCATAACTACAAATTTAAAGCACCATTCTAACATATGGTGATGTATTGTACAAGGAATATAATTTAATACAATCAGGAAGGTATATCAAAGAACACATACATGTATTCATGGCCCTATAAATGTGCGCAAGTAGCCCATGGTTTGTAAACAGCCCAAAGGTAAACTTAATCCTCCACTGGCCAGATGCATTTTCTTTGAATGTGGGTTTTCATTCCGTTTCAATAAATGTGAGTTTCAGACAATATTGACTAAATGATGACAGACAAAAGTATCAGAGTTCATATCATTCAGTAAACATGCACATTCAAAACCTGTTGTCCTAGTAAGTCTAGTACATAAGGTCCCTATTTAACATTTATCTCCAATAATGTGCATTTGTACTCCATTTTTTTTGCTTTGTCCCATATCTATCCATAGACACCGACCTTGTAGAATGTTATTGTGCATTATATTTCTGGTATGTTTTCTCTTAAGCTTTGTGGTTTTCTGGAAAATTTATTGTAGGTTGCAGTCACTAAATAAAGGCTTATTTGAATTTCAGATGTCATACTTCACAAAGTCTGTTATTCCAGCAACTTTCTAAATATATAAGATCAGTATTAAAAACCTATCTCTGGTTTTGAATTTTACACCATAGTTTAAGATAACTGGCTCATCTCTCTTGCTAGCTCAGGTCCTTTAGGCCAATAACCTTTTTTTGTCGGGAACCTTTAGGGTTTGATTAGTGCAGAATATAGAGGGGTAGGGACTTCCTTGGATCTAAAGGAAATACCATGTGCAATCAGCTGTGTCAGACAGAGGGAGTCTATGACCACTGTTGCAACGTGGTCATCAAAGATTCATAAGTACATACCATGTTACCGACCTTTGAGGATCTTAAGCCTAACCCTGCATTGCAATTATAATTATTGGATAGGAATATTAAAAGATGGCAAAAAGTATATGTTGGGGTAATGACATAGTTCTCATATCCATGAGGGCCAGTGGTACTAAACTGGGATGAATTTGCAGTTACCCATCCATACATCCAGATTACATTTGAACAGAGTAAGAGAAGTGCTCTGCTTTACGTAGCGTGAAAGGCTGCTCAGTAGGAATGGTATTCTCTGTGATAAATACATATCCATATCCTATCCATATAGGTTTACTCCTAATTTCATGATTTTGTCTACAATTCCTGAATGGGGAATAGCGTTCAGTGATTTGGCCAGGTAAAGAGGCAGTGTGTACCATTTTGACCTCATTTATAGCTTTCGTCACGTTCTCAAAAAAAAAATCCACCTGGATGATTAGGCACGATCTGTCTTTCATGAAACCAAATTGTGCTAGATCCAATATATGAAGGTTCCCTATGTTTTTATTTAAAATATCCATGATCATTCTTTCCATGGCTTTTACATACAAGACTAGTCAGACGTATGGGTCTGTAGTTATCCAGGTCGGTAGATGTCCCAACCTTGTGCTGATGATTAACTGTTGCAGTCCTCCATTCACTAAGCATGAAGCCAGTTAGGAGGCTAATGTTGAACAGTGATTTTAGAATGTTTGATAGCTCATGTTTCATGCTAGGCAGGTACATACCAAAAGGGGCATTATACTCAGTGACTGTCCTGAGTGTCAAGTAGAGGGGAACAATTATGTGCCTGGATCTGGATGATACACCTTTAGATATAAGCTGTACAATGAAAAAGGATTTCCTTAGAGTAGTGAATATGTAGTGATCAAGGGACAGTTCATTGTTGACAAAGGTTTCCAGATGAGACTGGTAAGGCTTATGTGTATATAATTGCCTGGGCCCATTGAAGTCCCATCTTCATGCAAGGGAATGTCTGTTTCAGTCTTTCATTCATCCAGTACAAAATCTGTTTTAAGATTAGTATTGAATAGCCTTTCCAGGGTGTTTGACATGTCATGTTTTGGACTAACCGGTCCAGTAGGCAGCCTAGTATGTTATCCACTCCCAATAGACATTATGTTCTTGACCTTAGGTAGTAACTTCAGAAATTGTTGAGAGATTTGAGGGGGTTATAGGTGCAGGTATTTGATTTGAGAATATTGGAAGATTGTGGGGGGGAGGGGAGATGAAGTTCAGTCTGAATTAGTTGGCCTGTGAATTGGCTATATCCTCTGCTCCAAGTATGTGATATTGTTATTAGCTCACTGCAGTGCCAGTCATTGTTTCTGAGATTTCTAGCATAGTTAAAAAATACTTTGTGGTTATTTTTCACCTGGGTTTATCTTTTTACCTCATATCAGGCTTTGGTTGATTTAATCACAATTCTGAGTTCCTTGTTTATTTTAGCAAGAGTGTTTTTGGCTTGCTGAGTGTTACATTTATTTTTATATATGAGTATTTTTTTTTATTATGCTACCCACAGGGCTTTACTTTTGAATTTTGTATTGTATTTATTTCTGAGGGGGGAAAATGTGTCTATGCAACTATTTATGTATGCATAGATTTTGGCAATAAATTATTCCGTACTGTGGTATGTTTGAAATAGGCTTAGAAGAGGGACCCCATCCCCAACTATTGCCCTGTACCCAGCATAGTCAGAAACCACTCTACTCAGATATGTGCACACAATATCAATTTCACTAGATTACGAGGGGGCTGAGAATAGTGTGGTAATTATTTCTTTAACATTTTACACAATCAAACCTATGAGTGTCTTCTTTTGTTCTTTCAGCATGTAACAGCATAGGGCTATACATAAAGTGGCTATGTTTTCATTTTGTGGGAGGGTAGGGAGGCAGTCTGCATTTACAGATATGCTTTCTGTCTTTACAAACTGTTGTCTTCTCAGGATATTGGGTGGTATTGTGCCAGCTTTAAACATTAAGCCTTGGGCAAAACTTATGTTTCTTGAATTTCTTTTCATTTCTTCCCAATACTTTTGTTCAGACTATCACTGGATCATAAGACTAGAAAAAACTCCAAAAAGCACCTTAGAGCATGTATAGTCCCCACTGGTTCTGGGGCCGAGGGTAATTTTTTTGCTTTAACCAATTTCCTTTCAGCAAAGGCTTGAGATTCAGAGAATGTAAGTAGGGTAGTAAGGATGTCAACTTTCAACAGCTTCAGTTTTGCTTGATTGACTCCCATGGGTGCACATCTTCATTTATTTTCAGTGGCAGTATGACTGAATCCAGCTAAAATGTATTTATTGATGGGAATGTAAGGTTTACCATTTCAAAAGGCTTAGTGTGAGTGTAGGCCATAGAAGTGAGCAGCTATTGCCAGGTGACCCATGTGGGTGGAAGGGGGTAGTTGTGGCTCATAGCTTGGGTGTTACCTAAGGCAGTATGACAGATAAAGTGTGTGTGTTACTGTGTCAGAAAAAAGGTGTGTGTATGAGTTTGTCGCTGTGTGACATCAGAGAAGAGGTGTGTGTGTGTGTGTGTGTGTGTGTGTGTGTGTGTGTGTGTGTGTGTGTGTGTGTGTGTGTGTGTGTGTGTGTGTGTGTCAAACATGCCTCTCAACTGTCCAGATTTAGCTTCATAGTTTTGGTCTGTTTCTCATAAAAGTTGTGGTTTTCTGGTAAATCACAGAGGACTGGTCAGTAAACAACATATATATGAGTTTCAGATGTCATATCCTTCATAAAATGCACACTAACACAAATTCTGTTATTCAATCAGCTTTTTAAGTTTATAAGAGCAATATTTTAAATTCTGTCCCTATTTTTGGGCCTGTGTCCTCACATTATGCTAGTCTTTGACCAGATTTCTTGCGCTAAGAGATTGAGAGGTATGGTACTGTAGAATTTAGAAAGTACCAATTTATTGT
Organism: Protopterus annectens; assembly: GCF_019279795.1. Lineage (NCBI taxonomy): Eukaryota > Metazoa > Chordata > Ceratodontiformes > Protopteridae > Protopterus > Protopterus annectens. The sequence goes on along the minus strand of NC_056732.1, from coordinate 1,028,807,302 downwards.
TTTAAATTAAAAAAAAAAACTGTTAGTTTGTATAGTTTTGAAGTTGCATTAAACACTAAGCGATGCAGTTATCAACGAGGAATGCTGCAAACAGCAAAGGCCTCCTCCACACCCATGCTACTTAATTATATTAAGGCTGAGCTAACCATACCACAGAATAAATTTAATTCCTCATGATATCACACTCTTGGTGCTGCTATACATACTGTATCTTATCAACCAAATGTTTCCCATCACATGTTTCAGTGTTGATCACAGCTGTTTCACTACATATATGTGGTATTATTTGTGCTGCTTAATAAAACAAGACATTTAACAGTGCATCTTAGCATCTTATTCCACTGTGAAACTTTTTACAATATTTTTAATGTGGTATTTTAAGCAAACATTGCTGTACTCTTAAACAACAATACTGCTACAGCTCTTAGGTATATAATGAGTACAACACTACTGCTTTACAATGTAGTTATTTTATGCATTCCAGAAACATTACTTTATTGTTTTATTCAGTCATTCTCTGATATTTAATTTACCAGTTCAGTGTTGTGAGGGAGCAGGAGCCCCTCATAGCAAGCACTGGGTACAAGGTAGACAAACAAATCATGGGTACAGTGCCAATCTATAATAGGACACACAGGCACACATGCACACACAAATAAATATGTCATATTATATGCACTCACAGTTAGTTTGTAGTATTGCCAATTCACCAGTGTCCTGCCTTTTGGCGACAGTTAGACGTATGAGTAAGTGTCCAGCATCACCATCTACCAGATTTGTTTACAAAACCTGCTAATGCACATTGGTATTTACAGAACTGCAATATCAGAAGGTTTCAGAATCAGATTTATTTTATCCATTGATCAGAGTGACCTGATACCCACATATTGATACACACATTATAACCTAACATTCAATAAACACATATTCACAATTAAAAAAGTTCACATCAAACTTGGTGCACTATATAGGGCCAAACCTTACTTCACTCAAAACGCCAGACTAGCCAAAGCCAGATCCCACCTCCTATCTACTCTGCTCTACTGTTCCCAAATTTTCACTAACCTGCACATCTGATTTACATCTACTTGATTCCTGCTATAATAAAGTAGCAACATTTCCTGCTAATATACCCAACAAGACCCATCACTGCCTTGCTCTTCAAAAATTACACTGGCTTGAATTTCCCAATTTGTTATCATGCAATCAGCTCACCATTCCATTATCCACAAACCTGAAAACTGCCCTGCACTCTCCAACCTAGTGCAACTAAATATCAACATATGTCATTAGAATTAGTCTGGAGCATAATTTACTTAACTTTTTTAGCACTGCAAGGAGGTGAAAGCTAATGGTGACCAGACTCCAGCCCTGCTCTGGTACTGTGGGACTCTTACCCACTAAAACACCCCCTAACACTGAGACAATTCTAGCCTCCTAGAGATCATATCCTTACCTTGCCATATAATAAATGGTATTGGTTCTCCCTACCACTGTCAATCAAAATTGAGCTCACCACTCATTAGTTTAACACCCAATGTCCCAACCCACTGCACCAAGCAGGACTCTTTGGGTGGATCTATGATCAACCAACTTTTGTCTTGATATTTTTTTTGTCATATTCTATTTAAAATTCTTTTTGGATTTCGATTTTTAGTTGCTGAAAATAGACAAAATGTGATATGTTTTTATAGGTCTTGTGCTGCTGGCTGTGTATTGTTTGGTTTAATTATTATTTGTGACTCTGTAGCTATAAAGACTAGTTGTCTTCTTCTCATTTTGGCTGCTCCTTTTAGGGGTCACCACAGTAGGTCATCAGTCCACAGACAAGTGGCAATAAAATGTTATGGTATTGAGTTGCTAGCCTGGTGCCCAACCTTGCTCAGAAGGTGCACACACACACACACACACACACACACACACACACACACACACACACACACACACACACACACACACACACACACACACACACACACACACACACACACACACACACACAAACAAACACACACACACACACACACACACACACACTTGGGAATGTGAGAGGAAACCCATGCAAACAAAGGGAGGACATGCAGACTCCACACAGAAGGCACCTCAGCTGAAAACGTAACCGGTGAACCTCTTACTGTGAGGTGATAACACTAACCCACTGCACCACTGTGCTGACCAGCTATAAAGGCTAGTCTGCTGGAGTTTTTCAACTGTTAAATGCTATTTGTCATCATTGTAACATTGTGCGTACAACTTTAATAATACACATATGCATGTGCTTACTTGTGTGAATAAATCAGTATTATAATTGCTAAACTATACTTATCTAAAATAATACTTTACTTTGGATAGTAACTAGTGATAGTAATATATTATTTTTTTAGAAAAGTAAGAAGTAATAGTAATATATTACTTTCACTGAAAAGTAACTAGTAATAGTAACTTATTACTTTTATAAGTAAGTAGCACAACACTGCCTTTTAGCCCCAAGAAAAGGTGCAGTCTGTCTTTAAATAAAACTAAACTGTACACTGTTCTATTAAATGCATTAAAGTTTTTAGGCTGTTACATCTTATTCACTTCCCATAATTTCAAACTTTATTTTTCACTTAACTGCTTGCCATTGTACCTTTAAATGCATTTCCCTCAGCAGAAAGTGCTCAGAGTTCTCAAGATGAATTACTTACACCTGCAGACAGCTCGTCTCTATGTAAGAGTAGTCAGCAATGAAAAAAAAAAAACAGCTAACAATCTGTGTAGATACATGAGGGAAATTTTTGTAAATTTCACTCAGAACAAAATGTACAACAGCCTTCCGCTGCACACTTCTTACCTCTCACTGAGAACATTTGCAACTGGAAAAAAAGCCAGTATCTTTGCAGAGGAACATAGCATGTTTTCATGGTTTTCATCATTTTATCTTATTTTTCAAGCCTATCTGCTAACAGAAAACATCTGCTTATAGGCTAAGTCAAGGACATTAATCTAGAGATGCATTCTGTAAGAACAAGATAAATTATCTTAATTCTACATATAATATAATCAGTGTACTTTTACTACATATGATAAAATCAGTGTACTTTCTCACCCCACCCCCACCCTTGCAGCACAAGATCATAGCATATTAACTTAAATTTGCTTCTGTCTAGTATTTCTTTCCTTGTTATACTGTAAAGCTTATCTTTCTTACAACTAAACAAGTACTTGTTTACTTTAAAATCTTTTAACTTGTATAGACGTCACTGAAAAGACTCTCCTCACATTTAAAACACCCCTGACTATATACTATACAAAGCTTCTTTACTATATAGTAGGCAGTTTATATCATGACATTTTTATACAGATACTAATAAGAACAGTAATTGTTTTACTTACAGTTACTTTTTCCTTTTAATGTCATTCTAGACATTAATGACGTAAAGTATGATATATATGTTTTACAATCCACCCACATGTTTAAATAAGTTAAAAAAGTCCAGTATTTCTCAGACACTTTTTCTTCTAAAACCATATTTCTTAAGTGTGATTGATGCATTATAATATACAATTTATTCACTATTTTCTCTGTTGCTGGTCTTCATCCTGTTCATCTCATCTCCCAGCAGTATACCATGCTTCAAGTACAAGGTACTCCTGATTCTTCTAGTAAGTTTCTTCCTGTGTTTTTTTTTCCTCTCTCAGAGATTTTTCTTTGGAACACTGGAAAAGATTTCAATGACAAAGTCCCTCTATAAGCTTTATTGTCAGAATAATGAGAAGCGGAGTCCTGATCTGCTTGCTGGCTTGCTCTTTGTTAGATAAATGTTTCTATTTTCTTCATAGCCAATTCTACATCCAAAATGTCTTTGATCCTCCAGGAGAAAATATTTTGATGACAATTGGATAAAGCAGATTGAATCTCACACCTGCTGACAGTCCATGATTGCTGGGTTAAATTTGCTTCTGTTCTGCCTAGTGTACAGTGAATAAACATTTTTCACAAACACTTTATCTACAATTGTTAATAGTTTCCCCTTCTGCCATAGTTTTGTAAGAATCAACTCTTTCCTCTTTGTATGATTCCATCATTACTAAATACAGGTCTTGACTGCTTTCTCATTGCCAGTTTAGAGCATACACTTGATGTGCCCTTTCAGTTAAGAAAACCCGTTGTGGAATACCAGGCCATTTGATTGTTTGTGCTTTCATTAAATGAAGACAGTCTGTTTCTTCCAGTTGTTCTGGTACTGCAGAAAATGCCAGGTTTTATTTCTGTTCTCTGTCTTCTGAATCTACCATTTTTTGAAAAGCCTGTTCTTGTTAAGCCTTGTAGTCAGGCAGTCAGCCATTTTCTTTATTTTATTCTCTGTTTTTGCAGTTTTATCAGTTCATCTGAATTGCTAGCTAATGTTTTTCTATTTTTACCTGCCTTTTTTTTATTTGAGTTGATATATTCTTTCAATGTTTCATTTATTGTAATCACCTCTGAGTACAATTTTCCCTTAGATTTGCTAGTTCTTTCCTCTACTGCACTTTTATTTGCTTATTAGTTTAGCACTTTACCAGACTTCTTGTAGCAATTATTGTAGCACACAAAAGTGCTACCAGCACTAAACGTTCTACAAGGAAACAGCTCCAGTACTTATTATTAATGCCCACCCATCCAAGCATGTCTAAAGGTCAGTTCCCTGTGCTTTCTCCTATTAACCTGGTGAACTTGGGCATCCTGAGGCAATGTAACAACTGCCTCATGTACACCGACAACCCTCTCCTCTTACCTCCCATCACTCAAACTTGCAAGAGATGCACTTATATATCCAAATTGGAAGCCATGCACTCTCCAGCCAAGACCGGAATAGCTGGTCAAGAGGAGAAGGTCAACACTTGCACCACACCACATGGAACACATAGCCCTCCAGAACACACACCAGCACTGCCTTCACATAAAAACACAAACCACACACCCACCTTTGTGGAGGCTCTCAATAAAAATCTACCCAAACAGCAGAGATCTCCAAGGCAGAAATGCACTCGATCACCACAACACAACACTAATCACAAGACAACCAATGCTCCTAAACAGTGTGCCACTCAACCAAAGCCCCTAAGGCAAAACAGCATGCCCAACCCACTAGTCATAGGTGACTCAATAGTGAGGCACACTGATGTCCCACTCACTAGGTTGAATAAGGAGAAAGTAACAGTCAGCTGCCTGTCAGGTGCCAGGATCTGCCATATAATGCATGCACTCAGGTCCCTCAACAACAGGTACAAATATGAGTCTGTCATTGTACATGTGAGTGTGAATGACCTGAGACATATCTCGCTGGACTACATGAAAAGAGACATGGAGGAGCTCTCAGATTATGTATCCCAGACAGGTATGACCCTAGCCCTGAGCAGCATCCTACAATCACCCAGAATGCTACCACAGTACAAGCAGAAAATTATTGATTTCAACAATTGGCTAAGTTTCTGGTGTCATTCTAAGGGAATCAAGTATCTGTCTGCCTGGGATAACATGACTGACAGACCTCAATGCTTTGCTAGAGATGGCCTGCATCTGTCACCCCTGGGCTTCTAGATACTGGCCAAGGCTCTTGCAACCCCTATAGTGGCTTTTTTAGGTGGTGCTCCAAAGACCAAATTACCACCGTAACAGCTACAAACAAATGCAATCTGAGGGTCATGCTTCTCAAAATGTACTCACTCAAAGCACTCCTTAAAATGGAGAACATCAACATTTGTGCTGTAACAGAGACCTGGTTCAAGGCAGCAGAAAGCACCCCTGCACTACCAGGCTATAACTCATTCCACACCTTTCTGCCTCTGAACTTGGACCAAAGCTCCAAAGGAGGTGGTGTTTCCATATTCATAAATGATGCGCACACCTCCAGACTGGTAGTCCAGCATAACGGATCAGAGATACTTCATGTGCAGCTAACAGTGGGTAAGACAGCAATTCAGGTCATAGCCTGCTATAGGTCCCCAACCATGTTCCAATACTCACACTCCACATTCCTAAGCACCCTGGAGAATATTAGGGTCCAACTTAACACTCTCATACTGGACGATTTCAAATACCCCTCCATTAACTGGGAAAGCTACTCATGTACCAATACACATGCTCAATGTTTCCTGCAATTCATTAATTCCAGTGCCCTGGACCAGCTCATTCTTATCCCCACTAGAGGTAGCAACATCCTTGACCTGGTCATCACTATCATGGGTGACCATTGCTCTACACCAGTAGTCAACTCCTCCCTGGTTAGATCCAACCACAAACTAATCAGCTTGGAAACCCCCCCCCTGCAAAGGTAACCACCATGAAAAACTTCTCCAAAGCTAACTTTGGACTCCTAAAAACAAAGGTGGCTAACTTCATGGTGTGACAATTGGGGAGAGATGGGTGAAGGCTGCCAGCCTAGTCAAATAGAATTTGATATATAATTCTGGCATTTGTAAATAAATGTAAAATGCAGGCATGTTTTCTTGAGTGTAAATGAATACTGTGAAATGTGGAACTGCAAAATATGTGACAACATTGCACTCTACTGGCCCAGTGAAGCATGTTGTGACCCTTTCATGTTAGAATTCGGCTCCAGTGTGTCTGGATGAAGGTTTCATGCCCATTGTTTTAAGGCTAAAGTTTATGACCAGAATTTATACGTGGAATGTGCTTTATTGCTCTGGTTTCATTTAGAGTATACATGTGAAATGACTTATATTGTTGCAGGTTTCTGGGCAGGTGTTAGATTGCTAAATAATGCAGTTTGTGGCCTGAGAACTCCAGACTAAGTGTCAACAATGATGTAATTTGGGAGGGCCTTAGAGACATGTTTGTTAGTAATGTTTAAATGCTATTTCTCACAAGAGACCGTGAGTATTTTGATCTTGATATCCAACTTATCAGCACTTTGCCTTATGCTCACATGTATGTTTTAGCACTGTGATTTCTTGTAGGAATAGTTAAAGCTAGTAAAGATTAAATAGGTATTTTTCTTTACCTGTCCTACTGTATTAAGTTTCTGTGTGATCTCTGAACTCTTAGATATCTCTGTGGTGTGGTAGTTTTGTCTTGTGTTTTAATTATTTATTATTAGATATTTTTAAAACCTTCTACCTGTGGGTGGTTTATGTAGAGATAAATTATGCTTTAGAGCACATTATATATTTATAGAGTTTAATGTATAAGCCCTTCCAATAAGCCTAGACTGAATAGTCACATTACCATTGGATAATAATATTGCACAGTAATAATTGGACACCCTTTTAAGGGCCTTTTAGTAGCTGATATTATTAGCTGGGTGGTGGCAGGGATTACTTCTGTATGGTCTGGGTAAAGGGGCACAGGTGGAGAATTTGTGTCAGCCTTTCTCAGGAGTGTCTGTGAAGTTGTATAAATACTTATCTCAAAGTGTGTGTGTGTTGTGTCAGCTACTTGGCAGGGACACAAAGCACTGGTTGGACAGAGTGTGTTCTGAAGGTTTTAGCTTGCCCTGACCCTATAGCTGTGCCAGTGGGGAGTCTTATTGGGGACCTGGTGAGCAAGGGAGCATCCAGCCCCAGACTGATTGTGATCTCTGTGTGCACTTAAGGGAAATTGTACTTTACTGTGTGTATTAGTTATCCTTTCCTCTCTTCTTGGAGCTGATCTCCCTGGTGTTAGTGGTGAGGATTGAGGCTCCTTGATTGCTGGGCCAGGGCACGATCATCACACACGGCACCCATGCAAATGGAGAATAGTTGCATGACCATTGAATTATACACCAATGCACTGTACGAACATGTACACAAATGCATGGATCTCGCCATACCTAATAGAACCAAGACGCTCTCCTACAAAAAAGGAAGCCAATCTGGTGGAACCCTGCCATAAACAAACCCTACAACAGAAGGAGGAAACTGATGTGGAATAAGTTGAAGTCCCAAGACTGGAAAAACTCCCTTATCAGCCTCAACAAAAAGTTGTTGAGATCCCTCATCATATCCTCTAAAGCTAGCTATGAAAACAAAATTGCAGCAGATATTAAATTCAACCACAAGGCCTTCTATAGCTATGTAAAAATTTTCCATGGCAATACCCAGATTTGCTCTGAGCTACTGCACAATGGTACCTCCTGTACTGAGCCAACAGATATTGCCAATATACTGAATGACAGATTCAGTGCCAACTTTACCCCACCCCCCCAAAGGACAAATCACAATACCAGTAGATAGCCAGGCACCCAGTGGACAGGTTAAAACAGCACTGTCCAAGGCCAAGAATACAGCTTCTGTGGGACCTGACAATATCCCTGGCTGTGTTCTACATGAACTACAGAGTGAACTGGCACCTCACCTGTGTGCCCTGTTCAATCACAGCCTCACCTCAGGCTTTGTCCCTACCAAATTGTGTACTGCTACAGTCATCCCTCTCCACAAAGGAGGAGCAACTACAGACCCTGGGAACTATCACCCCATTAGCTTGACGAGTCTGATATGCAAAGCTATGGAAGACATCATTATGGACCTAATAAACAAGGATATAGGGAATCTCCAAAGTCTGGATCCCACACAGTTTGGTTTTGTGAAAGGTAGATCATGCCTGCTCAACTTGGTCGACTTGTTTGAGTCAGTCACCAGAGCTGTGAATGAAGGCAAGGTGGTTCATACAGCCTACCTTGATCTGGCCAAGACCTTTGATACCATTCCCCACTCAGGAATCATGGAAAAACTCACTAAGCTAGCCATCAACCCCTATATCACTAGGTGAATTGCAAGCTGGCTCACAGATAGAACCCACATTGTGAAAGTAGCTGACTCCCAGTCAGACTGTCAACTAGTCATGAGTGGAGTCCCACAGGGTTCGGTCCTGGGTCCTCTCCTGTTTGGTATCTACTTCTCTGACATCCAGGCCAACACAAAGGGACTCTGGCTGACAAGGTTCATAGACAATTGCAAGTTGGGAGTTATGATTAACTCCCTAAGTGATGTTGACATCTTACAGAATGGCCTCACTATGACTGACTGGTGTCAGAACAATGGCCTTAAGCTTAATGCCAAAAAATGTGTCGTCATCCCCTTTAAGAGAAACCCAGTTCCCATGAATTACCACATCAATGGCAGTCTACTGAACACAGAAGAAGTTATAAGAGATCTGGGAACACAGGTTGACAACAACTTCTCTTTTGATCACCACATTGCCACTGTCGTCAGAAAGTCCTTCTGTGTGTTACATCTCATTACTAAGGGTTTTGCATCCAGGAAGAAAGACATCATTGTCTCCCTCTACTCTTCCCTCATTAGGGCAGTCATTGAGTACAATGCTCCATTTGGCATGTACCTCACTAGACACCTGCAACAACTGGAGAGGCCACAAAAGTACCTCACAAAGAGGATCATAAGCCTTAAACACTTGTTCTATATGGACAGACTCAAAAAACTATAACTATTCTCTGTCTCATATCGCCTACTTAAAGGCAATCTCTGCTTGACTTATAAAGCCATGTCTGACCCAGCTCTGTTAGAAATGCTACATCTAAAGAAATTCCAATCCCTCCACACCACGCGCTCAAGAGACCTCAACCTTATTACCACAATCAACAAAATGTACTGGAAGGACAGATTCATAACCCAGAGACTGCCCATGCTCCGGAATAGACTTCCCATACATGTCAAGCAGAGCACCTCGCTGATCCTCTTCAAGAGAAATTTCGATGAGTGGATGGAAAATAGAAAATTCACCCCCGGAGTAACTCCAGTGGCTCTACTCAGTGAAGCACTGGGAACTAAGTTTGGGTGGCATGATGCCAGGGTAATCCTATGGCTAGGCTTGTAAAGGCCCCAGGGCCATTAGCCTAGTACACACCTATGAACCAACTGAGGTAACTTACACAGCTGCATAAATGCTTTTTCACATGCATTTCTGAGGATGGGAGAGCATGTGGCTAATTAGCATATGTCACTCCCCTAGAATGCCTCATTTGCATTTGTGAGAAGCTGCAGAGGCAGCCCACTGCAGTGCTGTAGCCCTTTATGTTACAACTCTATGTCAGTGCTGCCTCTCAACTGGAAATGGTTGCTGTGAGGTGTACAACAGGCTTACATCTCATGGAAACCTTTCTGAATTGGGTCCTTTGTTTTATCATTATTTATTTGATATACAAGAAAAAACTTGAACCTGTCTCAAAGTATTTCAGAACACCAATGTGCCCATTTCTGGATTTATCAAATTCAAAATGGTATCATCTGGAAATAAAGCTAATGTTTCTTGAATACCATAGCAGTTACATCCTTGAATTTGTAAATCACATATTTTATTTGCCAATGATTTTAAATATAAAGCAAACAACAGTTGAGAAAGAGGAACTTCTTGCTTAGTTCCTCTGTTCAAAAACAGCTTTTCATTGAAGAACCCACCTTGAGTCTGACCTTTCCTATATTTTCTTCATTAACGCTATTATTCTGTCAGGGAACACAAATGTTACCATTGCCCTTCTCATAAATTTATTATAGAAACAAGTGAACTAGACTGGTTTCAGCATATAGCTTTCTTCAGTAGTATAAAAGGAAACCCTGGCAGGAGCCAGTAATTTATACACAAGTTTCAATAAAGAATATGACATCATTTCCTGTCTTTGCTTTGTACAGACATACTATTAACCATCCTACAGCCAAATTCTCATTTATTATTATTGATCATATTATTGGCAATCGGTCATTCAAAACAGGTTGGCACGACATACTTAATAACAATGAAAGAAAATGGATTATTAAATTGGGGGGCCTTTTTTCCCCAGGACTAAATGATAAATTGTAAGTTTTCTATTCTATTAATCATATTTATTTGCACTTCATTTTCAGCTTGTTTGTGCTATTAGACACCATTATCAATTAGGTTCTGATTAATTATACTTCATCTTTTGTTAACCATGATTGTGTATGGATTTATGGAAACTATTTCATTTTTTCCTAAGACAGGAAATGATGTCATATTCTTTATTGAAACTTGTGTATAAATTACTGGCTCCTGGCAGGGTTTCCTTTTATACTACTGAAGAAAGCTATATGCTGAAACCGGTCTAGTTCACTTGTTTCTATAATAAATGTATTCATTTCAGCTCATCTTGGGTGCTGGCACTTTATTTTGATGCACACTAGTTTGGTTGCCTTGCATCAGCCGTACTTGCTAGCTTTTTGTTGTTGCTTTGCCTTCTCATAAAATCCCAGGTGATTCTATCAAATGCTTTCCCTCCATCAAACCTCACAAATAATTGTGGTGTTTTCGTACACTCCACTTTCCCTGGATAATCATTTTTCTTTTAATGTTGTCAAATGTTTACACCTCCTCCATAAAACAAACTGATCAATATCTGTCAATTTTGGTAACGCTTTTGTTTTAGCTTGAAAAGACATAAACACTTTATAATCAAGGTTTAAAATTGAAATAGATCTATATGAAGTTGGATCTGAACATTCTTTATTTTGTTTGACTAACACAGTTACCACTGCTTTCTTCCAAGATACTGGTAATCCTCCCACTTTTTAAAAAAATATTATTAAACAAAACCTTCCAAATATTTATCAGTTTCTTCCCTCTTAACTTCCAAATTTCCACATTAATGCCATTTGTTCCTGGACACTTCATTGCTGATTATGCATCACCATTTTATCTCATGTTTCCCTACCTTAGCTATTAATTGTTGAACCTCATCTTCCTCTAACTTTTGGCATAATAAATTATTTCATAAATGCTTCCATTTATGACCTTTCTTTGTTTCCCCATTCCTCTGCTTTATGCACATTTTCATATAATTACCAATCTTCACTGGATCTCTATTTATTTATTTATTTTTTTTATAGACTCCCTAAGTCTGGCTAAAACTCTACCTACTTTCTGTTGCCTAAGTCATTGTGCTAACATTTTTTTGCATTGTAGAGTTCTCTGAAAAATAGTTGCTTAATAACAGCCCCTTTTAAACTCATGCAGATTACTCAAATATTCGTTTATTCTCCGTCTAGTGCTTTACAGTTGCTTGTCTTCTTGTTCTGCCAAATTTCTTTTTTTCTGCAAAACTTTATCCTTAGTCAAGCCCTTTAAATAATTCTTATTTATTTCCCATCTATTACTCTTACTTCTACCATGTTTTTAAGCTTCTTTATCATTTTATCCCATTCTCTAGCCATCTCTTCTGAATCTGTACATTCCCTAGCACCTCTCAGATCATATCCATTTCCCATCCCTTAAATTCCCCATTTTTAACAGGTAAGTAAGAAAACCCCATATTCTAAAGTTTACATCATTGCCCTACATCTTTATCTTAACTGTTATTAATATATACTTTGATAAAGTTATTGGATGGATCTCAAAGTTTTCAATTACATATACACAACTCCATAAAAATATAATTTCTGTGTAATCTAGCTCAATTATTATATGTTAAGAAATGAAATGTAAATTCTGTCCGAGTTCCTGCTACCAAATTCACATCTTCCATGCAAAATATTCTCACATCCATCTATCCATCCACAAATCCTTTTCCCATTTTTGTACTTGCGGTCAGGGTGGCACTTCCACAGTGAGAATCATCTAGATCCAAGGTTCACACCACTGGGTGGCTCTGTTCTTTTACACCACACACTTGCACGCACACTCATACCCAAGGCCAATTTAGAGTTTCCAGTACACCTACTGTATGTCTTTGGAATGTGGGAGTAAACTGGAGCACCCAGGGGGAACCCATGTCAACATAATGAAGACGTGCAGACTCCACACAGAAGACACTCCAGCTGAGACTCAAACTGGAGAACCTCTTGCAGTGAGGCAACAAAGCTGTCTACTTCACCACTATACTTCTTATATTTTCAAATATATCTTCAAAACTTTACCTTCTTTTGTTATAGTTTCCTTCTGGGTCCCTTGATACATCCTCATTACTGCAAATAAGTTCCCAGTCCCCACCCATTAATATTTCCTGCTGAAAACATATCTCCCAATAATAATAGTTTTAGGTGGAATATAAATGCATGTCAGTATAAGCCGCCTCTTCTGCCAATAACCACTTACTGCCACAATTCTGCCATTATTGTCTCTTTTTCTTCTATCATTGTTGGAGCCTCTGACATAATCAGTATTATCATTCCCCTATTCCTTTGTCCCTGTTAGTCTGCTAAATATCCATTCTGAAATCCTTTTGTTGTCAATTTCACATACTCATTTCTACTCAAATGAGTCTCATGTAACATTGCTATTTGCACTCTACACTTCTTAATGTAATTCAATACTGTTTGTATTTTGTCTATACTTGCAAGACCATTTACATTCACATTAATCTTATCAAATCAGCAATTTTGATAAGCTATTACTTCTACTTATAATTGATATTTATTTTTAATATATGTTTACAGTTTGCAATGTACTTGCACACACTGTTTGGCAGGCTAATCTTGCATATAGTTGTTGCTTCTCATCTCTATTTGAACCTGTCACATTTTTCTCAGACTTTTCACTTCTATAAAAACATTAAAGAAAAAAATAGAAAAAGTGAATTTTTAAGTCTCTCAACCCCTCTTAACTCACAACAAACAAACAAAACTATATACACATTCCAAAAAGGGAGTTTATCCCCTCCATATAAGGCAGTTGCCCCAAATCAACAGCTGCATCCACAAGCATTACCTAATCTAAAGTTAGGTTTAATCATTCTGAAATCTTATAACATTCTGTGTTCCTTCATACACATACTGCAATCCGTCTTTTTACTTATACTTACTTGTTCTAGTCCTTCACCTACTGAATACTGATGATGTTAAGTAGGGACTATGCTTTAGAGTCCTCCCACCAGTTTAACACAATTAACAAATGTCCAGTCTGTTTCGGACACCACTACTTAATGAATCACAGTGTATCTAAACTACAATTATGAGAATAATGCTTTACAGTTCTCCCATTCTTCACTAATTTCATATCATTGGTGGTCTTCATCCTCACTATCTCAAACTCCTAACACCAGTTTCTGGTTCAAGTCCAATGTACTCTGGATTCTTCTAGTCATGTCCTGTTTTTTTTTTTCTGTAACTCATTTTTCTTTGGAACAGAGGAAAATGTTTCATTTGCAAATCCTCTTTCTATGGTCTTTGCTATTGTCAAATGAATGAAAAGTAGAGTCCCTCTTCAGCTTGCTGGATCACTCTTTGTTGGCTAAACATTTCCTCCTTAGCTTGTTCTGTAGCCAAAATTGTATTTAACCCTCCAGAGAAAAAAAATCTGAAGACAGTTGAATATAGTAACTTGAATTCCACACTAGCCTCTGAACATCTGATTGCAGCAATGAACTTTCTTCTCTTCTGCCTAGTGTAGAGTGAATAATAATTTGCCACAAACATTCTGCTGTCCCCAATTTTTAATGTGTTTCATTTATACCACAGTTTTGTCAAGCTCTGCTCTTTTTCCTTCCATGATTGCATCTGCAGTAATACAGAGCTTGACTGCTTTCTCATGGCCAAAATAGAGGCATACACATAATGTGCCCTCTCACAAAACTCCTGTTATGAAATAAATACCAATCCAGCTGCATATTTGTACTTTCATAATATTAATGCAATCTATTATTTCCAGTTTCTCTGGTACAGCAGAAAATTCCATATCAAAGATGTGTTTTTGAATGGCTTGATATAACTTGTAGATAAAAGAAAAATAAACTAAATGCATCCAAAAAGAAGGTGTCACAGACCACATACTGGACTGGATTAGGAACTAGTTAGGAGAAAGCATAGTGAGTACAAGCAAATTGCATTAAATAAAAAATGAGGAAGCCTCAGTTGCATTTTTGGACCATGGTTGACATTGCATTGAGACACAATTTGAGAACATTCTGGTCTATTATTAGCTCTGATTCTACTAATCAATGTTATCAGGGCAATGCAACACTGATTTAATATGTTGTTCATTATGGTAATCTCAATTAAGAAGCCACCTTGGCTAAATAATCTAAACACTGGATTATGCTCAACTTTCTTCCATTCTCTGAGAAAGATTACACTAGGCAAGAAACGGGGGAGAAATTGCCAACTTGAATTTATAGAAGGCATCAGAAGTTAACAGCCTCTCTGTTTAAATATTCAAATCAGCAGTAGCTTTTATTTAACATTTGTTCACTGGGAAAGTCCGACTAGGACAGAAACTATTTTAGTGGAGGTCTGGGGCGAAATGCTCCAGATGCAAGTCTTTGGAATGTGGGAGGAAACCAGAGTACCTGAAGGAAACCCATGCAAATGCAGGGAGGACATGCAGACTCCACAGAGAAGGCACCTCAGCCAAGAATTGAACCAGGGAACCTCTTGCTGTGAGGCAGCAAATCAACTGCTGCACCACTGCAGCTCCCAGATTTTTTCTTTTGCTTTTTTAACATTTGGAAGCAACTGTGGAGATTTCCTGTCATCACAGGGGGATTATTTCACCTATTTTCAAAAAGGGAAATAGAGAAATGCCAGCCCATTGCAGGCCTATTGCTTTATTACATAATTGCCTACACATTTTTGGCATGTAATTAGAAAGAGGCTTAAGACTGAGTAAGAACCAAAACTATTCTAGTAATTACAGCTTGGTTTCCACGCTTTTATCTCTGTAAATTGCCAGACCATCTGTGGATTGAATATGGTAATATAATGGAGGCTCTTTGTGGACCATGCATTTGGATTTCTCCTCAGCCTTTGATTCAGTCAGTAGGAACTGTTTTGGGAGATAATTAAGAACTAACCTCATTCTCATTCATCAAGTATTATTAGAGCTTTATTATTAAATATTATTGGACACGTAGTGGTAAGAAATATGAAATGGGTTTCTGGAAGATTCAATCAGGAGTAAGATGTGTCACAAGGCTGTTTACT
The DNA here is from genome assembly GCF_019279795.1 of Protopterus annectens. Taxonomy (NCBI): domain Eukaryota; kingdom Metazoa; phylum Chordata; order Ceratodontiformes; family Protopteridae; genus Protopterus; species Protopterus annectens. Next base: position 1,028,791,453 of record NC_056732.1, on the reverse strand, counting down.
CACAACTTATCTATTCAATTGCATTTAAACACTCTTCTTATGATATTGAATAATATAGGTCAGACACCCCCAAAATTAGGAAGTCATATTAGTGCAGTTATCTATGCAGATGCTGTAATTATATATGTCTTATCAATGAAACATTTTGATGATAGGATTACTACTTTAAATAACAGAGTTAAGGACTAGAACCTAAAAATCAATCATAATAAAGAGCAAATGCATATTGATAGGGAAGTATAAAGTGGGTAAGCTCTAGAAGACAAGGGTATAGGAGGTTTCACTCTGTTGCTGATTATTCATTCTCAGGCTTTACTTTTCATGTGAAAAAGGGATGGCATTCATAGCAAGAAGCAATTTAAAGCCTTAGAGTAAACTTGTTGATCTGGATAGCATCTGCCTGCAAATCTTATTGAATTATTATCCAACATATTGTACCAAAACATATGTTTATGAGTAATCTGGGGGATCACTCATTTACAAATGTTAAATTATCAGGTTTGGAAGGCAGGTTATTTAAAATAATTCTTAACTCTCCTACTTCATTTCCTAAAGTTATATTAGATGGGTGATGGACCTGTACTCTCTCTCTAGTCGATGAGGGGATACATTAGTGTAAATAACTAGATAAAACTGTCCCTTCTACCACAAAGTCTGACCACTGATGAACTTGTTGGGGCAAAGATTGGATGGCTGGAATGTGGTAATTATTATGATCCCTCACTTTCTTTAAGTTATGTATACTGTAAATCAGTGAGGTTTTTCCCCAGTTATGGGAAATCTTGAGAACAAGCATAAACATCTCTCCAGTCTATCTGCACTGCGTATAAATTAAAAGATAAGGGAGGAGCTTTTGGGAATTAACACACTGGTGTTTTTCTAAAGTATATTTTAGACCATGAAAGTAGATATCTAGGTTTATCTTTCTCTTCCATGCAGGAAATTAAAAAAAAATATTTAAGTATGACTAATACCCTAGTATTAAGTGGAAGTGAAGATATGCAAAGGGTTTAAAAATTAAGAAGGAATATGTCTGTGGCGAAATTATGAATAAGGATTTGTTTCATATTATTTTAGATTTTAAACTTTTCAAAAGCTTTAGATGTGCTGTTATGTTTGCATTGTTAGATTATGGTCCTGTGGTAGCACTGGCTGATACTTCTTATCAAGAGGATATAATTAGGACTAACTTCTTACTTCTTCAGGAAAATAAGTTAGACACTTATTACAGCTTTTAGACTGATTTTAAGATCTGGGATCTGAATGAAGATTTGTGTTAGAGTTTATATTTTATAAAAATATATGATGTATTTTAAAGTAACTTGTTATGACAGATTATGGAACTTGTTGTAACATGGGATCAGATTCCAAAAGACTTTCCTTCAGTGTTAGTGATTTACTCTGGTATAAGTTTGCCCCAATTCTGAAAGATTTGTAAGGCCTGTCTATAAATACGCTTACAGGACTTACAATGGCAACCAGATTCCAAAAGACTTACTGTTGGTGTAAGTGACTTGTTTCAGTTTACAGTTAGGCCTTACACTGAAGTAAGTTACTTACATTAAGAACAAGTCTTTTGGAATTAGTGGAGGCATACACTGAAGTTAGTCACTTATACTGAGGGCATGCCTTTTGGAATCTGGTCCTTGGTGTTGAAATGATAAGGATAAATTAAAAAAAAAACCTTTGATTATTCATTTCACCTTCCATATCAAAGAGCACTATAATTACATTATCATTACACCAGATACATTTGTATGTGTTATACAGTGTACTCTATACCCACTGCAAATAACATTCCCCATACTTCTGCAAAGGACAGCTTTATCCTTAAAGTTTAAAGCTGATATGCAGTTCACTAGTTTGGGCTGATGTGTTGTGGGTAGTCCGTAATAATCATGAAGTTTCCATCATGATGCTCTTCATTTTTGGTGTTTCAGATGCCATGAAATGCAGTGTCTACTTAAGAAAATGGCTCACGGTGTTACACTGCTCGATTGCAATCCCTCCATATGTATATTTTGTTCTTCATTTTTTTAATATTTTTGTTTGTATTATTTCGTTAAGTTTTTACATAAATAGTTGACTTCCTAATTTGGAGCTCCATGTATGCCCTAAAAAGTTCCAATTTCTATATAAAAGATAAAAGCCTGTTTAATTAGCAGGTCTGTTTTCAAAATAACCTAGCATTTAGACTTGTACTTCATAGAGCTCAGGCTGCCTGAGGTGACTTGTGTCTTAGGTAGCCAGAGAATCAGACTTGAAAGAACATAAACCCACTCACACAAAGCAATGCACAGGACTAATGGAATTAAATAAAATTAGATTACGTTTTAGAATCATATAATATTGTGCCATGGGACTATGCAATCCACCCTGTTCAGTTGCTACAGACTACCTGCTCCAACCTGTAGGATGGATTTTTTTCTTTTACAGAGTTCAATAAATTGAGTTATTTTGTGTGTGTGTGTGTGTGTGTGTGTGTGTGTGTGTGTGTGTGTGTGTGTGTGTGTGTGTGTGTGTGTGTATGTGTTTGTAGGGGAGTTTACACTGCATGTGTCTGACAGCAACAAACTGAAATACATTACTATTACTAATATTTTACTATGGCCGTTATTTATCTATTTACTTGAGCATGACAAGAAGATATCTGAGATATGCACAATAAATAGCATGTCTCTAACTGGTGGGTACATAGCTCTGTGTGTGGGGGTAGGTGGGTGAGTGTGCATAAATACAGGGCTTTGCAATGCGTTGCACTGTGTGAGCAAATATTACTACAGCCATTATGTCTTCATTCATTTGATCACAATCAGACATCTGAAATGTGTACAGTCAATAAAATGGGTCTAACTGGTTGGGAAATCTGTATATGTGGGTGTGTGGTTGAATGAGACAGCAATGACTTGAAATAAATTAATGTGACCTTTATTTATGTATATTTAAATTTTATTATCTGTAGGCATCTGAGAGGCAGACAGTCAATAAGGGTTTGTAATTGGCCTCAAAAGCAATCTTTCAATGAAAGTGATTAATCTTTAGTGTCATCTGATCGCAGTTTAACAGTCATTGATCTGGCCTGGCAGGGCTTGTTTGTGTTTGAGTAAAACAAGCTGGTATTCAATACTGTGCTCATTGTTATAATTTTTGTTTATTTGATCATAGTTTGAGGTGCATAAAGTCAGTTGTGTACTGAGTCAACAAAGACGTCATTATTTATGTATACTTCAAATCATAATATGAGGTGTAGACAGCCAGTAAAGTGACTATAAATGATGAGCCCAAAAGCAATATTTCAGTGAAAGTGACTGGTCTCTCCTACCATATGATTACAGTTTAACAGTCATTGGTCTGGATTGGTAGGACTTATTTGTGTTTGAGTAAAACAAGCTGAAATTCATGACTATAACTATGCTCATTGTCATATTTTTATTTGTTCACAATTTTTGGTGCATAAATTCAGAACATTGGCACTAATTAGTGGCTTCTGAGGCAGTCCATAGAAGAAAGTGACAGACTCCAGCTGCTGTTTGATCACAGTTAAATCTATCATTGATGTCTCATAATACAGCCCATTCTATTTAGTCCCACCCATGCGGTTACTGCCATAGGTTCATAGGAGATTACTAGGCTAATGGCTTAAGAGTCCTTACAAGCCTATCCAATATAACCAAATGTTACCCAATATATGGCCACTAGGGACAAGATGATGGCATAGAATTGTGCCTATGCCTTGAGTCTCTTACAGATTGCCCCTCTTTGTAAGAGACAAAGGCACTACTCTAGGTGTGAATTTCCAGTTCTGCATCCACTGATCCAAACTGCATTTGAAGAGGGCCAGGGAAGGGCTCTGCTTAATGTGAATATAAAGCCTCTTCCAAAGAAAGGCAATCTCCAAGACACATCTGTCTCTCCAGCATGTTTTGTCTGAGTTGCTGACTAAGTTTAGATTTCTAGATCAGGTGACCCTCATGTTGTTTGACTTGTGGATGTGTAGCAGGTCCATCAGAGCTGTATTTATTTGTGAGGAACCTCTGAGGTCTTTCCAGCTGCTGTAAGTGCCTTGTCAATTACATGCCAAATGGCATGCTGTAGTCGATTATTGGTCTAATAAGAGATGAGTATAGCAGGACTATAATTTCTTGGGATCTGGATACCATTCCTTTACTTATTAGTTGTGCCACATGGAAGGACTCCCTCACCACTGTGGATACATGGTCATCAAAGTTTAGCCTACTATCTATCTGTGTACCTAGATCTCTCACCCCTGAGTCTACTTTTAAGGGTGTGCTCTTGCTGGTGTAATTTGCAGGGGTATTTGACTTCCCAAGGGATATGATAAAGAATTTTATTTTTGCATTTAGTTTTAGGCCATGGTTTTGAAACTAATCATTTGTCTGATCTAGATCCTCCTGAGGGATATCTACATTACCTGGGGATTCAGTGATTGCCCCCAGCTTGTAGTCATCAGAAACTTTGTTATCCAGAGGCCTTCCATATTAGCCTTGACTTCAGAGAAGCATATTCCGAACAGGAGTGGTCCCAGCATTGAGCCTTGTGGTTCACCACTAGTAACTGACCTGTTGCTGGATCTGGATTCACACACGTTAACCACATCTCCTTTCATGAACCAATTGGCTAGCCATCTGCTGATGTAGGCATTTATGCCCAGTTTTGTGACGTCACAAACCACAACTGCAAAAATGATGTAAGATATGTAGGTACATTTTGGGATATGCTCCTTGTTGATGATGTCATGCATATCATGTTCACTCTGCCGTGTCATAGCAATCACTTCCAGTGTCTGTATCACAAAGTCTGACAAGGCTAACAATTACTCATCAGGAACTCACTATGGTTGTACCACACGTAAACTGCTGTTGAATGACGTCTTTTACAACACACTGTTCATTGCATCTTGAACATTGTTTTTTTTTTTCAAAATAAGATACATCTGCAGATATAAAAACTGCATGGTGATCAACAAAAGAAAGCGAGAAGTACCTGACAAAATGAACAACACAACTGACTAAGGATGTGGCTGCATTTTAATTGTGTATCTACTACTGAAAGCGGGTTTGGTATTATCTATAATGTCTGACTATCCTCTTTATGCAGTTTTGCCATGTGTTTTTAACTATAATGTCTTACATTGATATACTTTTGTTTCCTTCATTTAAGTGTAAAATTACTGGTTGAAAAGCTGGGTGTTCCTCTTTTTCAAGACAAGACGTTTGACATTCAGTTTAGCTTCACATGTAACAGTGCTGTGTAAGATTCTGGTCTTGTGGAAAATCTGCATTTGCTGTGTGCAGATGGAAGGCAGTGAAGGAACAGATGATGTTGCTTTTGGAGTCTTAAATCTTTGTGTTTATTCCCCTTCTTGTTTTTCTGTCATTCATTATATCAAAGTAGAAACACCTGCACTGGCTGTCATTGTTTCAGCAGCAGACATCCCCGGACTTACAAAGGGATATCTACCTGGTTCATTCACCTTGTAGCAGAGGTAATTACTACTGTACCTGTGCTCTGCATTGTTGTAGTGATGAAATTATATGCATTTCTGGCAAGTAAATACTGTTATTATTAAGTGACGTCAGTTTAACAGAATCATTCAGCAGGTGTTCGACATTACAGATTTCTTGCATTTTTTAAAACCATATTATGCTGTTCCACATTCCTTTAATAACTGATTTTTACTTTTCCAAAATTTGCTTACATGCAAATCAGTGACTTTAGCAAAGCAGTGTACTAACCTGTAGTACTTGGTTGTGACTGAGGTACAGAATCAACAATACTTAGCAATCCTAAAAACTGTACTGAACTTGTCATTAAAGGACTAACAGATACACAAGAATGGAAGATTTTGACAAATGAAATGCAATTTCATCTGTTCAAAATAATTTACAAGGTTTGTCAGTGGCAACATATTTATCAACAGTGCACCCCTCAGATGCTGCATGAGTACACTTTTGTACACCTCCCTGTTCATTTGGGTAGCATTTTTGTGGGTCTTACTCCACCTTCATCATCTGTAGGAGTCTGTCTTACTTTGAACAGCAGTGATGAACTGGCTGAATGTGAAGAAAATCCTAGACAGGTAGTGCAACTCAAAGGCCATTGGAATGCTACAACAGTAGCATAAATGTTTCTATATGTACACAGCAGATATCAGAGGACTGTTTTGTAACTGCTTGCTAAGCCCGATTAAAACTTTGCTGTACATACTGCCATGTCCTCTTTGGATGTTTACCTTCATTTTCATTTGTGGAAGGAAGAACATTCCACACTCAGGAAAAAACTACTAAGCAGTGGTCAGCTCAGTACATTTTTGAATCTCACTACAATGGTGGAGACATTATTACAAGGGCACCTGGACTATACACTTTGAGGTGTCCCTGTCTACATCTGCTCTAATCTATTGTGAGATAATTCAGTTACTAGCTTACCTGAGTCAAAAGAACATTTTTGGCTGAGGTAAAAACATATACATTTTTAGTATAATAGTTAAAGGGACAAATTATAGCTCCAGAAAGGAACAGTTAACACTAGCACTAAGGCACAGCCACAGGGATAACAAATGAACAATTGGTTTGGATTGCACAGTAAGGCTTATAAAGGCCCTGGTGGTTGCTAGCTTAGTATATACCTATGAACGTATGAGTGTAGCCATTATCATATAGATCTACTTATGTGATGGGAGTAGCAGCAGGGATTAGCATATTATTCTCCATCAAACGAGAGAGAGAAGGTCAGGAGAAAGTGGTCAATGTGGCTTTATGAAACACAGATGTCTCAATGCATTGTCACCATCCAGTAAGAAGAGAAATAAAGCATCCTAAATACCATATAGACAAAAGATGATTATCTTTTTTGTGCAGTCACCCTATTATTGTGACCCGACCTATTAACAAAACTAAAAGAAGAAAAGCCTTACCAGATGTGGCTGAGTCACAAAGACATGCTGCAGATTAGTTTCCTAAAAGTAGATGATAAACAGCAAGGCACTGGCTCACTACTGTTCTGTTGTATGCACAGCTGTATGATGTGGCTACCTGCCCAGCATCTGTTGTGTGTTTGTGGAGGGGAGGGGGGAAGATGGAGCAACAACGCATCCTTTCATTTTAGCAGGGACATTGTTCAATTATGTCAGTATTTGCTAAGCTCCCACTGCATTCTGGAGCATGTCCACATTACAGCTTGTTCCGGATCTGTTTTTATACATGGCCCTCCATAATGCGATTGGACTCTGTCCAGTGACTAGCAGGCTTACTTATGTTGTAGCATTCCAAGCCCACACACATCAGCAATGACTATATGCATATAATGACAGAAATAAAACATAATGCCTTTTTTAAACAGTTCTAAACATAATAAAATCCCAGTTCCTTTGGTATTTCATCTTTGCTGAATTTTTCATTAGCAGAAACTTTGAATTACCATCAGTTACAAATGTCCTTGACAAACCTTTTGTGCCTTTGCTTGCTGGCAACAAAATGTTAGCTTTATCAAAGTTTATTACTTTTGCCAGGCTTTTAAAGGAGTCTAATTGTATGCAAACTCTACAGACATTCTAAAAAATTTCAATTTCATATTATGTACAGTTCACTAGATTTGCAATATTAATACGGCTGCTTACTTTTTATTTGTCATCTTTTCTGTAAAGTCCATTTACTACAGAACATACAGGACAAAAGTGATGAATCTGTGAGTTAACATATTTGGGCGTTAGGCACTAGAGCATAGAAAGCCCTGTGCATAGGCATATAGAAAATATATTTTGTAATATGCATATTTTACACAGACTTATATAGGTCTTTTTGCACAGGAGCATGTCAAAAGAATACTCATGAATCCTGCTTCCCAGGAAAGGATATGTTGTTTCTTTGAAGGTTTTCAGACAACAAAACAAAGAAAAATGTATGCAAAGTAATATAATGTTTGGATTTTTTTTTTCAAATGTAAGAAACATACAAACACTGCTTTGTTTAAATGTGGAAGGCTGCGGGGCAATAGATTTCTGACATAAGAGAAGTTTAATGGTTTGTGATCTAGCTCTTTAAAGGATTATCCAAGGCAAAAGAGACTGAGTGATCATCCCATAGAATACTTTTGTTGCATGTAACACCATTTGAGAGTGAGTTCCATCAATCAGCTGTAAATGTTTGTACTATGCCCCACAGCTGAATAATCATATCTGTTTATTGATAACACATTACATTTTAATGTTTTTTTCTTTTCAGACTTCGGATGCTATTAGAAATACCATATTACCTTTGAGGTCAAGTCATGTCACTGTTTACTGAAAACACATTTTTCTCTTTTCAGTTTTTGAATGGTACTAGATATACCTTATTGTCTTGGAGGACAAGCTGAGTACACCGATTGTAAAGATTTGGTAAGAAAAGTAAGCAGTTTCTTTGCTTCATTTTTTATGACTAAGATAACGCTGGAGCAATTTAAAAAGGAAGCTAATCTGCATTCCTAGTGTGAAAAAATTGTGACACTCATCCTGTCTCTGCTGGGGAACTCTGAAATAAACACCTCCACAAATTGAGGTTTATTCCTATGAGAAGAAAAACATTTACTAAGTCAGTAGAACTATGAATGTGGTACAGCATAATACTAAACAAACTTAACTAATTAGTTTTAATTAACCCAATCAAGAGCCTCTTGGTGGTATTCAGAAAAGTTAGCCCCATAGTGCTAATAGTGCTTCACTATTGTGCTTGGTAGACTACAGCACTAGTTAGCAGTTCAGAGACATGCAAGTGTCACATGGAGCAAAAGTTCATTAGTGACTTAGTTTCATATATCTGAGTCAAACAAATAATGTAATTTGAACAGAGCTGTGTTAAGTATTTCCCATAATAACCCGTGCAATACTGTTGTACAGGCAGCTGCTCTTACATGCATGCGTGCATGTGAACTCATACACATGCACACAGCCCGCCACTGATTGCTGCTAAGAGGTCCATTGCTGCTATGGACAGCATTTGGTGTACACTGTAACATACCTTCTTCAGTCCTGATGGCTCTGCTCCAAAATACCATGCTAGAGCTTGTCTCTGAATCACTTTATCATGCCATTACAGTCTTGGTGTAAGGAGTTGGCACACAACACATTTACATGCTGATTCACTCAGTGCAGTTAGCACTAATTTTAGTGAACATCAGATACCTAATGCTTTAACTAGTATTATGTCCTCTGGTCATTTCATCTCATCTCACAGCCATAGCTGGCTCATCTAGTGCCCTGAGCTGGACACACAAATTTGCACCCCATCCTCTCAGCTCTTGGAAAAAAAAAACTTCTGCTCACAGCTGGAAGCTAGTTGGCTTTCTACAATACAACAGCCAATCAACACACCCCCAGCTCTTCAAGTGAAGAGCAAAGAAAAAACAGTCTTCAGATGACTGTAGAAATTCATTTGGCTTCCTACAGTAAATCAGCAGATCATGTCCTACCAAATCTACACCCCCACCCCCATTCTCAAGTGAAGATCCAAAAAAAAATGCTGAATTCAAGTGCCCTACTGTACTGGTATTTCGGTATAGAAAAAAATTTGCAGAACTCTCAATCACAGTTCCCTAACATTTTGTTGTCAGAGCAACTGGCCCTTCATCATACCTTTGCTATTCAGGTCTATATTATATACTCGAATTTTTAAAACTTTGACGTTCATATGATTGACACCATATGAGTGAAGTTTTAAAACTTCGAACATATAAAAAAAAAAAAAATAAACAAAAATAAAAAAAACCTAGCTGAAGCTCTGAGCAGGAGGGCAAGACCCCCTGCACCCCCACACCCCCACTACTTAAATATATCAAATCCGAGATTGCACTACAGTGAAGTGAAGGGAAATATTCCTTATGGTGATCTCCGCTGAAACTTACAAGCTTTCAAAAGTTTGCTCATATGGTGTTGACCATATGAGGCTCCAACTTTTGAAAGTTTGTGCTTCTGACATAGACCCTGCTATTCTACTGTCTCATCTGACCCGCAGTCATCTTCCATTTTAAGGCTGCAAGTATAGTAGATTACAAAACGCACACTTTTAGCACTAATTAACTTTGGTAATAAATGTAATGACTGCTTACAATTAAAGTTACTGTGTCTCTTCTTTTGACTGCATTCTTACACCACCCAGGCTGATATTACATCACACAACCCCACTTCAGTCAATTGCAATCTGCATGAAATCTGCACTTTTCATTCAAAAATGCAAACAAAAGTAGGGGCATTTCATGTTGGTTTAATTCCATTTTCTAGCCTGCATCTACAGTCCCCATAATGTAAATAGCACCACAACAGACTACAGAAATCATAATACCAAACAAATGATAAATATTACGCAAAAAGGACTTAAATCAGCCAAGGACAGTTTCTACAAATCTTCCAGAATTCTCTAAATACAGATTTATTTCCTCTGAGCCTTGACATATGTTTTGTGTGATGGAAATGGCTTATTCTGATTTTGTAGCTCCCAAATTTAGCTCAGGATGCTATCCTTGCAGCTCTCTGTGATGTTGTCCATTCCCAGTAAATACCAAATTTATTTTTAATTTGTAATTTTTTTTATCTCTGACTACATATCCATTATTTGGCATGTATGGTATCTTTTATTATATGTTTTTATTCTTTATGAAGAAAATAAGCCAGCACCACGAATGGATCCAAAAAGTAGTAGTTTATTGCACTGAAACTAGACCGGTTTCAGCTGTTTAGCTTTCCTCAGTAGTTACAATCATAGAATGAGAATGCTCCTTATATACCCTTCAAGGAAGGGATGACATCACTTCCTGTCAGAAAAGAAGACCTATTAATAAAATGAAAAATAAATAGTTACAAAACATACAAAAAGAATAGTCTACCATAAACTGTATCAAACTGTCATGATACCTTTTAAGTGAGAAACAAAATATTACCTTAGTATTATGAAGAAGATTTTGGCTGTATGAAATAAAACATGGATTAACACCATAAGTCTTAAACTCACATTATGTCAAAAGATCCTATGAGAAAACCACATAATTAGACCAAAAAAATCTTTGGTAACAATAAATCATATTTTGGTTACAATAGGAATACCACATACTTAGACCATCAGCGATTGAACTGAAGTAAGAAGTTGGGACAATAAATCACATTTTATCATTAAGTCCCAGTGAGAAAAGCCCACCAAGTTTAACTATCCATCTTTTCTCCTTGTTGTTTAAAATGTCATGCCATCCTGTTTTGAATGCCCGGTTTCCAATAATGTTATCAATAATGCAGAATGAGAATTTAGCAGTGGGATGCTTAATGGTGTGTCTGTATAGTGCATTTGTAATCCTGCAATTTCTAATATCACCCAGATGTTCTGATATCCTGATGCGAAATTGTCTGGATGTCTGACCAACATAAAAAGCCTGGCAGGTACAGGTGGCTAGATAAATAATCCAGTCTGAACTGCAGTTTCCGAAAAATTTCATGTCATATAGATGACCAGTATTTTTACTCGTAAAACTTTTGGTTTTGAATATATAACCACAAAAACTGCAATGACCACAGGGGTATGTGCCCACTAGTTTGTCCCCTGTTAATGTTCTCTGAGTACAAGAAATGTCCCCCATGCCACTCTTTTTATAATGAGAAAAATGGGAACCAAGTGTTTTGCCCTTCCTGTATGAAAAGTAGCATCATTCACCTAAATATCCTTCCAAAAGAGGGTGAGATTTGAGTATGTTCCAATGTATATTTATGATATTAATGAGATTGTAACTGTTTCTACCATATGTAGTGACAAATCTGCATGTATCTAGATTTGATACCGGTCTAGTTTCAGTGCAATAAACTACTACTTTTTGGATCCATTCGTGGTGCTGGCTTATTTTCTTCATTTTGGTCACATAAGCTTGGTTGCCGGGCACCAGCCGTACTTGCTAGCTACATCTTACACTGAATAATTCTTGTTTTGCTGGCTGTTGGCGTTCAAGTGGATCCATTACTACCAGCGCCATTTTGGATGTTTTCCTTGTCTGTTGAGGAGGGCTCCTCACTGACAGTTGGCGTTCACATTGCTTCGAGATTCATACCTTCGTGTATTTTTTATTTTTTATTTTTAGTCTACCATCATCTACCATTGGAACCTATTTTTTGACTGTTGCTGTTTATTTACATGAGCGTCAAGGTCTATAAACGATTGGATTATCAGTTGGGACTTTTTCTTATGTTGCAGTTCGCATTTGGCTACCATCATAAGAGCGAGTTTTTTCGGGCTTACGCATCCATCTTGTCTAAAGCTTGGCGAGACTGTTTATTTACATTAAAATACATTATTTGGATATCGCTTTATGCTACAGTTCGAATTTGACTACTATCACAAGTGGGAATATTTTGGGCTCACGCATCCATCTTTTCTATATTTGGTGAGACTGTTTCGTATCATGACAAATTATATCGATGGGATATGTTTGGTCTGTGATTACTAACATCAGAAGGAGAATCTTGGGCCATACATTATTATTCCTGTTGGTTTTGGTGAGACTACTTTTGGTTTCATGTGCATCATTATGCTGGAATAACGTACACATTCAATAACTGTATGTATGGACATTTCATTTATCTTTTGGAGAATCTAAGTTCATTACTATAATAGCGTACGCACTCATCGAGTACCATCAGCTATTTTTGAGTGTAAAACTGCTTATTTTCTCTATGGATGCACTTTTTCCATTTATGTGAATAAGGAAAGTTCACGCTTCCACATATGGTGATGTTTTGGGATCTGATGTTTATGCAGGAACTATCGTTTTCATTTTTGGTCATCCTTCTCCATTGATGTCACATTCTATTGGACTGTGTCTTATTTCGACTAATATTTGGTAACAAATCAATACAACAGAAACCAATATAGTTGGATTTGTTGGACATATGTATGGTGGACTCTTCAAACTGTTTTTTATACTATTTTTACAGTTACATACTTATGGATACATGGCTATATGGCTATATGTCACTACTATTATATACTACTATTATATGTAACTCTAGCAACAGGTCAAGTTTGAATATATGACATCAGTTCTTGGCCTTGGGCACTTGCTATCTTTATAATACAGCATTATTGAGTTGTGTATTGATTTCATCTAGTATGCTTAATAACAGTACTTATTTAAAATTATAAATGCATTTTTGTTATGAATACCATTTAGACAGCTATATATTTTTTGGTTGTCTTCAGAATTACGTTGCTCTACATTTAAAGTGTCACACCTTAAGAAAATCACCATTTTTCTATCTATCTATATAAGTTATGTTCTGACTAACACTATATATGGGTGTTTTTATGACTATATAGTTATGTATTTCCATTCTAAGGTATAGAATTGATAATTAACCTATATATTAGTGTGCCTATATGTATGGCTGATCATTAATTCTTTACTTCTAAGACTTTTGTCAAATCAGAACATGTTACAACTTTTGAAGTAGGGTGTCACCTGGATACATCACACAACGATATCCTTATTGGTATATTTTAAACATTATATGCATTTCATTTGCTGTTTATATCCACGGTAGATTCAGTCTTGGAATTTTATATACAGTGAGGACAGCATATTATTTGTTCTGAGGCAAATCTTTTGATATAGTACATCTTTTTACTAACCCTAACAAGGGGTAACCACCTTTTTGATACAGGGTTTATTTTTGTCTCAAACTTTTGGAGGTTCTTACAGAAATATCTCCTTTATGAATATTCTTATTCAGCAATATTATCTGACCCCGGTTTTTGCAAACATTCATTTGTTTTGGTTGCATTTCACTGAATGTGCATTCCTGTTTTTTTTAATTATTGGATCTCATATATTCCATATATCATTTTTGGTGCCGATGGGTGAATCTTTACTGCATTTAGTATATTTTTGATATACATTAAGGATTATTATTTGTGACTTGGTGGTTTGTTCAGACACTTTTCTCATTTTTTGTGATTCGAATCTCCTCTTTACCTAGCGAATTTCCTGTTTAACAACTTATGGTCATGGATCTTGGGAAATTACTATCCAGCTTATGTGCTGATAAGGATGACCTTCAGGTATTTGGTATTGGTACTAGTTCCACGAATACCACTAATTTATCCATATTAGATCCAGTTGACAGTTGTGTCTCTGAATTTAATCAGCTAGGTAAACAAATTAAAACCCTAAGAACTAACATTTGGCACCACAAGCTTTTTAAAGCATATCAGGCTCAAAATATTTCACCAAGAGGATTGAGATCCAAGATTCAGCCACTAGTAGGTGCACCTGATGACCTTCTAATCAGGGATTGGCAAGCAGCACAGCAAGAAGCCGCTATGGCACTGGTTAACATATTAGCTTCCTTTTATGAAAGGACAGTAAATGCCAATACGTTGGATGTTGAAAAAACATGTAATAATTTGAAACAATTTGAAAATCATACACAATTTCAAAATTGTCTGAACAAACTATCCAGGGAATTATCCACATTGGAGAATAAACTTAAAACCAAAAAACTCCATAAATTTGCTAGAGACAAAGAAGATTACAGTAGGGGTAGACAATTTGAATCTCAGAGGGGTGTGAGATTCGCCCAGGGCACCAAAAATTTCAGTTTTGTGCGTAAAAAGAGACCGAGATCAATTCTTAAAAAATCAGGATCCTCCAGTAATACTTTTGGTGAGGAGTCCTCCACAACAGACAATGAATCCACCAGCACTGGTGAATCACCACATATCAAAAGAGGTAGAACCATGGTCAGCCCTTTAGGGGCAGGAAACATAGGGGAGGGAGAAAGCATAGGGGTCAAAAGTCTAGAGGAACTTTTCAAGTCAGTGGTGAAATAGTCCAATCTTGTACAAATGTGTTAAATATTTCAAAGTACACTCTGTCATCTGACGAATATTCTTTACTTAATAAAGGTCTGGGTTTTATTCCTGGTTTCTTTATTGATGAAAGTTCACATGTATCTGACACTTTAGAATTTTGTAGAAAAATTAATCTTAATCTATTTTTCAAACAACAGGATAACTCTGACCTCTCTCAAAGATCAACAGACTTTAGATTTCACAAATCCACATTCAATCCCCCTATGGATAAACATGTTGCAGCGTTTCCATTGATATTGATATTCCATGGATAATATTGGTGAGAATTTAAAAATTTTTGATAGTAAATTACTCAAAATCAAAAAATTACAATTAGAGGTGTCCTATTTCCAGCAATGTATCACAGAAAAAATTATACCGAAGGGTTTGAGAAATTCATTCAGACCCACTAATTTGTTCAGTGACTCTACTTTTTCTGATGATTTATTGGCCTTATTTGACCGCCAAGGACTAGAGTTACTTGAACTTATGATCAGGCATTATAACATCCATATAGGGGGTCTACTTGCAGAGACTGAAAAACTCGATTGTACCATCAAGAACGATATCAATTTCCTGCGCTATAAATACGATTATGATCGTATTTTTACCAGCATAGACGCGCTTTTGGTGAAATTGAAATTCAATAAATCCAAAAAACTGGGGAGGGATAGGCAAGCCTACCAGAAAGGTCTTGCTTACCCTAACCTTTTTAGACATATATCTAATATGGCCAAACCAAATGGTGTATCTGAAGATGATGGTAACAGTACCCCTATGGACACACTTGATGACAACTTGGACAATGACAATACTGATGACAGGGGTGGTGATCGAGCTAATCCGAATCAGGTGATATGGAGAAGTAGTAGGATTAAGCCCACCACCAGAATAATCAAGGCAATTCCAATAATAAGGGCCATCAGAGGCCTTTTTTAGGGGGGAAGAGCAACAGCTCCCAAAATCGATGGAACAAGAACAAATAATATCTCTTGCTGGACCAGGGGACCTATATGGTCCTACACCCACAGATATGACTCTTTCCAACAGTCGCGATGAGGAACCATCAACCTCTTTAGAAAAGCCCATCATTTTAACAAATGAGGAAGGGGATTTTAAAGTGTATAACTTTTCAACTTGTCATGTTGACCAAGATTTAGTTGAATTATTGGCTAAAGGGTTCTCTTTCGTACCGGATCAAAGACTAAATCTAGCTAAAACCTTAATAGATTTAAAATGTTACGTACGCAAATTGAATTTAAAATTGTTGTTCAATAATGATGAACATTGGGAGCCATCTATGTTCAAATTGTCTAGTACATTCAATCCCCCCTTGCACCCTAACCTTAATATTTTTGAAAATGTCTGCGAATTGGACCTTAGACACCTCTTTCAGAGGGTCAAATGGTTTGATAACCACAGTAATATTTCATATGATCAAACTAAGGCATTGAATAATCTTTGTGGGTTATCGGTTAGGGTGATGAAACCTGACAAAGGGGGTGGGTTAGTCATCTTTGACAACGATGATTATAATAATAGAATGCAACTAGTATTAGACTCTGATGCCTATGAATGCTCTTCCTTTAATGAAATGATAGGGGTTCACAATAGAGTTAGAGGCTACTTTAGGGACTTATTCATTGGGGGCCAAATAGATATTGATACTTTTAATTTTATCAATATTTTATCACCTAAAGTACCTGTGATGTTTGGATCTCCAAAGATACATAAGGACCTTGTGAACCCACCAATGAGGGCTTTAGTAGATGGCAGATGTGCTATTACACACCCAAGCGCTAGAGTCATTGATGGGATTATTTCAAAATATCTAAAGCAAGTACCTGAGATTCGTAAGGACTCTTGGTCCTTTTTGGAAAATATTAATGGCATCACTTTCGCTCCATCTTTAAACTTCTTGACGATCGACGTCGTCGATCTGTATACATCTATCCCCCACCAAGAAGCGGTTGAATGGACCGAATTGATGCTAGTGAGCCTTGATGCTACAAAGGAGGATATAACTATAGTTACTCAATTGTTAGATATTGTATTATCCTCTAATTTCTTCCTTTTTAACAACCAATATTACCTGCAAAAACAGGGTATCGCCATGGGGTCCCCCTGTGGGGGGAGTGTGGCGAACTTGGTTGTTGCTTACTGGGAGAAAGCATTTTTGAAAAACAACCCTTTGTTTAGGAATACTGTTAAATACTACACGCGCTTTTTAGATGACGTGTTTATCCTAATTGATGGGGGTGAAAATGAGGTAGTTGAGCTACTTAATTTTATGAATAGTTCTACTACATTCTTACAGTTCACTTACAAATTCTCTACTACTGACATTGATTATCTAGATGTGAAATTAGTGAAAGATTTGGTCAACAATTGTTTCTTGTCTTCCACCCATAGGAAACCGACCTATTGTAATGCTTTCTTACACTACTCTAGTAATCATCCGCCCAAACAAAAAAGATCGATCGTTAAAGGTCAATTAGTTAGGGCCGTTCGTATGTGTAGTACATTTGAAGCATTTAGATCCGAGTGTACCCTTTTAAAAGACATGTTTAGTAATAGAGGTTATCCTATATCTGTGATAGATGACCTGATTAATGAAGTTTCTATGAAAAGGGACATTGGCATCTACAAACCTCTATTAGTAGGTAAAGAGCAAGTGACTATCTTGGTTGACAGTGAGCCAAATGATCTCATACCAGTCCTCTGTTTAGAGAACACTACGAATAATATGTCGACCCATACTTCAATTGATTTTAAAACTAGTTTTGTTTTAACTTTCAATAGACATGTTGGAGCTATTTGGGCAATTATAAAGAAGAATTGGTACTTTATTTATAACAATCCTACACTTCTTCAAAAATTGGGGCCCTGTCCCTCTGTGGTTTATAAAAGAGGGAATAATCTGAAAGAACTACTGCAAAGACCTGGTCCATCAATTTTTTCTATTAGACAAACTGGTACAGTTCGTTGTGGTTTTTGTAATAGGTGTAAATACCTGAAGTTGGGTAGTTCCTTTAATATAAGGGATAGGAAATATACTATCGCTTCAAGAATCAATTGTACTACTAAATCTGTGGTCTATGCTGCTTTTTGCGTCTGCTGCCCCTGTTTTTACATAGGGAAAACAGACCGCAAATTCAGCGACCGCATTTATCAGCATCTTTATGCCATAAAAAATAAAAAGATGGATAATGCTTTGTCCAAACACATCATTAATAATATGGGACATAGCTTCCAATTTATGGGAATTGAACATGTTTCTGTGGGTGTCACGGGTGGACCTCAATCTCTGGTATTAGAGATGAGAGAATTAGAGTGGCAGATTGGTTTGGATGCTTTCACCTATCCCGGTCTAAATGAATGTTGTAACATTTCTTCTGTCTTAAGATATAAAAGCTACATGAGATGATATGGATCTATTTTTAATAATAGTTTTTCTTTTTATGTAATAGGTTATATATGGATTGATCACTATAGTTCAATGGGGAGTGTGTATAGTGATTTTAGTTACATTCTCATTTGTTACGGGAATGATATGTAGGTTATAATAAACCTTTTAATAGTTATAGTATTTTTTAGAGGAGACCATATATATGGAACAAATATTTTAGGGATCCATGTTAGCGACACTTATTAATTTCTTTTCATGCTTGTTTGTTTATTTGTTTTATAAAGCTTATAGGAAGTGACATCATATCCTACTACTTTAAAACGTGGGATTTTTTAAAATGCATTGTTTACTTTTCTGAGGAAGCTTCCGCATAGCGGTAGCGAAAACGTTGTTCTTCAAATAAAGAGCGTTAATTTTAAGTCCTCCTTGGCTTCGTGGGACTGGATTTTTGTATGTTGCAGTGTTTCAGCAGGCTGTCATTAAAGATTTACATTTCTATTCCAACGGTTCTGATAATATTAGAAACAATATATCTCACAAGGAACATCTTGCCCTTACCAGGCTCAAAAACAACAAAGATATAGTTATACTCTCTGCGGACAAAGGGGGTGCGGTCGTAGTCATGGATGCCGATTATTATCGGGATGAAGGAAATGGACAATTGTCCAACCATCATCACTACATGAAAATGAGTACAGATCCTACACCCGCTTTCCAACAAGAAATTAATGATTTTCTACTAGAAGCAGTAGAAGCTGGCATAATTTCTGACAAAACTAAGACACACCTTATGGTCAAGGATCCAGCCAAACAATATCTTTATTTGCTTCCAAAAATTCATAAGTCTATTAACAAACCACCTGGTAGACCCATTGTATCGGGCATTGGATCTCTGACAGAACCTTTATCTATGTTCCTGACTGAAAAACTCAAACCACTGTTAGCATGTATTAGAGCTAGAATTCAAGACACAACGGAATTCTTACAAATTGTCTCTGAATCTCAACTTGAACCTGATTGGCTATTATGCACTTTGGATGTTAAATCATTATATACTAGCATTCCACATTGGGCATGATTGATGGCTCTGGATTTTTGGCTGAACAAAGCCAATATTTATCCCCCTGGACTGAACACATTACTTGTATGTATGGCGGAACACGTTCTGACTAAAAACGTATTTTATTTCCAGCAAGATTGTTATTGGCAAATACAAGGCACAGCCATGGGGGCTTCATTTGCACCGATTTATGCAGATCTGTACATGGGTTATATTGAAGAGCACATCATTTATGATGAATTGCACAATGTGTATTTACCGGAAATAGACATCTGGAGGAGATATTTGGATGACTGTTGGCTAGTGTGGAAAGGTGGTTCAGATTACCTTCAAGAATTCATGGAACACCTGAACGGAAATAAGTGGGGGACCGAATTTACTGTGGAATATGATTTGAATGATATTCACTTTTTAGATGTCCACTTACAACGACAACCTGACCACACACTTAAAACATCTGTGTATCGCAAATTTCCACAGTATAATACCTTACTACATGCCAACAGTCTCCATCCTAAACACATTATAAAGAACATTCCAAAATCTCAGTTTCTCAGAATAAAAAGAATATGTTCATCAGAACAGGATTTGAATAAACATCATGATGATCTAGCCAACAGATTTTTGTCCAGAGGATATCATTGGAATACCATCAGTTCTGCTGCACAATGGAGTAACAACAAACCTAGGGATTCCTTGCTAGTTTACAAAAAACAGGTCAGATCTAACAATCTAGATACATGCAGATTTGTCACTACATATGGTAGAAACAGTTACAATCTCATTAATATCATAAATACACATTGGAACATACTCAAATCTCACCCTCTTTTGGAAGGATATTTAGGTGAACGATGCTACTTTTCATACAGGAAGGGCAAAACACTTGGTTCCCATTTTTCTCATTATAAAAAGAGTGGCATGGGGGACAATTCTTGTACTCAGAGAACATTAACAGGGGACAAACTAGTTGGCACATACCCCTGTGGTCATTGCAGTTTTTGTGGTTATATATTCAAAACCAAAAGTTTTACGAGTAAAAATACTGGTCATCTATATGACATGAAATTTTTCGGAAACTGCAGTTCAGACTGGATTATTTATCTAGCCACCTGTACCTGCCAGGCTTTTTATGTTGGTCAGACATCCAGACAATTTTGCATCAGGATATCAGAACATCTGGGTGATATTAGAAATTGCAGGATTACAAATGCACTATACAGACACACCATTAAGCATCCCACTGCTAAATTCTCATTCTGCATTATTGATAACATTATTGGAAACCGGGCATTCAAAACAGGATGGCATGACATTTTAAACAACAAGGAGAAAAGATGGATAGTTAAACTTGGTGGGCTTTTCTCACCGGGACTTAATGATAAAATGTGATTTATTGTCCCAACTTCTTACTTCAGTTCAATCGTTGATGGTCTAAGTATGTGGTATTCCCATTGTAACCAAAATATGATTTATTGTTACCAAAAATTTTTTTTTTTTTTTTTTTTGGTCTAATTATATGGTTTTCTCATAGGATCTTTTGACATAATGTGAGTTAAAGACTTATGGTGTTAATCCATTTTTTATTTCATACAGCCAAAATCTTCTTCATAATACTAAGGTAATATTTTGTTTCTCACTTAAAAGGTATCATGACAGTTTGATACAGTTTATGGTAGACTATTCTTTTTGTATGTTTTGTAACTATTTATTTTTCATTTTATTAATAGTTCTTCTTTTCTGACAGGAAGTGATGTCATCCCTTCCTTGAAGGGTATATAAGGAGCATTCTCATTCTATGATTGTAACTACTGAGGAAAGCTAAACAGCTGAAACTGGTCCAGTTTCAGTGCAATAAACTACTACTTTTTGGATCCATTCGTGGTGCTGGCTTATTTTCTTCATTTTGGTCACATAAGCTTGGTTGCCGGGCACCAGCCGTACTTGCTAGCTTCATCTTACACTGAATACTTTTTATTCTTTATATAAGTTGCTGAGATAACTGCTGTGAAGTGGGCAATCCACTGACAAAAGTCTGAAGTCTATATCAGAACACCTCCAAGTGATCTTCATTCTTGTTGTCCTGGGCTTGGATGTATTTGTTCTGTCTTCATATAGCCTATAATTTCTTCACATAATACTGCTTGTGAACAATTCCTAAAAATAACTTAAATTTTTAGTAATTTCATGAATGATAATGAGACTGACTTATCTCAATCACAATGATGTCACATAAACTGTGACTCGCTAATTTTCTTGTTTTCTAGTAGTACTCTGTTAAACACAATTAGCCAGCTGTATAACTGCATTTATGATAACTACTGACAGTAGCAAACTGAAAAACTAATTTACTTGCGACCAACATGCTTGGTGGTTTCATATGAAGAATCAAGTGAAACCTTTCTAAACCTCTGTGATTCACATTAAACAAAATGTTAGCATTGTGGACACACCCTTGATCTATGGGAGGTTGTACTGGTACAAACTCAAAAAAGGCAGTAGGGTGCCACATCAACCCCATACAGTTTTCGACCTGTAAGCCTGAGCAGTATTCTGTGTGGATTGGAATGTATTTTATCACTAATGACAGAGAGAACTTACTTCTATTAGATATGGAAGTATATTTATATGTATATAGGGATATTTCGACTTCTGAATCATTTGGCATTGTTTGAAGAAGTAAGGACTGACTGCATTAAATGTCAATCCATATATATTAATCAGTGGGTAAAGATTGATTAGTAGCAGGACACATCAAGTCAAGATCAGGGTTATCAGTCTCTCTAAGTGGGGTACCAGTGGTGCCCCACAGGACACTCTTCTGAAATTACTTATTTTTCGGCTATTTTTGTCAAGATGCAAGAGTAGAAAATAGGCTCAAAATGTGATTAATGAATAACAATTATTTCAGTAAACTTGCCCAAATTCTCCAAGATGGTTTACAGAAATATGTATCAAGTGCAGTTGCAATAGATCCACCTTTAAGCTCAGTAAATGTAACATCATGAAACTAGGCAAAAATATAAATTATGACTACAAAATAAATGAGCAAATTAAAAAAAAAACAGGATCCTAAGTGATCTAATGACAATGGTAGAACAATTTGAACTAAAACCTGTGTCTCCATACCTGTCAGAAGAGTGTATTCTGTAGCCTTTCTAAATTTTTAGTGGGATACATATCTCTCAGGTGTCTAGATGTTGGCTCATATTTTTGGTCTGTTCCTCATAAAATTTGTGTTTTTCTGAGATTTCATTGAGGATTGAAGCTACTAAATAATGACATACATTTGAGTTTCAGGCTTCATATCCTTCTAAGTTCATCAGAGTAATATATAAACTATGTCCCTGTTTTAGGCTTTGTCTCACATTATTTTAGGGTTTTGTGCTAAGAGGTTGAGAGGTATGGTGGTATGTATTCTTGTCAAAGAAGTCATTGTAGTACTATGCCTCATTGAGTCTTTGGGCAAACAACCTGGAAAACCTTGAAAAAGGTACAACAGTCTCTTACTAGGAAAATCATATGGTTAAAAAACCTGAACAGTTCAGTCAGCCTAGGAATTTTCATTATAGTCTATGTTATGTAGAGGTGACCTCTACCTGGTCTATAAAGCAATGTCTAATCTGGTTCTGCTTCATTGTTTACCCTGGAATGCACCATCAATGTGTAGCTAAAATGGATTAGGGAACCTAACATAAAAATAATCAGAAATTGTTAAAATCATGATAGGCACATTACACACTTTCCCAGATCATAAAATATGATTTTCCTTACATTCCAAAAAGCTAGTCACTAACTTCCTTCAGAAATAATCTTTTTACCCCCTACTTCAGGACCTACCTGATAGCTCATCTATCTTCACTCATTTGGCTAATTTGTTCTCTGGAGACAGGAGACAGACTTGCCTGGGCTTGATGAGATCCATATGTACCATTTATTCCTCCCATGACAAGCTCTGGGTGGTGGGGAGCAGGTCAGTTTACTAGTTTTGTGGGGCTGCCTACCTTCTCCCTGCTGCAGCAGTTCCACAAATTATCAAGCTATGCTAATGACATACCTCTGTGGGGACCTGTGCCTCCACATGATGAATTCCCTTTAGCTTAGTAGTGCAAATGTACTTGGCAGTGCATGCTTGCTAGACCTGACCTCCACAGGGTGTATTGCTAATACTCCTACTAGATGTCACTCATGTAACAAGCCAGAGCTACCTCCTTCTCCCTAGCAAAGACTGCCCAGGTCCATCCTTCCCTGCTGTCTTCTAGAAACACCCAAGCCATTTTTCTCAAAGCTTTATTCCAGTACTCAATGGAGCTAGCCCTTCAGAAATAATCTTTATATATTTAAATCTAGAAAATATCATCAGGGATTTATGTCAGACTAGCTTCTTTTTTTAAACAAAAAACATCATTATTAAATTATCATGTATGACATAGGCACTCATACATTTATATAAATGAAAACAAACCATATTGACATAATTTTAGTTGCAAAAATTACACATTACATATACAGTAATCTATCCAGTTATTGTCAAACATTACATAGCTCATTCAAATCCTGACTTCTTTTAAACCTCATTCTTTTTCTGCATGTAATATTCCAACAATTTCCATTTTTTCCTATCTAATTTGCTTCTACCCTTTTCTAAAGATCACAATTCCAGTTGTTTTATCTCTGTTATTATATTCACTGCTTCTAGTAAAGCTAGTTTAGACTTTGATTTCCATTTTCTAGTAATTGCTTTTTTTGGTAGGCACCATAATTAGACTCAGAAAGGCCATATTATGTCTAGGCAATTCTGATTCTGTATCATAGCTCCAAAAAAATCATTTTTTAGTTACACCAATTTACTCACCCAGTATCTCTGACAGAGCTGTCTGCAGGGAATCTTTAAAGTCTGCCAACTCA
Organism: Protopterus annectens; assembly: GCF_019279795.1. Taxonomy (NCBI): domain Eukaryota; kingdom Metazoa; phylum Chordata; order Ceratodontiformes; family Protopteridae; genus Protopterus; species Protopterus annectens. Next base: position 1,028,767,197 of record NC_056732.1, on the reverse strand, counting down.
TTATACTCCGAGAAAATATGTTTCCATTTACCTCTTTCTTCCTCATCACACCTCCAAGCATTTGCTGTCTACCTGAGGTATAAAATACCTATGCAAACACTTCCAAGCAAAGAGGCTAATTCTTCTAAACTTTGTTGCATATTTGGGAGACATACATACAGTACATCTCCCCATTGTTCCTTTGTGAATTGCTAATCCAATCTCTCTTCCTATTCCCTTCTAGCCTCCACTGATTGATTCTTATAGTTATCATGCACTATTTTATATGCTGTACTAATTATTCCTTTTTTAACAGCAGCTTCTGGTCTAGATTCTACTAAAAACTCTACCTGTGCTAGTCTTTCACTTAGGATCCCCCTATTTCTTTCTGTTTGCCTATACTCTAATGTCAGTCCTTGATAGGGAAAGAGAAGGCAATCTCTGTGCTGCAGTCCAAATAAATTCTTGGCCTCTTTCCATTCTACTACCTTTCCCTCTTCCAGTACTTGTTTTTTTTACAAGTTTTCTCCAGTAAATTCCAGCCCCTCTTGCATATTTTCTGTATCCCTAATTGCAGTCATCCCTATTGGCAGACTCTCCTTTCTCCATTCCTGTATTGGTTTAGTTCATAGAATACTTTCTGCTACTTTATAAATATAATATTCTGCACGGTCATTGTTATTCTCCTTAAGGATATGCATCCTAAATTCCAGTCTCTCCTTATTTCTTGAGCTTCCCCATGTTTCATCATCATCCCTTCCCACTTGTGCTATGTATTGGAGCCTTAACTGTGTAGCTCTGAAATATCACTTCAAATCGGGTAATCCCAAACCATCTTGTTCAACTGGAAGAATCAGCTTATCCCACTTGACTCTTGCAGTCTTCCTCTCCCAGATAAAATCATTCAGTCTTTATTAATTGCTATCCACAACTTCTCCTCCGGTTGATAAAAATATGCCTGAATTGTGTATAAAACTAAAGCCACTAAAAACATTTTAACTACATATATATTGCTATCCATATCCAAATAACAGAGCTTCAAATTTCTCAGTTTTTGTATTATCTTTTGTTTGGTCTCTTCCCACATATCTGTTGCATGTCTCGTGTATTCAAATGAGACACTGAGGCTGGCTATGCATTCAAGTCATTTATTTACATAAACACATCATGAGTTGTAACTGGAACATATACTTTGAACTTGATAAGTTTACTGACTGATTTGTTATTTCTAACACACTCACATGTGCATCTCCATTCAAGCTAGCATTCACATTGACTGCCTACATAAAATGGCACTGATCTCGCATATGCTCAGTAACTTATATGCATGTGCTCTCTGATTACAGTGGCTGAATAGGTTCGATATACACACTGATTTACATCCTCCCTCTTTAATTTTGTTTGACATGCAAATAGGAGAACAAAGACTCTTTAAGAGCCAGACATTATATCAACATTTCAACAAATAAAACTAAGTTCAAGTCCAAATCGTTGTGTATTTAGGATTTGGTCAGGAAATTCTACCTTATCGGGTAACATAGAAACTTTTACTGAGTTTAGCAACAGGAACAGTATCTGGGGATTCTTTCACAACTGGAACATCAGGGATTACATCAAAATTATTTGAAGGAAGCACACTGTCCTTTTGAATTCAAACAGGTGTAGAGTCACTCTGGGAATTAGAGTTGTTGGCATAGGCAATCTGCTGCATCACTGGTTCGGAGACAGGTAACACATGTATTTGATTCCTTCTGAAATCAATTCCTTCAGATTGTATGTTGTAAGATCTTGGTTCTTCACAAATGTTCTTCATGATTCCCACTTGGTCATATCCTTTAGATGTTTGCATTCTCACTCTTTCTCCTTGTAGTAATGGTCTAAGGGATTTACCGGTCTTAACATAGTACAACTTTTGTGACCGATGTTTTCTTGAAAGTTGAGTCTTGACTATGCTATTGTTCTTTGCATTTGGTACTATCAATTATGTATTGATTGGTAGAGTTGTTATAGTCTGTCTGGACATAATCTCTGAGCAGGTAAACCAAGCAAGTTGTCTCGAGGTATGTTTCTGAGATTGAGTAAGTTAAGGAAAACATTGCTACCATGGATTTCTCCAACAAAAGTTTTGCACTCTGAACTGCATGTTCAGCTAACCCATTGGATTGTGGATAATAAGGACTACTGGTAATATCAACAAAGTCCCAAGACTCAGCAAATTTCTTGAGCTGCTGACTTGTAAACTGTGCGCCATTGTCAGACATGACTTTGTGCAGACTACCATAGACAGAAAAATGTTGCTTCAATTTTGCAATGACTGTTCTCAAATTAGGAAGTAGGTCAATTTCAAACCAATTTGAATAAGAGTCTACTAACACTAAGTAATGTTGACCATTACATTCAAAAATATCTGTGGCAACCGTCAACCATAGTAATTCAGGAATCTGGTATAGCTGAAGTGATTCTTTCTGTTGATGCAGTTTGGTGTTGTTGCAAATTGAACATGCTAGAGTTTCCTTCTCTATATCTTCGTACATAGAAGGCCAAAATTCAATGCTTCTTACCTTTCTTTTGGTTGATTCAGTACCTGGGTGACCACGATGCAAAATTTTGATAAGTTTCTGTTGTAGAGATTTAGGAATTACCACTTTTAGACCTTTCATGATGATTCCATCTTCCATCATGAGTTCATCTTGGTAAGGAAAGTACTGCGGAATGTCAAGTGCTAAATTGGTTTGTTGTGTTGGCCATCGTTGACTGATAACATTTTCCGGTTTCTGGAGAAATGTGTCTAAAGCTGTGTGATTTCTTAGTTCATCAAGTTGTGATAATGAAAATTTTCTGACTTCCATGACTTCAAAGTGTGGTGTTTCATCTTCATGCTGCTCTGTCATTTGTCTGGGTGTGCGTGGCAAAGCATCGGCAAGGTACAAATATTTGCCCTTTTTGTAAACAGTATTGAAATTGTAATTTTGCAATTTTAACATCATGTGTTGCAATTGTGCTGGAGCTGTATGTTGGCTTTTTTAAAATTGTCACTAGTGGTTGGTGATCAGTCTCTATTTGGATAGGTCTGCCATAAATACAATCATTGAACTTCGAACATGCAAACACTACTGCCAAAAGTTCTTTCTCTATTTGTGCATAATACATCTCTGTTTGAGTTAAAGTTCTTGATGCAGAGGCTATGGGTATGCCTTCTTGAAGACATGCTGAACCAAGGCCATACTTTGAAGCATCACAAGAAATAGTTACATGTTTGTGAACATCATAATATCTCAATGTGGGTGGACTGGCAATTTTCTGCTTCAAAATGTCAAATGATTTTTGGTGTTGTTCCAACCAGGATCATTTTACATTTTTTGCATGAACTCATGTAATGGTGCAGAAAGCTTACTTAAGTCTGGGATGAACTTTCCTAAATAGTTGACCATACCTAGAAAACATTGTAAATATGTGGCATTCTCTGGAACTGGCATTTCAAGAATTGCTGCTTGCTTAGATAGATATGGTTGTAAACCAGAACTGCTAAACAAATGACCCACATAAGTAACCTCTTTCAGTTTGAATTTACATTTCTGAGAATTCAATTTAAAATTTGCTTCACGTGTATGGTCTAGAACTTTCCTGAGATTTCTATCATGTTCATCTTCACCATTGCCTCCAACAATAATGTCCTCTACAATAATAACACATGGATAACCAGACAAAAATGGCACATTGAAGTATTTCACTGGCAGAATTGATTCCAAATGGTGCACTGAATGTAGTTAACAATGAAGATTTATGATCCAGTGAAATTCGCCAAAAAGAGTTTTTTGCATCTAAGACTGGGAAAACAGTGGAATTTGGCATGACAGCAGCTACCTCTTCAGCTGTACACATTGGATGATGAGGATGCTTGAGTGCTTTGTTTAAGTCTCTTGGATCAATACATATTTGAATATCATCTGAGCTTTTTTTATGAGCTACGACCATGGAGGATACCCATTCAGTTAGTTCTTCTACTGGAGTAGGGACACTTAAATGCACCATTTTGTCTAGTTCTGCTTTTACTTTACTCTGCATTGCTACTGGAATCTTCTGTGCTGGTCAAACAACTGGATTGCTTCATGGTTTAACTTCATAGAATATGTAACTGGAAATTTACAAAGCTTTTCTTTGTAAATATCAGCATATTCACTAAAAATATTCTGTCTAAAACTATCATCGTTGTTCATACTTACATGTTGAACCTCTTTATTAAATGAAATCAATGCCATTCTCAGAGTGTCTTTGAGGCCTAACAGTAACTGCACATGTCTTTTGACTATGTAAAACTGCAAGTCATAGCTGTTTCCAGCAGAATGGCATGAAAGAACTACTACCCCATCGGTTTGAATCTCTTCACCAACATAAGCAACTAGTTTTGCACACTTTGCTGATTCAAGTTTCTTACCATCTTTTATTTTAGCAAATATTGTGCTGATATAACATTGCACTTAGATCCAGTGTCTACTTCAAGCTCTACAGGTTTCCCATTAATTTATACAGTACAACATATTTCACTCTTTGCTGACAACTGATAGTTTACTGTATTAACTGCTTCAGTGATCACAGAAACACCATCAACATAGAAAGTTTGCTCACAGCTCTTGGAGTTTGCTACAGTCTCTATCAGATCTACTTGCTTCTTTGGATACTCTTTTAACATAGATCAGCAGCACTTTAGACTTGCAAAGCCTATTGAAATTATTCCACTTTTTAGATTTGTGACATTGCTGACCAAAAGCTAAACACTTTTCCCATTTAGGGTCATGACTACCTCTACAATTGCAACAGTTAACAGTGAGATTGGAGGTGGCCCCCTTCCATTTATATCTATTTTTCATTTTAAATTTCTGCTGTACCCCATCAACATTCTCACCAGCAGATACTTCAAACATGCTTTTCTCATTGGTAAGCATATTCATATCTTTTTTGTAAGCTCATTTATTTGACAAATCTCAGTGGCTTTGCTCAATGTTAATTCATTATCTCGATGCAAAATCTTTCTCCCTGCATCATTATTAACACCACATACAAGACAGTCTTTTATCATATCATCTCATAGATTATCAGATCTGCATGTTTTATCTTCATTTATTAAGTTGGTAATATATGCTGCAACAGTCTCAACAGGCTTTTGATTTCTTGTTTACAATTTATGCCTTTCCATTATAATATTCATTTGAGGGTTAGACATTTTTCTAAATTTATGTTTTGAGCACTCAGGGTCTTCCCGCATTTCAGCCTGTATCACAATAATGGCAGTTCTCCTCCCTCCCCTGCATACAAGGCAAGTACATACACAAATGAATGTTCTTGCTCAATGGCTTGTGAGCCAGCTACAATAAGAAGTATAAATGCTCTTTATGTGCGTCTTTATCAGGAAATGCAGCCTGTAGGAAAATATCATATTCTTGTTCAACCACTCGCCAATTCTCAGCAATATTATTATCAAACACCAGCGGTTTAGGTCTGCAAAATCTCACTGTCATAACAAAAAAGTTCTTTTAAAGATAAGTATGGACCTGGTGCTTGTAATTATGCCCAAGTGCACAACAATCTCTCTGAAAATTATTTATTTTAACATGGCAAATACCTTGAACACAGCAGACACTTCAGACACTTAGAAAAGTCTTAGTTACTGTGAAAAACTTCTTGGACATTGTGAAAACATTTGGACATTATAACCTTTTCAAACATTTTAAACACTTCAGAGAGTATTTCAAACACTTTAGTCATTATGTCACTATTTCAGACATTTCGAATATCTCAAAATTATTTTGAACACTTTGAATGCTATGCCACATGTGTGGGGACTGAAAGAATTTGAAATGAGTTTAAGTTCCTTTGAATAACTGCTGACCTGTTTGCAAGTTCGGTCCTGTATATTACACCACTTCTAACTGTGTGCCTCATGGTTTGTCAGCTGCTTCAACGTCGGATATCATTCTGAAATCATGTTGCATGCCTTGTGCATTCAAATGAGACAATGAGGCTAGGTATGCGTTCGAGTCATTCATTGTACATAACACATCAGGAGCTGTAACTGGAACATATACTTTGAACTTCGTAAGCTTACTGACTGACTTGTTACTTCTAACATACTCACATGTGCATCTACATTCAAGCTAGTATTCACAGTGACTGACTACACAAAATGGCACTGATCTCGCACATGCTCAGTAACTTATATGCACGTGCTCTCTGACTACAGTTGCTGACTAGGTTCAATATACACACGGATCTACAATATCCTTAGCTGCAACACCAGAATCCTTTTTAATCCATACTCCTAAGTACTTAATTTTATCATGTCCTCATAAATATGGATATTAGTGAACCAATCATGTGTGGGTACACAATTTACAGCTATTGCCTTTGTTTTAGCTTCATTCATTTTGTGTCCTGAAAAGATTTGAAACTGCCTCAAAATGCTCCCCAACATTGAAATGTCCTTTTCTGCTTTTATCAGGTATAAAATAACATCATCTGAAAACAGAGCCAGCTTTTCTTGACTACCATACCAATTATATCCTTGAATTACTGAGTCTCTTATTTTCTTTGCCAATGGTTCTAAATATAGTGCAAATAACAGGTGGGAAGAAGACACCCCTGCTTGCTTCCTCTGCTCAGACAAAAATGATCAGAGTTGAACCCACCCATTTTAATTTTCACTTCCTCATATAGCCTCCTAATCAGCCTTATAATTTTATGAGGGAATGCAAATGCTTACATTGCCCTGCTCATAAACTCCCAACTTATTCTGTCAAATTTAGTTCAAGTCTGTTCAAGTTTATTTTAACTGTGGAGCTTTCCTCCCCGGGCCTCCACTGAAAATGGACCTACATCCAGTCGGACACTCCCAGTCAACAAATGTAAATAAATAAATAAATAAAATAAATAAATAAATGGTTTCTCTGCATCAAGACTCACCAACAACAGTGGCATTTGCTTACATTCAGCTTCCCTCTGGATCATAAATGTTGTGTTAATGTTGTCAAATGCTTGCCTCCTGTCCACAAAACCATATTGATCCATGTCTATCAATTCTGGCATCCCCTTTGCCATTATTTTAGCCATTATAGACATGAACACTTTATAATCATGGTTTAGGATTGAAATGGGCCTGCATGAAGCTGGATCTGATGGGTCTTTACCCTCTTTAGGTATTACAGTTACCACCACTTTCTTCCAGGAAGTTGATACTTCTTCTCCTCTTAAAATACTGTTAAACAAAACCTCCCAGATCTTTATCAAATTTTTCCCTCCTTGCTTCCAACTTCCACACATTTACAAAATATTCCTGAGGCTTTCCTGTTGATTGGTTATACATCACCATTTTTATCTCATCTCCTCCTACCCTATTAGTAACTGAGCCTCAACTACCTCTAACCTTGACATATATAATTCTTCTGTAAAGATTTCCATTTGTACCTTTTTTTTTATCTTGATCTGTGGTGGTGCAGCGGTAGCATTGTCGCCTCACAGCAAGAGGTTCTCTCGTTCGATTCTCGGCTGGAGCACCTTCTGTGTGGAATCTGCATGTCCTCCCCATGGTCGAGTGGTGTTCGAAAGACATGCGTGAATGGGTGTGCCTTCATTGAAGGTTGGGCATTGGGCTGGCACCTTGGCTCCATAAAAGTCGACTGCCAATCATTAGCGGACTGGAGTACCGCTGTGGCGACCCCTAACTGGGAAAAGCCAAAAGAAAAAAACAACCTTTTCTTGCTCTACATATTTCTCTGCTTTATACAGACTTTCATAAAATTTCTGAAATATTTCTAGCACCTGTATAGGATCTCTTCTTATCTTCCTTGTAATAGGCTGCCTGAGCTTGATGACAACAAGTTTTTTGTGCTGTGTCATTATTATCAAAAAACAGTTGCTTAACATCAAGCTTTCTAAACTCATGCATATTATTGAGGCAATCCTTTATTTTCTGCTTAGCACTCTGCAAGTGCTTCTGTTATTATTCTGTAAGATCTTCCATATTTTGTCATACTTTAACATTTGTCAGTCTCTCTAAATAATCATTGTTGCTTCTTAACCATATTGCTCTTTCTTTTATTTCCACCCTATTTTAAATTTCACTTTAATTTTATCCTGCTCCCTAGCAATATTTTCTAGAAGAAATTTCTGTCTTCTCTAATAACTCCTGAATAATTTCCACCACCCATTCCTTAAATTCTTCTCTTTTCACAAGATAGGTGGAAAAGCATCAGTGTCTCATTTTTATTTCATTACCCTGTGCTTTTATTTTAGTTATTATTGGTGCGAGATCTGAAATAGTTATTGGATGCATATCAAAACTTTCAGTTAAATGCACATGCTCCTCTGAAGTGTAAGATGCCCTTATGTTCACTGCTGCAGTATTCTTGACATAAGGGGATTCCATGCCATGGAAGCCCATCGTCTGGCCAGTCTACCAAAGACTACTGTTGCTTTAAGGTACGTCAAATGTCACCCAAAAGCTCCTTGTATAGGGTAGGGCATAAAGGTGATGTTCAGACCTACCATAATCAGAACTTCTTTGCTGCCAGTCCAAACGTATCTTTTCTCCATCAGTCTGTTTACTTGCATCCGTTTTCCACCAGTTGAATGCATTTTTGTTCTCCAGTGACTGCTTAAGCCTATTTGCTCTTCTAGCAATTGCAGATAAGTGCCCAGTTGCGTTTTTTGTTTTTCTTACTTTTTTTGTGCTCCTTGAAGTTAATGTCATCCAGGAAGAGTAAATGCTAATGTGGGAGACAGATTCTCCATAATGACCCCCACAATAAGTGTCTTTTTTGCCTAGAAGCTTCTCATGACCATATGTCTTGTTGAGTTTGTCAGGTGTTTGTCTCAAAAACCCATTACAGTAGACTTTCTTTCCTTTCCTTGTATCTTGAGAATCAGCATTTTAAGTGCCTCACTAAGGATACAATGGAAGGAATCTCCTACCCCGAGGGTCAGCTGTTAGGGAAGAAGAAGAAGGTGAAAAAGGTACGACTGGAAACTTCAGCTGTCCAGCCTCTGCCAGGTGTTCCTCCTGAGGTTGTTACAAACATGGAAGCTCGTCTGGCTGTGTTGTTGGATTTCTCTGCCATGACCATGTTGGGTGCTTGTGAGGATCTGGCAGCACGTCTGAAGTGACCTTGCAGGTGTCCATCTCAGATGTTAAGAGGGAGCCACAGTTGACTTTTTCTGAGGGCCATAGGGGAGTTCCTCAGATAAGTTCCTACTATGGTTCTCAACTGCTGTACTGGGTCTGAGCCTTCTCAGTTTTTTGGAGGGGACTTTCCCTTAAAAAAGTGACAAAAAATTAAACATGTTTCTTCTGTTCTTAGGGATCCACAAAGTGAGTGGGAGGCCCTCACTGAGGGTCTATTTACTGCTTTAATGTCCTTAAACCCTCCACAGGAGTTTCAGTTCCTGCTCCTCCTTGGTCTTCTACTCCCCTTAAAAGGCCTTGAGAACAGGATTCTTCTGAGGATGAGTCAGATTCTGATGATAAATCCCTGACTTCTACTCAAATTCCTTCTTCTTTGAAGTACGGATCACAGGAGGAGGAATCTATTAGTCCTGATATTCCTTTTGATGAATGGGGACACACTCTCTAGGATGAATTTTTTTTTAAGTGGAATTGTGCTCAGGTCTCTGATATCCATTACAGGTATTATAAATTACTACAGATGGAATCTCCTAAGCCTGCGCCTATTCCTCCTGTTTTGGCTTCTTTGCTGTATGCTTTTTCCAATACCTTTCATGCACCTGATTCACTGCCCACTGCTCACAAGAAGCCTGATAGGTTTTATAGGGTGCCTGATGATTGTTATTTTCTATATAAATGTCCTTTTGCTGACCCCTCTGTAGTGTCTGAGCCGTCCCCATTGCTTCCTTCACCCAAGTTATTGTCTTCTGACAAGGACAGAACTAAGGAAAGACTGGATAAGAAGGTTTACACTTCGGCTACTTTGGCTTTTAGGGCTATTAATTATCAGAACAATGTGTCTAGGTATGTGTTGGCTCTTCTTTCTCAGGCATGTCAACTTATTTCTGATTTTCCAGACTCTGAGGGTAAAACTTCTGCTCTTTCCTTGTTAGGGTCTTCCTCTGAAGTCAGTTGTCATTCTAGTAAATGTAGTTATGATGTGGCAGATGCCTTTTCTAGGACTGCTGTTTTTGGTTCAGTGATGAGGAGGTATTCTTGGCTTAGGCTTCAACTTCTACCTAATGATATTAGAACTAAGTTGATGGATGCTCCTCTGGATTCTAAATTTTTGTTGGGAAGCAGTTGCTGGTTTGGTTAAGTCCCTTCTGGATAAGGGTAAGGCATTACAGGAGCTTAAACATATGTTTGTTCTCCTGTGCCTAAACTTCAGAGAAACTACCCTGCTATGCCTACCTTGGTTTGTAGGCAATCCCACTCTTCTACTAAGGGCAAGAATAGTGGCAAATGGGCTTCTCCTGCTAAGGCTACTCAGTTTTCATGCCTTCCTTTCCAGCCAAACCAGATGCTATATGACTATTCATCTCTTCCCAGCCACATTCCTCTTTCTCTTTGCCTTTCTATTTTCCTTTCTGTTTGGCTCCAGATCACTCAGGATTCTTTGGTTCTGTTGATCATTCATCAGAGGTACTTCATGGTGTGGAAATCCCAACCTCCTTTTATGGGCATTCCCCAGCCTTCTCAGGAATAACTTCCCTTTTTCCCAGAGGTTGTTAAAAATCTCTTGACTCAGAGTACTATTCAAGAGGTGCCTGTGTCCGAAAGAGGGAAACGGTTCTACTTCAGACTGTTTCTAGTGCCCAGAAAAGAGGGCACTTGGAGACCTATCTTATCTAAACACTTTTCTAAAAGTGCTGTCCTTATGGGTGCTGTCCCTTCGGATTCTGTTGGTGTCTTTCTTGTAACCTGGATACACTTACTGTGAATGTTCCTTTGGTTCTCCCTTGTTTGTGTGGTGGTTTGGCCTATTCATCTAATAAATCCCACTTATCAGCTTTCTCTGCTTCTCCACCTTTTCCTCCTCCTTTAGCTTCTAGATTTGAGTGAAACAATTTCTTAAAATGTCATGAATATTAGCCCTCCCAGGAAGACTGGTCCTCCTCCCTGGGATCTTAATTCTGTTTTGGAAAAGTTGAGTTAGGCTGCTTTTAAGCCTGCTGCTTTGGCTTCCTTGCAACCTTGTTCCTGGAAAACTGTTCTTTTGTTAGATGGGTGGCTGAGTTACAGGCCATTATGGCTTGTCCTCCATTTTTGGTCTTTCATGAGGGCAGGGCGTCCTTGCACACTAACCCTTCTTGTATGCCTAAGGTGTTTCATGAGCTCTTAGTCTATTAACCTGTCTACTTTTTTCTCTTCTCCACAATTTGATAGCAAAAGGGTGCTGCATATTTTGGATGTGCATAGGCAAGTCAGTGTTTATTAGTATAAAACTAAGGCTATTAGAAAAACTGATCAGTTATTTGTTTGTTTTCATCCTAGATCTTAGGGACTTGATGTATCCAAGGAAACTATTTTTTCTTGGATTTCTAAGGGTATTTCCTTTTATTGCACTATTTTATGACAAAAGCCTTCCTTCAGCAGTTAAGACTTATTCTACTAGAGCTGTTGCTTCTTCTGGTACTTTTTTCAAGGGCTTAGGTACTAATTCTATTCTTGAAACAGCTATCTGGGCTTCTGTGCATACTTTTACCAAGCACTACAAGTTGGATGGCATGCCTAGAGCAGGAGCTGGTTTTGCTAGGGCCATTTTTCATGGTTTCTTAGAAGGCTGTACCACTCCTTCTTCCTCCCAAGTTTCTTCCTGAAGTTTGGCACTCTTCCATACATAAAGAATACTGCAACAGTGAAGGAAAAGGTATAGTACAGTTGTGTAAAATCTTACCACAACAGTACATATAATTTCCTTTACTGTTGCAGGATTCAGTCCCTCCCTCCTTCTCCCTAGTCCTTTTTCCTTCCAGGATGCAGTGGTTACTGCCTGAGGTTCCCTGGACTGCTATTACTACTGGGAGAGTCAGTTCTGATTATGGTAGGCCTGAATGTCACCTTTATGCCCTACCCTACACAAGGAGCCTTTGGGTGATGTTTGGTGTACCTTAAAGCAACAGTAGTCTTTGGCAGACGGACCGAAATGCAGGCTTCCATGGCAAGAAATCCCCAAATGTTAAGAATAATGCAGCAGTGAAGGCAAGGATATCTACTATCATGGTAAGATTTTACACAGCTATGCTTTCTGTCAGCCTAGTCTAGTTTTTGTTTTCTTGGGGAATAATATGCAATTTCATTCCAAACTCCTACTACTACTGAATTTACATCTTCCATGCCAAATATTTTCATTTTCAGACTCTGAGGGTAAAACTTCTGCTCTTTCCTTGTTAGGGTCTTCCTCTCAAGCCATTCATCATTCTACTAAATGTAGTTATGATGCGGCAGATACCTTTTCTAGGACTGCTGTTTTTGGTTAAGTGATGAGGAGGTATTCTTGGCTTAGGCTTCAACCTCTACCTGATGACATTAGAACTAAGTTGATGGATGCTCCTCTGGATTCTAAATTTTTGTTTGGGGAAGCAGCTGATGGTTTATTTAAGTCCTTTCAGGATAAGGGTAAGGCCCTATAGGAGCTTAAACATGTGTTTGTTTCTCCTGTGCCTAAATTTCAAATAAACTACCCTGCTATGCCTGCCTTTGTTTGTAGGCAATCCCACTCTTCTACTAAAGGCAAGAAGAGTGGCAAATGGGGTTCTCCTGCTAAGGCTACTCATTTTTCATGGATTCCGAATCCTTCCTTTCCAGACAAACCTGATGCTGTATGACTATTCATCTCATCCCAGCCATATTCCTCTTTCTCTTTCCCTTTCTTTTTTGGCTTCAGATCACTCAGGATTCTTGGGTTCTGTTGATCATTCATCAGGGTTACTTCATGGTATTGAAATTCCATCCTCCTTTTATGGACATTCCTCAGTCTTCTTGGGAATGACTTCCCTTTTTCCCAGAGGTTCTTAAAAATCTCTTGACTCAGAGTACTATTCAAGAGGTGCCTGTGTTCCAAAGAGGGAAAGGGTTCTACTCCAGACTGTTTCTAGTGCCCAGAAAAAAGGGCACTTGGAGACCTATCTTATCTAAACACTTTTCTAAAAGTGCTGTCCTTATGGGTGCTGCCCCTTCAGATTCTGTTGGTGTCTTTCTTGTAATCTGGACCCACTTACTGTGAATGTTCCTTTGGTTCTCCCTTATTTGTGTGCTGGTTTGGCCTATTCATCTAATAAATCCCACTTATCAGCTTTCTCTGCTTCTCCACCTTTTCCTCCTCCTTTAGCTTCTAGATTTGAGGTGAAACAATTTCTTAAAGATGTCATGAATATTAGACCTCCCAGGAAGACTGGTCCTCCTCCCTGGGATCTTAATTCTGTTTTGGAAAAGTTTAATCTGGTTCCTTTTCAGCCTGCTGCTTCAGCTTACTTGCAGCATTGTTCCTGGAATACTGTTTGTTTGTTAGAAGGCTGTCTGAGTTACAAGCCATTATGGCTTGTCCTCCTTATTTTATCTATCATGAGGGCAGGGTGTCCTTGCACACTATCCCTTCTTGTATGCCTAAGGTGTTTAATGAGCTATCTCTTAATCAGTCTATTCATCTGCCTACTCCCCCCCCTCTCCGCAGTCTAACAGTGAGAGGGTACTGCATACTTTGGACGTGCATAGGCAACTCAGGGTTTATTTGGATAAGACTAAGGCTATTGGAGAAATCTGATCAGTTATTTGTTTCTTTTCATCCTAAATCTTAGGAATTTGAAGTATCCAAGGAAACAATTTTTTCTTGGATTTCTAATGGTATTTCCTTTTGTTACGCTTTTTTATGGCAAGAGCCTTCCTTCAACAGTTAAGACTTATTCTACTAGAGCTGTGGCTTCTTCTAGTATTTTTTCAAGGGTTTAGATACTAATTCTATTCTTGAAACAGCTACCTGGACTTCTGTTTATACTTTTACGAAGCACTACAAGTTGGATGGCATGCCTAGAGCAGGAGCTGGTTTTGCTAGGGCCATTTTTCATGGTTTCTTAGAAGGCTGTACCACTCCTTCTTCCTCCCAAGTTTCTTCCTGAGCTTTGGCACTCTTCCATACATAAAGAATACTGCAACAGTGAAGGAAAAGGTATAGTACAGTTGTGTAAAATCTTACCATAACAGTAGATGTCCTTTCCTTTACCGTTGCAGTATTCACTCCCTTCTTCCCCCTAGTTCTTTTTCTTTTTCCTTCCAGGATGTACACATTACCTCTTGGGTTTCCTTGGACTGCTGTTCCTACTGGGGCAATCAGTTCTGGTTATGGTAGGCCTGAATGCCATTGTTATGCCCTACCCTACACAAGGAGCATTTGGGTGATGTTTGGCGTACCTTAAAGCAACAGTAATCTTTGGTAGATTGTAAGAAAGTTAGGCTTCCATGGCAGGGAATCCCCAAATGTTACGAATAATACAGCAGTGAAGGCAAGGGCATCTACTGTTATGGTAAGATTTTACACAACTATGCTTTCTGTCTAGCCCAGTTTAGTGTTTGTATCTTGGGGAATAATATGTAATTTCACTCCAAACTACTACTACTGAATTCACATCATCCATGCCAAATATTTTCATAAATTTCTTCAAAAATCTACACTCCTTTGTTATATTTCCCTTTCTGGTCCCACCAGACATATCTTCCCTGCTGCAAATCAGCTTCTAGTCCCCACCTGTAAGTAATATTCCCTGCTGAAAACTGAATATTTCTCCCAGAATTTTCTTAAGTTCCCTTATAGCAGTTTTAGGTGGAACATAGATAATGCTAGTGTAATCAGGGTCTATATTAGATAAACAAATGCTTAAATGTTCGAATCTCTAAAGGTCGACCTTTAGAGATCGAATAGTTAAGTGTTTGAATATCTTTAAAAATTAAAAAAAAAACAAATAAAACTAAAACAAAAAAAACTAAAGGGTGTAAGCAGGGGGGCAAGCCCCCTATACCCCCCACCCACGTTTCTTAAATATACCAGCTCCAAGATCACTCTACAGTGTAGGGAATGGGAAATCTCCCATTTCCGCTCTACTGTGCACTGAAGTGCGATCTCAGAGTTGGTATATTTAAGTAGGGGGTGTGTGGGGGGTGCAGGGGGCTTGCCCCCCTGCTAAAACCCTTTCAGTTTACCTTTTTTTGTTTTCTTTTATTACATTTTCGAACACTTAAATGTTCAATCTCTAAAGGTTGACCTTTAGAGATTCGAACATTTAAGAGTTTGTCAACGTAATATAGACCTGTGTAATCATCCTCCCTTGCCAGTAGCGCATTAGCACTACAAATCTACCATTATTATCTATTTTATCCTCTTCTATCACTATTGGAACTCCTATTGCAATTAATATAAGTACTCCTCTTTTCCTTTGTCCCTGGTATTTCACTAAATAACCATCCTGAAAACCTTTCTTTATCAAATTCAAATGTTCAATTCTTTCTAAATGTATCTCCTGTAGCACATCTATTTATACTCTACATTTTAATGTAGTTCACTACTCTTTCTTTTTGTATATATCTATGAGACCATTCACATTTAAAGATAATATTGAAAGGCTAGGATTATGTTAAGAAGTTATTATTCCCACCTTTTATTTGTAATAGTCGTTTTGTTAAGTATCTAGTTCCAGCTTTTGTGTTACATGCACACACTAATGTTTGGCAGGTTGACCTTTTATACAGTTGTTTCTTGTCATATCCATTTGAGCCTATGTCACATCTTATAAAACATTTTGTTTTATTGAAAGCCATCAAGCAAAACAACAAACACACACCTGTATGCCCCAAAAAACATATTAAACTTAATACTGACACACAATACTATGTACATCTTCAAATATTAAAGTTTTACCTTCCTAATGGGAACAATTGTCCCAAAGTGACAGCCACACTTACAGTGTTGGGTTAACAGGAACAAAAATCTGAAGAAGCGTACTTGTTTGTACGCGAAAGCGCTCATCTGTTCTTTCTTTTATTACAATAAATGTGTTGTGATTAAAATTTTGTTACGCAGTCGTTACATCCATCGTGGTGGATTCCATTCGTGTATTGTCACACAAGTGTTGGGTTAACCTAAGAGGAAGGTTATCCTTGCTAAGACACATGGTGCAGCCTGTGCTTCTACCAAGTGCTGTCTTTTTTCTTATATTTATTTCTCTCACAGAATGAGAAAACATTTGAATGCTTTCAGAAAACATTATCTCCTAGCCATTAAAAGAAAGAAGTATTTTGTTTTTATTGCTCTTTATCTGATTGTCTCCATGGAGACATGCAAACCAGATACAGAGTTGCTTCTAAAACTATTTATTTATGTATTTGCTAGAGGAGAGCTCTGTTATATTCAATGTTCTTTTTATTTATTTGCTTTTTCTTAAAACTTGTTACAATTTAAATCCAAGAGCATTAGTCCAGTCATTTCCCTATGCAAGAAGGAGAAAAAGCACATAATTTTTTCTTGTATCGTATTGTTTTGAACAGACTTTTTCTATTTTTTTATATTGCTGTAGCTACATTTCTTAAAACTGAACAAGGAGAAAGAGAAATATATGAAAAAAGCAGGGGCAGCTGTTTACTTTGGTATCCCCATTATACTTGAAAATAACCGAGAAAACTTTATAGCATGTAGATATGATGCACTATACAAATATTACTGTTAAGAACAAATGTATGTTTTACTTAAAGTTAACTATTTCCTTTCTCTTTCCCTCTCCTAAGTGTTCCTCCAAACATTAATGACATGACGTTAGGCATATGCTTTAGAGTCCCAAAAGTCTAATATTTCCATGTTTTCTTGTTCTGTCATGTTTCACAAACATAATTAAGGCTTTATAATCCCACATTTATTTGTCAGTTTCTGGGTTGCTGGTTTTACTCCTGTTTATCTCCATCACCTAAATCCAGTATATTCTTCTTTCCCAATGTACTCTTGGCTCTTCTAGTCAACTGATGTATTTTTTCTGTCTCTCAAACATTTTCTTTTGAAATACTGGAAAATATTTTACTGGCACTGTATCTCTGTGGGCTTATTACCAGAAGAAGAAGAAGTAGAATTTCATTCTGTTTCACAGCTTACTTTTTGTTAGAGAAACTTTTGTATTTCCTCCTTAGCATGTTCTGGACATAAAATTATTTTGTTTCTCCAAGAAAGAATATTCTGAACATTGATGGATACAGCAGTTTGAACCTCATGACTGCTTCTTGACATTCCCTGATTAGTGGAATAAATGTACTCTTCTTCTGCCCAGTGGACAGTGAGTAATCATTTTCTCTCTGCTGTCTCCCACTTTTAGTAATTTGTCCTTCTGTTTTGTCAGAATCAACTCCTTCTGATGGTAGGATTTCAGCTTTACTATGAAACGTCTAGGCTGCTTTCACATGACCAGGTTTGGAGCATACACATGATGTGCCCTTTCAATTAACAACTCCTGCTGTGGAATACCAGTCTAGTTGCTTATTTGTGCTTTCCTAAAATTGATGCTGTTTTTTTCTTCTAGGTTCTTGGGTACAGTAGAAAATCTCAGGTTTTCCCTGCATACTCTGTTCTCTATTTCTGTTATGTTTTTAAAAATATCTTCTTGACCAGTCTCATATTCAACCAGCCTTTTCTTCATTTTGACCTCTGATTTTTACAGTTTTATCACCTCATCTGAATATCTGTTTAAAGCTTCTTCCATCTTATCCAGCCTTTTATTATTTGAATTGATATACTCCATCAGTGTTCCATTTATTTTCATCAGCTCTGAGTGCATTTGACTTATTTTGTCCTCTAGGTTACTGGAAGTCGTGTCTTATGCCAAAGCTGGAGCTTGCATTGCTTTTTGCTGAACAGCTGTAGAATTCTTCCCAGTCAGTGTTTTTCTCAGCTTTTGTGGTTGATTTTCTTTCGGGTTCCCTGAATTTCTTTATTTGCTGGTATCCATGCAGTGCGCTTACTAGTCAGTTACTGAAATTTACCCCCAAATATGAGTTCACTGTCTCTCACTTCTGAGATCTATTTTCACACTGGGAGAGCTGAAACTGAGCTGCTACTCAGTGTGCAGCCAACTCAGAAGTTGTCAGTCTAGCTTATTGAAGTCAAAGCTTGGAAGTCAACTCAATGAACCTGTGAACCTTTTAAAAGAAGATTTGAGCTCATGTTGAGTCTTCCATCATGCCGTGCTGTCAGAATAAGCTAGTCAATTTCTTAGCAAAGTTTGTAAGCAAATATAAGCTGCATTAATGACAAATAATGACTAAACTCTAAGAAGTGTTGGTTTAACAAGCATGAATAGTGGTATGTCCTAACCATGGTGACTATTGTATGTCTCATGTATTCAAATGAGACACTGAGGCATGAGATGGGTTCAAGTCATTGTACATAAACACATCAGGAGCTGTAACTGAAACATATGGTTTGAACTTTGTATGTTTACTGACTGACTCATTGCTTCTGACACACCCCATATGCATCTCTGTTCAAGCTTGCACTCACTCTGAATGACTATACAAAATGGCATTGATCTTGCACGTACTCAGTTACTAATACGCACATGCTGTCTGACTACAGGGGCTGACGAGGTACAATATACACACTGATCTACATCCTACCTCTTTAATTTGTTTGACATTCAAACAAGAGAACAAAGACATTTTGAGAGCTAGACAATATATCAACATCTAACTAAACAAAACTAAGTTGAAGTACCAGTTGCTGTGTATTTAGGATTCCATCAGGAAACTCTAACTGATCGAGTAAAGTAGAAATTCTGACTGGGTTTAGCAACAGGGACAGTATCTGGGGATTCTTTCACAACTTGAACATCAGGGATTACATCAAAATTATTTGAAGGAAGCACACTGTTCTTCTGAATTTTAACAGGTGTAGAGTCAGTCTGCAAATTAGGGTTGTTGGCACAGGCAATCTGCTGTCACTGGTTCAGAGACAGTTAACACATCTTTCTGAAATCCATTCCTTCAGATTGTATGATGTAAGATCTTGGTTCTTCACAAATTTTCATCATGATTCCTACTCAGTCATATCCTTCAGATGTTTGCATTCATAGGTAGGTACTAGACTATCGGCCCAAGGGACTACGTAAGCCTAGCCAACAAGGTTCCATGGCTTACGTCACCCAAGAAAGTTATTTTCCTGTGCCACTGTCGAGCAGAGACACAGAAGTGATCCTCGGGGTGTATTTCCTATTTCCCATCCACTCAAAGATTTTTCTTGAAGAGTTCTAATGAAGAACTTTGCTTGACATAGATGGGTAGCTTGTTCCAGAGTATAGGAAGTCTATGGGATAGAAATCTATCCCTCAAGCGTGTCCTGTTTATTGTGGTGACAAGGTTTAGGTCCCTAGAGCATGTAGCTCGGAAGGATTAGGATTTCTTTAGGTGTAGCATGTCCAACAGCACTGGGTTTGACATAGCTTTATATGTTAGACAGAGATCACCTTGGAGTAGGCAATATGCTACAGAGTAAAGCTAGAGTTTTTTGAGGTGGTCAGTATAGGGCATTTGTTTGAGGCCAGTAATCCTCTTTGTGGGGTACTTCTGTGGCCTTTCCAGCTGCTGCAGATGTCTTGTGAGGTACATTCCAAAAGGGGCATTGTACTCTATAATGGGTCTGAGTGTTGAGTAGAGGGGAACAATGACCTCTTTTTTCCTAGATGAGAACCCTTTTATGATGAGGTGTGCCATGCAGAAGGACTTCCTGACTACTGTGGCGATGTGACTATCAGAGGAGAGACTACTGTCCACCTGGGTCCCAAGGTCTCTTATCACACATTCAGTGTTAAGTAGATTGCTGCCTATGTGGTAGTTCATGGGTACAAACTTTTTACCAAAGCGGGTGACACTGCACTTTTTGGCATTGAGCTTGAAGCCATGGCTCTGACACTAGGCATCTGTCTCAGTGAGGCCCTTCTGTAGGATGTCCACATCATTTAGGGACTTGACTATGGCTCCTAGTTTGCAGTCATCTGCGAACTTCATTAGCCAGAGGCCTTCTGTGTTAGCCTGTACTTCAGAGAAGTAGATACCAAACAGGAGAGGTCCCAGGACGGAACCCTGTGGTACTCCACTTGTCACTGCTTTGAGGTCAGATTTGGAGTCTGCAACTTTTACAGTGTGGGTTCTGTCAGTGAGCCAGTTGGCAACCCATCTTGTGACGTAGGGATTTATACCTAGTTTAGTGAGTTTAGCTATAATTCCACAATGGGGATGGTGTTGAAATCCTTGGTGAGGTCAAGATAGGCTGTGTGAACCACCTTACCCTCATCCACGTCTTTGGTGACTGCCTCAAAGGAGTCGATCAGGTTCAGGAGGCATGATCTACCTTTCACAAACCCGAACTGGGTGGGATCCAGAGTTTGGAGGTTACCAATGTCTTTGTTTATAAGTTCCATGATGATACATTCCATGGCCTTGCAGACCAGGCTCGTCAGGCTAATAGGTCAATAGTTCCTGGGATCAGTGGTGGCTCCCCCTTTGTGGAGTAGGATAACTGTTGCTGTGTGCCATTCAGTGGGCACAAAGCCTGATGTGAGGCTATTATTGAACATGAGGCTTAAGTGGGAAGCCAGTTCATTCTGAAGTTTGTGTAAAACGCAGCCTGGGATGTTGTCCGGTCCCATGGATGCTGTGTTTTTGGCTTTAGAGAGTGCAGCTTTTACCTGCATAGTTGTGATTACAGGGACTCTGCATTCTTCCTGTATAGATATGGGCCCTTTAGGGGTGAGGGGGGGGGGGTAAAGTTAGCACTGAACCTATCTGCCAGGATGTTGGCAATATCAGTTGGTTCTGTAATTTTTGTGCCTTTGTGCTGTAACTCAGAGCAGTTCTGGGTGTTGCCATCTAGATTCTTGACATAGCTATAGAGTGCCTTGTGGTTGTCCTTGGATTTAGTGGCAATTTTGTTTTTGTAGCTAGCTTTGGAGGATCTTATAAGGGATCTAAGCTTCTTACTGAGGCTGACCAGGGAGCTCCTCCACTCATGGGATTTTACTCTCTTTTGAGACAGTTTCTTCCTTCTGTTGTACAGTTTGTTTATGGCAGGGGACCACCAGATTGACTTCCTTTGTTTGGAGGATAGCGTCTTGTTTCTGTTTGGGATAGCATGATCCATGCACTCGTGTAAGTGCTTATAGAGTGCATTTGTGTAGGCTTCAGCAGTTGTAACTGTATTGTCCATCTGCATGGGTGTCATGAAGTTCACCACTTCTGTCTTAAGAAGCATGAAGTTGGCTTTGGAGAAATTGTTTACTGTGGTTTCCTTAATGGGGGGTGGGGGCAGGATGTGGATATCAAGGGTGATAAGCTTATGGTCAGATCGGACCAACGAGGAGTTGACTTC
This sequence comes from Protopterus annectens, assembly GCF_019279795.1. Lineage (NCBI taxonomy): Eukaryota > Metazoa > Chordata > Ceratodontiformes > Protopteridae > Protopterus > Protopterus annectens. The sequence continues at coordinate 1,028,745,832 of NC_056732.1, read as the reverse complement.
AGGTGTGGAACACTGGTCACTCATGTTGGTAATGACTAGGTCTAGGATATTGTTGCCCTTGGTGAGGGTGTGGATAAGTTGATCTAGGGCACTGGAGTTTTTGAATTCCAGAAAGCGTTGAGCTAAGGAGTTGGTACACGAGTAGTTTTCCCAGTTAATGGTGGGGTAGTTTAAGTCACTCATTATTAGGGTGTTTATTTGAACCCTAATATTTTCCAGTACATCAAGAGAGGAGTGGTAATCCTGGGGCATGGTGGGGGATCTGTAGCAAGCTACAATTTGGATTGCAGTTTTGCCCAGAGTTAGTTGCACTTGGATAACCTCGATTGCATTATGCTGAGCAACTAGCCTGGAGGTGTGGATATCCTTAATGAATATGGACACACCTCCGCCTTTGTTGTTTCGGTCCAGATTACATGGCCAAAAAGTGTGGTATGAGTTATAGCCTGGTAGTGCAGGGGTGCTCTCTGGATCCTTGAACCAGGTCTCAGTCACTGTACAGATATTGATGTTTTCCACTTTAAGGAGTGCCTCGAGTGAGTGCATTTGAGAGTTAGACTTCCAGCATTGAGTAGAATTACCCTCGGTTTTTGCTTGCCTGTTTCTGTTATGGTGGTGAATTTGTTATTTGAACCCTGCCTAAAAAAGGCACTATAGGGGCAGCAACAGCCTTAGCCAGTATCTGGAATCCCAGGGGTGACAGGTGCAGGTCATCTGTGACAAAACATCGTGGTCTGTCGACCATGTCATCCCAAGCAGACAGATACTGGATTCCCTTAGAATGACACCAGAAGCTTAGCCAATTGTTGAAGCCAATCATTTTGTCCTTGTACTGCATTATCATTCTGGGCAATGGCAGAATGCTACTCAGGGTTAGGGTCATACCTGCCTGGGCTACAAGATCGGAGAGCTCTTCCATGTCTCTTTTCATGTAGTCCAGGGAGGTACGTCTCAGGCATTCACACCAACATGGACAATGACAGAGTCATATTTGTACTTGTTGTGGAGTGACCTGAATGCATTTGTTATGTGGCGGATTCTGGCACTCGACAGGCAGCTGACAGTAACCTTCTCCTTGTTTAGCCTGATGAGTGTTACATCAGTGTGCCTGACTATAGAGTCACCTATGACTAGTGTGTTGGGTACGTTGTTTTGCCTTATTGGCTATGGTTGAGTGGCACACTGAGTCTGTGGCTATGTGTCATTTGGGTTGTGTTGGAGGATGGAGGTTATTTGCATTTCTGCTTTGGAGGTCTCTGTTGCTTAGACAGATTATTATTGAGAGCCTCCGCGAATGTTTTTGTGTTACTATGTGTGGATTTTTGTGGTGTAGATTTAGTGAGACTTTGTGATGAGTGTGGTGTGGTGCAAATGTTTACCTTCTCCTCATGACTGTCAAGTTCAGTCTTGGTTGGAGAGAGCTTTATTTCCAGCTTGGCTAGACAAGTGCATCTCTCACAGGTTGTAGTGTTGGGTGGTAGTAGGAGAGGGTTGTCTGTGTACATGATGTAATTTCCACATTGCCTCAAGATGCCCAGATTCATCAGATAGACAGGAGAGAACACTGGGAGCTGACCCTTGGACATGCCTGAATAAAAACTATTTTCCTCTAGACAAGTGAGGAAAGTGAGTAGAAGAGCTGTTTTCTCTAAGCAAGTGAGGAAAGTACGTACAAAAACTGTTTACCTCTAGGTAATGAGGAAGACTGAGTGCTATAGTAATTAGTAGCTTATTTAGTGCTTAGAAGTTCTGAACAAGTGCTGAGCATGAATAAGCAAATTTAAGTGCTAAAACTAAGAATCTGTATCTGCACTAGACTAGTTACAGGACAGAAATCTGGAACAAAAAATGCTGAGCATGTAGCTCGGAAGGATTAGGATTTCTTTAGGTGTAGCATGTCCAACAGCACTGGGTTTGACATAGCTTTATATGTTAGACAGAGATCACCTCAGAGTAGGCAATATGCTACAGAGTAAAGCTGGAGTTTTTTGAGGTGGTCAGTATAGGGCATTTGTTTGAGGCCAGTAATCCTCTTTGTGGGGTACTTCTGTGGCCTTTCCAGCTGCTGCAGATGTCTTGTGAGGTACATTCCAAAAGGGGCATTGTACTCTATAATGGGTCTGAGTGTTGAGTAGAGGGGAACAATGACCTCTTTTTTCCTAGATGAGAACCCTTTTATGATGAGGTGTGCCATGCAGAAGGACTTCCTGACTACTGTGGCGATGTGACTATCAAAGGAGAGACTACTGTCCACCTGGGTCCCAAGGTCTCTTATCACACATTCAGTGTTAAGTAGATTGCTGCCTATGTGGTAGTTCATGGGTACAAACTTTTTACCAAAGCGGGTGACACTGCACTTTTTGGCATTGAGCTTGAAGCCATGGCTCTGACACTAGGCATCTGTCTCAGTGAGGCCCTTCTGTAGGATGTCCACATCATTTAGGGACTTGACTATGGCTCCTAGTTTGCAGTCATCTGCGAACTTCATTAGCCAGAGGCCTTCTGTGTTAGCCTGTACTTCAGAGAAGTAGATACCAAACAGGAGAGGTCCCAGGACGGAACCCTGTGGTACTCCACTTGTCACTGCTTTGAGGTCAGATTTGGAGTCTGCAACTTTTACAGTGTGGGTTCTGTCAGTGAGCCAGTTGGCAACCCATCTTGTGACGTAGGGATTTATACCTAGTTTAGTGAGTTTAGCTATAATTCCAGAATGGGGATGGTGTCAAAATCCTTGGTGAGGTCAAGATAGGCTATGTGAACCACCTTACCCTCATCCACGGCTTTGGTGACTGCCTCAAAGGAGTCGATCAGGTTCAGGAGGCATGATCTACCTTTCACAAACCCGAACTGGGTGGGATCCAGAGTTTGGAGGTTACCAATGTCTTTGTTTATGAGTTCCATGATGATACATTCCATGGCCTTGCAGACCAGGCTCGTCAGGCTAATAGGTCAATAGTTCCTGGGATCAGTGGTGGCTCCCCCTTTGTGGAGTGGGATAACTGTTGCTGTGTGCCATTCAGTGGGCACAAAGCCTGATGTGAGGCTATTATTGAACACGAGACTTAAGTGGGAAGCCAGTTCATTCTGAAGTTTGTGTAAAACGCAGCCTGGGATGTTGTCCAGTCCTATGGATGCTGTGTTTTTGGCTTTAGAGAGTGCAGCTTTTACCTGCATAGTTGTGATTACAGGGACTCTGCATTCTTCCTGTATAGATATGGGCCCTTTAGGGGTGAGAGGGGGGGTAAAGTTAGCACTGAACCTATCTGCCAGGATGTTGGCAATATCAGTTGGTTCTGCAATTTTTGTGCCTTTGTGCTGTAACTCAGAGCAGTTCTGGGTGTTGCCATCTAGATTCTTGACATAGCTATAGAATGCCTTGTGGTTGTCCTTGGATTTAGTGGCAATTTTGTTTTTGTAGCTAGCTTTGGAGAATCTTATAAGGGATCTCAGCTTCTTACTGAGGCTGACCAGGGAGCTCGTCCACTCATGGGATTTTACTCTCTTTTGAGACAGTTTCTTCCTTCTGTTGTACAGTTTGTTTATGGCAGGGGACCACCAGATTGGCTTCCTTTTTTTGGAGGATAGCGTCTTGTTTCTGTTTGGGATAGCACGATCCATGCACTCGTGTAAGTGCTTATAGAGTGCATTTGTGTAGGATTCAGCAGTTGTAACTGTATTGTCCATCTGCATGGGTGTCATGAAGTTCACCACTTCTGTCTTAAGAAGCATGAAGTTGGCTTTGGAGAAATTGTTTACTGTGGTTTCCTTAATGGGGGTGGGGCAGGATGTGGATATCAAGGGTGATAAGCTTATGGTTGGATCGGACCAACGAGGAGTTGACTTCAGGTGTGGAACACTGGTCACTCATGTTGGTAATGACTAGGTCTAGGATATTGTTGCCCTTGGTGAGGGTGTGGATAAGTTGATCTAGGGCACTGGAGTTTTTGAATTCCAGAAAGCATTGAGCTAAGGAGTTGGTACATGAGTAGTTTTCCCAGTTAATGGTGGGGTAGTTTAAGTCACTCATTATTAGGGTGTTTGGTTGAACCCTAATATTTTCCAGTACATCAAGAGAGGAGTGGGAATCCTGGGGCATGGTGGGGGATCTGTAGCAAGCTACAATTTGGATTGCAGTTTTGCCCAGAGTTAGTTGCACTTGGATAACCTCGATTGCATTATGCTGAGCAACTAGCCTGGAGGTGTGGATATCCTTAATGAATATGGACACACCTCCGCTTTTGTTGTTTCGGTCCAGATTACATGGCCAAAAAGTGTGGTATGAGTTATAGCCTGGTAGTGCAGGGGTGCTCTCTGGATCCTTGAACCAGGTCTCAGTCACTGTACAGATATTGATGTTTTCCACTTTAAGGAGTGCCTCGAGTGAGTGCATTTTGAGAGTTAGACTTCCAGCATTGAGTAGAATTACCCTCAGTTTTTGCTTGCCTGTTTCTGTTATGGTGGTGAATTTGTTATTTGAACCCTGCCTAAAAAAGGCACTATAGGGGCAGCAAGAGCCTTAGCCAGTATCTGGAATCCCAGGGGCGACAGGTGCAGGTCATCTGTGGCAAAACATAGTGGTCTGTCGACCATGTCATCCCAAGCAGACAGATACTGGATTCCCTTAGAATGACACCAGAAGCTTAGCCAATTGTTGAAGTCAATCATTTTGTCCTTGTACTGCAGTATCATTCTGGGCAATGGCAGAATGCTACTCAGGGTTAGGGTTATACCTGCCTGGGCTACAAGATCGGAGAGCTCTTCCATGTCTCTTTTCATGTAGTCCAGGGAGGTACGTCTCAGGCATTCACACCAACATGGACAATGACAGAGTCATATTTGTACTTGTTGTGGAGTGACCTGAATGCATTTGTTATGTGGCGGATCCTGGCACTCGACAGGCAGCTGACAGTAACCTTCTCCTTGTTTAGCCTGATGAGTGGGACATCAGTGTACCTGACTATAGAGTCACCTATGACTAGTGTGTTGGGTATGTTGTTTTGCCTTACTGGCTATGGTTGAGTGGCACACTGAGTGTGTGGCTATGTGTCATTTGGGTTGTGTTGGAGGATGGAGGTTATTTGCATTTCTGCTTTGGAGGTCTCTGTTGCTTAGACAGATTATTATTGAGAGCCTCCGCGAATGTTTTTGTGTTACTATGTGTGGATTTTTGTGGTGTAGATTTAGTGAGACTTTGTGATGAGTGTGGTGTGGTGCAAATGTTTACCTTCTCCTCATGACTGTCAAGTTCAGTCTTGGTTGGAGAGAGCTTTATTTCCAGTTTGGCTAGACAAGTGCATCTCTCACAGGTTGTAGTGTTGGGTGGTAGTAGGAGAGGGTTGTCTGTGTACATGATGTAATTTCCACATTGCCTCAAGATGCCCAGATTCATCAGATAGACAGGAGAGAACACTGGGAGCTGACCCTTGGACATGCCTGAATAAAAAACTATTTTCCTCTAGATAAGTGAGGAAAGTGAGTAGAAGAGCTGTTTTTCTCTAAGCAAGTGAGAAAAGTAAGTACAAAAACTGTTTTCCTCTAGGTAATGAGGAAGACTGAGTGCTATAGTAATTAGTAGCTTATTTAGTGCTTAGAAGTTCTGAACAAGTGCTGAGCATGAATAAGCAAATTTAAGTGCTAAAACTAAGAATCTGTATCTGCACTAGACGAGTTACAGGACAGAAACAAGTGCAAATGCAGGCTTTCAAATCAGAAAGTTGAGAGAGATGGAAGATTGCCCAAATGGCTAGCTACAATTTCTGGGCCAGAACCACTCCTTATGTAGTAGACAGGTTACCTAGTGCTTACCACTCCCACTGATAACCTAGAAGGCTTCCCTCCACCACAGAAAGGCTTGGGGGGCTCAGAAGCTTACATACAGTGCTGGATACAGCATTCTCACAACTTCTCCTTGTAGTAATGGTCTAACGGGTTTACTGGTCTTATCATAGTACAACTTTTGTAACTGATGTTTTCTTGAAAGTTGAGCCTTGACCACTCTGTTGTTCTTTGCATTCCGTACTAACAATTGTTTACTAATTGATAAAGTTATTCTAGTATGTCTGGACATTAATCTCTGAGCAGGTGAACCAAGCAAGTTGTCTCTCTGAATGTTTCTGAGGGTGAGCATGTTAAGGAAAACATCGGTACCATCTCTCTTGGATTTCTCCAACAAATGTTTTGCACTCTTAATTGCACATTCGGCTAACCCATTGGACTGTGAATACTCAGGACTACTAGTAATATGAACAAAGTCATAAGACTCAGCAAATTTCTTGAACTGCTGACTTGTAAACTGTGCACTGTTGTTAGATATGAGTTTGTGCAGACTACCATGGACAGAAAAATCTCTTCAATTTTGTAATGACTGTGCTGGGTGTCAAGTTAGGAAGTAGGTCAATTTCAAACCAGTTTGAATAAGAGTCTACTAACACTAGATAATGTTGACCATTTGATTTGAAAATATCTGTGACAACTGTCAACCATGGTAATTCAGGAATCTGGTGTAGATGAAGTGGTTCTTTTTGTTGGTTACATGTTAAAAGATCGAACGGTTGAAATATCGAACTGCATATGGCTGAGACCATATGCTCGATATTTCAAAAGATCGATCTTGTAACATGGCAAAAAAAAAAAAGAAGAAACTAAGTAGAAGACTGTAATGCTTCCCCCCCTGCATTACAGTCTTCTACTTCATTTCTTTTTTTTTTATTGCCATGTTACAAGATTGATATTTTGAAATATCGAGCATATGGTCTCAACCATATGCAGTTCGCTATTTCAACCGTTCGATCTTTTAACATGTAACCTTTTGTTTATGTGGTTTGGTGCTGTTGCAAATTGAATATGCTACAGTTTCCTTTTCTATATCTGGACTTAGGAGGCCACAATGCAATACCTGTTGTTGGTTGAATCAGTACCTGGGTGACCACAATGGAAGAGTTTGATATATTTGTGTTATAATGCTTTAGGAATTACCACTTTTGGATAATTCATGATGATTCCATCTTCCATCATGAGCTCACCTTGGTAAGGAAAATACTGATGAATGTTAAGTGGCAAACTGGTTTGTTGTGTTGGCCATCCTTGACTGATGATGTTTTTCAGCTTCTGGAGAACTGGGTTTGAACCTGGTACTGGTATGCCAAGACATTCTGCACCAAGGCCATACTTTGAAGCATCACAAGAAAGAATTACATGTTTGTGAACATCATAATATCTCAATGTGGGTAGACTGGCAATTTTCTGATTCAGAATATCAATGCTCTTTGGTGTTGTTGCCAGGACCTGTGTATATTTTTGTGCGTCAACTTATATAATGGTGCTAAAAGCTCACTCACGTCTGGGATGAACTTTCCTAAATAGCTGACCATACCAAGAAAATGTTGTAAAGATGTGACATTCCGTGGAACTGGCATTTCAAGAACTGCTGCTTGCTTAGACGGAGTTGGTTGTAAGCCAGAAAAGGTAAACAAATGACCCACATAAGTGACTTTTTTTCAATTGGAATTTACATGTCTGAAGATTCATTTTAAGATTTACATATGCATAGTCTGGATTTGTATCATGAGAAATAAAAACTTTTTGTGAGTGTTTATGAGCCTTATTGTTTTAACTTGCTATGTTTTGTAGCATTATGTGGGATTTGTTATATGCTTTAAGCCACAGTTAGGATGGTTTACAGACATTTCTTATGTCTTCATGAGTCAAATTTGAAAACTCCATTAAGAAAAATGAGGAATTCTTAATTATTTTTGCTATAGGCTTTGAATGGATTTTAGATATCTTTTTGTGTTTGTTTAGCCTAGCAATTTTAGTGTTTCACCACCAGAAGGCACTTTTGACAATATAACATCAGTACTTTTGATTTTTGCATAATTCATGAAAACCTTATGCCTACAACATTCATAGCTATTCATTTGTTTTGAAACTTATGTGTTAGGGTACTTTTATATGGGATGCCATTTGTCCTATGTTGTTATCAGATGAGTTCAAAAGTAGTTTCATGTTTTTATAAACATTATTTACATGTACCATGCTTCCTAGTTTCCTGAGAGAGTTGTTATATGTTTTCTACCACTAGAGGGCACACTTGACTTTATAATATCACTGTCTTGATCTTGCATAACTATTAACGTATTCACTCCGGAGCAGCTCAGAAAAAGCTGCCTGCTTAATTCCACCATAGGAACAACAGTGCAACCTGAGCTCATGTTCAGAAAATTGATTTCTAATACCATACAGAAAACAAATGCTCATAACTATAAGAGCTAGACTAAAAATGTAAATGTGAAAGTTGTTCAGCAGACACTGACCTTTCCAACAGTGTAAATGCCAAGATATTTACCAAAATATGAAAAAAAAATCATAATTTCCATAATCTAAGTCTGAAACAAACTTTGATATCTGTACGTGTGTACAACATATAGGCACAATTCTTTTACCATGTTGGAAGCCTGAATATTGTCTTCAAAATGAGGTATTACTTACACATTCAGATGCTCCCTTGTAAAGTTATTTACAAAAATATGAAAGAAATCATAATTTCCATAACCATAAGTCCGACACAAACTTTGATATCTGTACATGTGTGGAATATAAAGGCAAAGTTCTGTTACCATGTTGGAACTATGAATACTGTGTTCAAAATTAGGTATTACTTAGCACATTCAGATGCTCCCTTGCAAAGTTATTTACCAAAATATGACAAAAAATCATAATTTCCATACCCATAAGTCCAAAACAAACTTTGATATCTGTACATGTGTACAACATACAGGGACAGTTATTTTACCATGTTGGAACTATCAATACTGTCTTGAAAATGAAGTATTACTTAGCACGTTCAGATGCTCCCTTGCAAAGTTATTTACCAAAATATGAAAAAAATTCATAATTTCCATAACCATAACTCCAAAACAAACTTTGATATCTGCACATGTGTAAAACATACAGGGACAGTTATTTTACCATTTGGAACTATCAATACTGTCTTGAAAATGAGGTATTACTTAACATGTTCAGATGCACCCTTGCAAAGTTATTTACCAAAATATGAAAAAAATCATAATTTCCACAATCCAAGTCCTAAAAATCTGCAAGATCTGTACATGGGTACAGCATAGAGACACATTTCTTTTACCATGTTGTACATAATACTGTCTTCAAAATGAGGTATTACTTAGCACATTTACAACTTCTGTAGCAAAGGTATTTACCAAAATATGAAAAAAATGTCATAAATCTCATAACCTAAGTCCTAAACAAACTGTGATATCTGTGCATGTATACAGCATACAGAGAGTTTTTTTTACCATGATGCATGTGCTGATACTGTCTTCAAAATGATGTATTAGCACATTTACATCTTCCCTACCAAAAGTATTTACCAAAAATATGAATATTATAACTTTCATAACCTAAGTCATGAACTGTGATATCTGTACATGTGCACAGCATACAGATAGTTGTTTTACTATCTTAAAATGAGGTTTTACTCAACATGTTGACAAGTTCCCTAGCAGACTTATACAACAAAATATGACAATTATCAGTGGCAGTTCAGGGCATTTGCAGTGTCCCATACCTGTGTTTGCAAGGTGATAATGACTTTTAGTAATGTGAATAACAGTGGCAGCTGCTGATGGTTTTACTTGACAAGTGATAATAACTTAGTGTTGTACTGTAACTGCACATATTGTAAACTACTAATGTGATAATGACTTGCATTTCATTACTGCAAGGTTTTGCATGCTCATACAAAGGTGATAATTGCTGAACATAACCTTTTGAGCAAACATTCATTACATTCCTGGTGCAGGTGTAATGTAAGACTGAGTCATTACCATCTGTCAGAAAAAGACCACAGTAATTTGGTAAAAGTTGTATATTACTTATATATTACCGAGCCCTTCCTCTCACCTAGATTTTACACATGACTGGCAAAGGAAGAAATGTTGTCTAAAATATATGGTTGCTCCATGCCAGAATTAGTGTACAAGTTATAACATTTATCTCACTGAGCCATCAACTGATTAAAATCAGGCACACAAACAAAATCACAAATATCTAAATTATCTGGTTGATCCATGTAAGAATTAGTGCAAAAGTAATAACTTTTATCTCGCTGAAAATCCCTCTGATTAGAATCAGATTAGAATCAGACACAAGTGACAAAGCAAAAAAAAATGTCCAAAATAGCTGGTTGATTAATGCTACAGCTGGTGTAAAATGAGTAATATCATATCTCACTAAGCCATTGCTCTCACCCAAACATGTTTGGCATATCATAGGTAACTAATCCAGTTGACACTTTCAGATTTGTAGCTTAGTTCTGGCTATGGCTCTGACAATACCTTTCTTTATAAGCTGTGCAATATAGAAGGACTTTCTTACAACAATGGCACATGCTGGGTCAAAGTTAAATCACTGTCCACATAAGTTCCCAACCTTGAACACCTGGGTCAACTCTTAGGGGTGTATTGTCAATGTGGCATTTCCCTGGGGGTGGATGACTTCCCAAAGGATACAATAATGCATTTTTTGGCATTAGTTTCAGTCCATGATTTTGGCACAGTTTATTTGGGAGAAACATTCCTGCAAGATGGCTGTCATTTGGAGATTCAGTGAATACTCCTAGCTTGCAGTCATGTGGAAACTTAGGCAGAGCCCTTTTCTATTGGCTTTTACTTCAGAAAAGTAGATGCCAAACAGGACAGGTCACAGCACAGAACCCTGGGGACAACACTGGTGATTGGTCTCTTTTTGTGGAGGTAACTTGTCCTATTTGATTTCCTGATTCCTATTTGTGAGTCAGTTGGCAATCCAGCAGGTGACACAGGGTAGTTCCAGTTTATTTATGTCTCAGTGGAGAATTGTGTCAAAAGCTTTGGCCAGGTTGAGGTATGAGGTGTGTACCATCTTGCCCACATCCCTTTTTTGATGACTTTTCCAAAAGGGTGTTAGGGGGTACCTTGCAAAGCATCGAGGCCTGTCAACCATGTCATCCCAGGCAGACAGATACTGGATCCCCTTTTTCCACATAAACAAGCAAAGAGTACTATGCAACAGTAATAAATGTAGACTACCTGAAGATGTTTGATGCTATGGATCACACAGTACTACTTTACCATATAACAGAGGAGTGACTAGACTAATAATACCAGGTTTGGTTCACAAATGATCTCACCTACTGAAGTGAGGCTTTTACAGGTTAACAATATTACTCTGAGCTCAAGGTGATCAATGACAGGACAGCACAAGTGACTATCCTAAAGTATTTTCTTATATCAGTGCCCAGGCTGGCACCCGCAAACCAAAGTTGAGATTTAAATAAAAAAATTTCCAAAGTAGGCTACAAAAAAAAAACTGTACTGTAGCAAACAGCCTACACAACTTCTTCACTACATGTACTAATGTTAAACGGTACTAAAGTTTTTCACATAAGGAGCCACAATGTCAACCATTAAATACCAGTACTGCACTCACATCTATCAGTCACTGTGGAAAGTTGCACCAGTAACAACCTGCTCTCATCCTTGCATTCAAGAGCATCTTCTGACTCCCGCTTGCAAGAAGAACACAACAGTAGCAGACACAGCAACAAAACCCAGCTAAAACAGCAACATACAAACCTGACCCAACAACTTTAGAGCCCATGATTAAAAAAGATTACTGGCATTTCATTATGTTACAACAGACACGACTGCGATAGAACTGGAAACGGCAATTCAAAAAGTTAATATTGATTTATAAGAACCTTTACATTTTGCCTGCTGCCCACCTCCACCTTACAGTGAAAATCAGGTCATTTACCTCCACATCCCCAGGCAACAAAGACAGATTATAAATTAAAAGTCATGAACAGGGCTTACTTTTTTGTCAAAACTCAATTTCAAATTCAATTCTTTTAAGCATGTCAATCACATTATACAGGCAAATATTGTTGAGACTCTTCCTGGACTGCAATAACAGAACTGGAAATGCAACAAAAAGATGAATAAACATGCAGTTTAATCTGATTTGTTTACCCAGTTAAGTAAGTACTCTATAATGTGCTATGCTGACACTAGAAAAAGTTACAGCCATAGGAAAAATTCTGCTTGCGCTAAAGTGCTATGTTATTAAACACCAGCTCGCTATTGCAAGACGTAAAACAAAGGGGTTCCACTAAATCTAATTAGTTATAACTCAGTCAAGGCTTCATCCAGAGGACTGTAGGTTTGAATAAGAATGCTGCCTTGTGTATAAGGTCAGATAGTAGGTGTGTGCGTGAATGGGTGTGCCTTCTTTAATGGTTGGGTGTCAGGCTGCCAACTCGGCACCGTAAAAATCCACTGCCAATCATTAGCAGACCGGAGTTCTGCTGTGGCGACCCCTAACCGGGAAAGGCAGAAAGAAAGAAAGTTTATATAAGGTCAGATTGACAGGCTTTCTTATTTAGCTGACTGGATCTTTTAATATTGTAATATTGCAGTTACATGATAATCAAAGGCTTTGAGCAGTTTATTTGATACTATAAGACTTCAATAAGACTGCCCAGCCTGTGAGAATTATAAATGGTGGATGGCATTATGAAGACCTGCAAATGCTACATATGCTGCACAGATGGGAATATGATAGATTGTTCCAAATATAATGCATCCTGAATCAGGGACAAAATTAGGAGGCATGTACCTTTCATACTTTATTTCTTTATTTATTTAGTTATTTTATTTAACATTTGTTTACCTGGACGGTCCGACTGGGACAGAACCCATTCTCAGCGGAAGCCTAGGCAGGAAATACTCCAGATGCATGTCTTTGAAATGGTCTGTTTTTGCCTAATTTGTTAAAGTTCTGTTATATCCTTCCCCACTGGCCCTGGCCATGGCTGTAAAAGGTGTAAGGATCAACCCATTAAATCTAATTAGCAAATAAAACTTGTATATAGTGTAACTTGCTTTGCGATGTGCAATGCATGAAAAATGGTTAGCAAAACGCACAGAAAATTGGCTTGTTATGGAGAGGAAAGTACAGAGTGATTTGCAAGCCGATTTTCTCTGAAAACTAAAATAGTAACACCATGTAACTCCATGCTGAAAATTAAACTGACGAGGTACCCAACAAAGTTCAGTTACTTTTTCAACTTAATTTTTAACAGTGGAGTAATTATCTGACTGCAAAGTTAACTGCGCTGGGAGAAGGCACTCGGGGTTAACATAATGGAATTCCTATCTTCTCATGGCGCGCTCGGTGTTAAGCACAGATGCGGCAGGAGAAGGTACTTGGGGTTAATGAGTTAAGGTGTAACTTCAAGGCTCATTACATTTTGAGCAACTAATTTGTTTTGGGATTTATTAAATTCTTTATAATTCATTGAGATTTTTTTTCTTCTTCACCTGTCTTAGGATGATATCAGATGGCAAGTCTGATAACTTGTTCTTGCGTTTTTCATGGGCATTATTATTTTATTTGTCATGCATTGTAGTGCTTTGTGAAGACTGTTATAAGTTTTACACTGTCATCTGATGATGTGCTTGTAAACAGTTGTTTATCTGAGCATAATCTGCGTAATTTCAACAGGAAAAATGAAGAGCTATTTTATTATTATTGCACTGGGATTCGGATGTGTTTTTGCTCACTCATAGCAAGTATTTTAGTTTATGTTTAGATAAAATTATGAAATACATAAGTTCAGTATGTAAGCATTTGAGTTGAAAAGTCATGTGACAAAATAATATAACGTGACTATGGCTTTACGTAGTTGATTGCTCCTTAATGTTTTTTTTTTAAATGATTGTTTTAATTGATTTGTATCTGAAGAAGCGTTGTGGAAGCAATGCGAACGCACTCATATTCCATTAAATTTCATTTGCTTTTATCTTGCTGTGTTTATCGCCTCCTTGGTTTTGCTTTTATTTACGATAGATTTGTATATTGTTCATTTTCACCATTTCCTCCAATAATAATGACTACTACAATTGCACATGGATAACCCGAAAAAAATTGTTCCATGGCACGTTGAAAGACTTCACTGGTAGAATTGATTCCAAATGGCATTCTCAAATTCTACCAAATTGTGTACTGAATGTAGTTATCAATGAATATTTGTGATCCAATGAAATTTGCTAAAAAAGAGCTTTTTGCATCTAAGACTGAGAGAACAGTGGAATTTGGCATCAGAGCGGTTACTTCTACTGTACCCATTGGATGATGAGGACGCTTAAGTGCTTTGTTTGAGTCTCTTGGATCAATACATTTTCGAATGTCATCTGAGCTTTTCTTATGCGCTACGACCATGGGGAATACTCATTCAGTTGGTTCTTTTACTGGAGTAAGGACACCTAAAAGCACCATTTTATCTAGTTCTGCTTTAACTTTACTCTGCATTGTTACTGGAATCTTCTGTGCTCATCTGACATCTGGAATTACTTCATAGTTTAACTTCATGAAATATGTGACTGGAAGTTTACCAAGCCCGTATTTGAAAATATCAGTATTCACTAAAAATATTCTGTGTAAATCTATTTTTGTTACTGATACTTATATGTCACATTTCTTTTTTAAATGAAATCAGTCCCATTCTCAGACTGTTTGGGGCCTAACAGTGACTGCAAATGTCTTTTGACTACGTAAAACTGCAAGTCATAGCTGTTTCCAGCAGAATGGTATGAAAGAACTACTACCCCATCGGTTTGAATCTCTTCATCACCATTAGCAACTAGTTTTGCATACTTTGCTGAATCACGTTTCTCACCAGCTTTTACTTTAGCAAACATTTGTGCTGACACAACATTGCATTTAGATCTAGTATCTACTTTAAGGTCTTCAGGTTTCCTATTAATTTGTACAGTACAAATTATTTCACTCTTGGCTGACAACTGATAGTCTACTGTATTAACTGTTTCAGTGATCACAGAGACACCATCAACGTAGAAAGGTTGCTCACACCTCTCGGAGTTTGCTGCAGTTGCTATCCAATCTACTTACTTCTTTGGATACTCTCTTTTAATATAAGTTTGCAACACTTCAGTCTTGCAAAGCCTTTTGAAATGATTCCACTTTTTATATTTGTAATATCACTAACCGAAAGCTAAACAGTTTTCCTGTTTAGATTCATGATTGCCTCCACAATTGCGACAGTTAACAATGAGGTTGGGAGTGGCACCCTTCCGTTTATATTTCTTTTTCATCTTAACTTTCTGCTGTACGCTATCAACATTCGCACTAGCAGACACTGCAAACATGCTTTTCTCATTCATAAGCATATTTGTATGCTTTTCTGTCATCTCATGTATTTGACAAATCTCTATGGCTTTACTTAAGGTTAATTTACTATCGTGAAGCAAAATCTTTCTCAGTGCATCACTATTAACATCACATACAAAACTGTCTTTTATCAACTCATCTCTTAGATGACCAAATCTGCAAGTATTTGCTTTATTTCTTAAGTCAGTAATATATGATGCAATAGTTTCACCAGGCTTTTGGTTTCTTATGTAAATTGTGTGCATTTCCATTGTAACCTTCATTTGAGGGTTACACATTTTTCTCAATTTACATTTTAAGCACTCAGGTCTTCCTGTGTTTCAGAATGTATCACAATATGGCAATTCTCCCCCCTCCCCTGCATACATGGCAGGTACATACACAAATGAATGTTCTCACTCAGTGGCCTCTGAGCCAGCTAAATTGAGAAGTATAAATGCTTTTGTACGTGTGTCTTTATCAGAAAATGCAGCCTGTATGAAAATATCATATTCTTGCTCAAACACCCACCAATTCTCAACAATATTATTATAAAACACCAGTGGTTCAGGTCTGTGAAATCCATCTGCCATAACAACAAATTTCTTTTAAACATAAGTATAGACCTGGTACTTGTAATTATGCTCAAATATCCAACAACCTCTCCGAAAATGCTTTACTTTAACACTTCAAAAATTAACATGAAAAGTTTTGAAAGACTGGACAAAAACACCAGTCAGTGAAACTACTAGCTGCACTCGACCCACTACAGTTTGCGTATTATGTCAATCATTCCATGGTGGATGCCGTCGCGGTTGCACTACATCTTGCAATGGCACATCTGGAGAATAAGAACAGTTACATTAGGATGCTGTTACTGACTTTAATTCAACATTCAACACAATTATCACACAACAACTAATTGAGAAACTTGTCCATCTAGGCATCAGTAACCACATGTGCAACTGGATACTGGACTTTTTGATTGAAAGACCACAAAAAATATGTGTAGGCAAGAATTCCTAAAGAAACATCACATTAACACAGGAGTACCCCAGGGATGTGTGTTGATTCATTCCACTGTTGTTTACCATGCTAACTCATTGGGATCATAGGCGGTTACTAGGCCAATGGCCCTGGGGCCCTTACAAGCCTAACCAAGAGTTTATCCTCAAAAAGAAAAATCAGTCAGCACCTGTTGCCCCTGTCAATGAGGGACAAAGGTGGAACCCCTGGGACAAATTTGTGGTTTCCCATCCACTCATCAAGGCTGCACTTGAAGAGGGTCAGCAAGGTACTCTGTTTGACATGTATGGGAAGTCTATTCCAGAGATGGGGCAGGCTCTGTGAGACAAACCGGTCTCTCCAGCAGGCTTTCTTGATGTTGCATACTAGATTCAGGCCTTTTGAGTGGGCAATGTGTGAGGAGTTAGACTTACGGATATGGAGCATCTCTAGTAGGGCAGGGTCCAAGATTGCCTTGTAGGTGAGGCACAGATCACCTCTGAGCAATCTGTATGATACCAAGTAGAGTGATAATGATTTGAGCCTGTCCACATAGGACAGGTGTTATAGGCCATGGATTCTCTTTGTGAGGTATTTCTGTGACCTTTCCAGTTGGTGCAGCTGTTTGGAGAGGTACATACCAAACGGGTCGTTATACTCAATTGTTGTTCTAATGAGGGAGGAGTGTAGAGAGGTAATAACCTCCTTTTTTCTGGAAGCAATCCCTTTACTTATGAGATGAACCAAGTAAAAGGCTTTTCTGACCACTGCCATTACGTGATGGTTGAACGTGAGATTGTTATCAACCTGAGTACCTAGGTCTCTCACCACAGGTTGTGTATTTAGGAGGTAGCAGTTGATGTGGTAATCAGTAGGGGGTTTGTTTTTGCCAAATGGTATAATTTTACTCTTTTTGCATTTAGCTTGAGGCCATGACTTTGGCACCAGTCATTAGTTGCTGTGAGACCCTCTTGTAGCATATTAACATAATTTGTAGAGTCAATGACAGCACTCGACTTACAGTCATTCGCAAACTTGGTCAGCCACAGGCCTTTTGTCTTTGCCTGGGCATCTGAGAAGTAGATGCCAAACAGTAGGGATCTCAGGACAGATCTCTGGGGAACTCTAACTAGTGACAGGTCTGCTACCGGAGGTGGAGGTGCCTATTTTGACCTTGAGATTCCTGACGATCAGCCAGCTGACCACCCACCTGATGAGATAGGGATTTATGCCAACTTGAGTTAGCTTTTCAATGATGCCCAAGTGGGGGTAGTGTCAAAGGCCTTGGCCAAGTCAAGGTAAGCTATATGTATTAACGTTCTTTCATCCAGGGCCTTGGTGACAGTCTCAAAGAAGTCAACCAGGTTCAACAGGCAAGATTTGCCCTTGACAAATCCGAACTGGATGGGGTCAAGTGCTTGGAGATTGCCTATGTCCTTGTTTATGAGATCCATAATAATATGTTCCATGGCTTTACAGATCAAGCTAATGGGGTGATAGTTTCCAGGGTCAGTAGTGGCACCACCTTTGTGCAAGGGGATGACAATGGCAGTTCTCCATTGTTCAGGAATGAATCCTGTAATTAGGCTGTGGTTGAATAGAGTGCTCAATGGTGAAGCCATTTCTTGATGGAGATGGTGCAGAATGCAACCTGGGATACTATCAGGTCCCATGGATGCTGTGTTCTTTGCCTTGGATAGGGCCTTTAACACTTAATCTATGGAGATGGGAAGTGCAGGACAAGTATTGGGGATGTTGAAAGGATCTTTGGGAGGGCCAGGGGGTGAAGTTTGTGCTGAACCCATCTGGTAGCAGGTTGGCTAAGTCAACAGGATCAGTGTAAGTGATACTGTTAAGTACTAATTTGTAACAAACCTGGGCTTTGCCATGGAGGTTCCTGATGTAACTGAAGAAAGCTTTGTAGTTTCCCTTTGTTTCAAAGGCTAGTTTTGATTCATAATTGGCTTTGGAGGTTTTCACAAGTGATCTAATTTGCTTGTTGAGTTTAAGGAGGGAGTTTTTCCAATTTGAAATTTGTTCCTTTTTACCCTTGGACAACAGTTGATAGAGGATGTCCAACAAACAGGTCTGTGTTTCCTAGAGGAACAGGTTTTAGTTCTGTTGGGTATGGCTGAGTCCATGCAGTTGTAGAGGTGCTTGTATACTGCATTGGTGTACTGTTCAGCATAGTTGTCTGTATCCTCTGAGGGGGGTGGTGGTGTGAAGCTACAGATACCCCCATTAGGAGGTTGCAGTCAGCTTTTGAGATTTTTTTTAGCTTGATTATAGCTGGGGGTGGGGTAGGATAGAAACTTTGAATGAGACAGTCTGACGATCTGATCCCACCAGGGAAGACCATACTATGGGAGTGGCACAGCGGTCACCCATCTTGGTGAGAACTAAGTCCAGAATGTTATCTCTGCTTGTGGGGGATGTGACAAGCTGGTCCAGTGCATTAGAACTGATGAAGTCAAGGAATTGTTGAGTGACTGCATTAGTACAGGAATAGTTCACCCAGTCTATGGTGTGGTAGTTGAAATCATGAAAGATCAGGGTTTTAGGGGGTACCTTGTTGGATCTAGTAGATCCAGGTAAGAGGAATGGGTGTCCTAACTCATGGAAGGGGGTCTATAACTGGCTGTAACTTGGATGGGTGTCTTGCCAACTGTCAGTTGCAGCTGGAGTAGTTCTAGTGTGTCATGCTGGCAAACCACTCTGAAGATATGCCTGTCCTTAATAAAGACAGAGACTCCACCACTCTTAGTCTTCCTGACTTCATTTTGGTGTTGGAATGTGTTCAATGAGGTATAGCCTGGTAAGACAGGGGTTCTCTCTGCAGCCCTGGACCAAGTTTCATTGACCATACAGACATCGACGTCTTCCAGTGCAAGGAGAGCCTCCAGTGAGTGCATTTTCAGGTTAAGGCTCCAAGCATTAAGCAGCATAACCTTCAGTTTGCTTTTTGACAGATCTTTTATGTCGGAAGGTTTGTCTTTGGGACATTGCCTAAAAAAGGCACAATGGGGGAGATGAGAGCCTTGGCCAGGATCCGGAATCCCAGTGGTGACAGTTGGAAGCCATCTCTGGCAAAGCATCAAGACCTGTTAACCATGTCATCCCAAGTAGACAGATACTGGATCCCCTTGGAATGACACCAGAAACTAAGCCAATAGTTGAAATCAATTATTTTATGTTGGTATTGTGGTAACATTCTTGATGAAGCTAGGATGCTGCTTAGGGATAGGGTCATACCTGCCTGGAACACATACTCTGAGAGTTCAATCATGTCTCTCTTCATATAGTCCAGGGAGGTATGTCTTAAGTCATTCACACCAACATGGACAATGACAGTCATACATGTACTTGTTGTGGAGAGACTTAAATGCGTGCATGATGTGGCGGATTCTGGCACCGGTTAGACAACCGACCGTGACCTTCTCCTTGTTGAGCCTGGTGAGGGGTACATTGGTGTGTCTCACAATTGAGTTGCCAATGACTAGTAGGTTTGCTTTATTGTTATGCCTTGTGGGCTGTGATGGTTTATTGTTTTGCTTTATGGGCTGTATTTGTGAGACACTGGTGTGTTGTCTGCTATGTGTGATGTGTTTGGTATTGTGTGTGGAATGTTTGTGAGTATGTTTTGGAGGTCTCTGCTATTAGGTAAGTTTTTATTGAAGACTTCTACATAGGTGAGTGTGGGTTGTGCTTGGCTATGTGATGTGAGTGGTGTGGTGTTTGTGCTGGCAATCTCCTCTTTGTTAGGAGTACTGACTGTGGCATGAGAGAGCATAAATTCCAGGTTACTGATGTAGATGTATTTCTTGCAATTAGAAGAATTATGTCCTAGGAGAAGAGGGCTGTTAGTAAACATGAGGCAGTTGCTACACTGTCTCAGTATGCCCATGTCGACCAGGCTGGCAGGAGAAACTGATGGGAATTGTCAGGACATAGTTTTCCGAATACTTGGGTGGACTTATGGAGAGTGGGTTTTGATAAGGGTTTGTCCACAGGAGTGTAAACCACAAAAACTTTCTTAAATGTAAATAAACTGGCCTGAAGCACAAGTGCTAAAACTAAGATGCTTAGAATAACAGAAACATTTAATCAGGCTACTAACAAGCAGTAATACATGCAGCAGAATAAAAGCACTTGAACGCTTAAGAGCACACAGCAAAAATAAGGTGATAAAGTAGGAAGAACACAATTACAGTAAAAACAGCTGAATAAAGTGTTATTTTTTTAAGTATATAGGTTCATAGGTGTTTACTAGGCTAACGACCACAAAGGCCTTTTTAAGCCTAGCCATGCACCCCAAATCTCTGACGAGTTCTGATACCCTTGATAAGTGTAAGCATGGCCCTGGGAGATGAACCATTTACAGGTTACCTGTTTGCTTCAGAGACATAGGTGCCAAACCAGGGATGAATTCCTGGTTTCCCATCCAGTTGTCAAAGTTGCAGTTGAATTGGATTAGGGAGGAACTCTGCTTCACATGGATGGGAGCCTGTTCTATAGATGGGGTAGTCTGTGGGATACACACCTATATCTCCAGCAGGTCCTATTTATACCACAGGAAAGGTTTAAGTCATTAGAATGGGTAATTCTGGTGCTGTTTCTTTTGTGGATATGCAGGAGGTCCATCAGAGTGGGGTATGACAATGCACTGTATGCCAGGCATAGCTCTCCCTTCAAAAGTTTATAGGAGACAGAATAAAGGGATAGGGCCTTGAGGTGGTCTGTACAGGACATATTACTTATGTCCTGTATTCTTTTAGTGTGGAACCTCTGTGGACATTCCAGTTGTTAGATATTCCTGGCTAGGTACATACCTAAAGGGGCGTTGTACTCAATGGTAGGTCTGATGAATGCTGAATACAGTGGAACAATGATTTCCTTGGACATAGATGCCATTTGTTTATAAGTTACACAACATAGAATGATTTCCTCACCACTGTAGACATGTGATGATGAAAGGCTAGATTACTATGTATGCCTGTCCGTATGCCCCTGACTATTAGGTCAACTCTAAGGGGTGTGTTGTCAATATGAAAGCTAACAAGGATGGATGACTTCCCAAATGATGCTATTATGCATTTCTTGGCATTTAGTTTTAGTCCATGGCTCTGACACCAGTTGCTTGTCTGTGTCAGCCCCTCCTGGAAAACATTTGTGTCAGTGTGAGATTCAATGACAGCTCCTAATTTGCAATCATCTGCAAATTTATTCAGCCAGAGACCACTGACATTGGCCTTGACTTCTCAGAAGTAAATGCCAAAAAAGAGTGGTCCAAGGACTGATCCCTGAGGGACTCCACTTATGACTGGCCTCTTTGTAGAGGTGAACTCCCCAATTCTAACTTCCTGGATCCTGTCTGAGCCATTTGGCTATCTACTGGGTTACATACGGGTTTGTACTTAACCTCTTGAGTTTGTCAACAATTACAGAGTGGGGTATTGTGTCAAATGCCTTGGCCAGGTCAAGGTAGGCTGTGTGAATGATTGTGCCCTCATCCAGTGCTTTGGTGACCTTCTCAAAGAAGTCCACCAGGTTGAGTAGGCATGATTTGCCCTTTATGAATCCAAACTACGTTGGGTCCAGTGTCTGCAGGTTTACTATATCTCTACTGATCATCTCCATGATAATTCTTTCCATGGCTTTACATACAAGACTAGTGAGACTTATGGGTCTATAGCCCACCTTTGTACAGAGGGATGACTGTTGCTGTTCTCCATTCATGAGGCACGAAGCCTGTTTGGAGGCTTCAGTTAAATAGTAATTCCAGAGGCCCTGGTAGGTCATGTTTCATGCTATTTAGAAGGCATCCTGGGATACTGCTTGGGCCCATTGATGCAGTGTCCTTAGTCTTAGAGAGAACATTAAGGACCTGTTCCCCAGTGATAGTAGGGGGAGTTATATTTGATGATATTTCCTGAGGGAAGGTTGAGGGGGAGAGAGGAGTAAAGTTGGAGCTGAATTTATCAGCCAGGAGGATTGCTATATCTTTTGGCTCAGTATGGGTGGCTCCATTTACAATGAGCTCTGCACACAATTGTGTATTGCCTTTGAGGTCGTCGACATAGCTAAATAATGCTTTGTGGTTGTCCTTGGCCTAGGAAGCCAAATCTACCTCAAATCTGGCTTTGGTAGACTTTATTTGTTCTCTGAGTTGTTTGCTTAGGTTAATGAGAGTGCTTTTATCAAGCTGGGTGCTGCACCTCCTAAATTTTGCCATGATTTTTTCCCTCCTGTTATACATCCATTTAATTTTGTGATTCCACCAGGATGGCTTGTTTTTTGAGTTAGTTCTGTACTTCTTCCTGGTGGCTACAGCTGCCTCTATACAGCTATTAACATACTTGTAGAGAGTTTCTGTGAACAGTTCTGCAGACGTATTCTCAAGGTTTATAGGGGCTTGAAAGTTTGCCAGGTTCTCACTTAATAGCAGGAGGTTAGCCTTAGAATAGTTCCTGAACATTCACAGTTTAACTGGCCATCTAGGTTTTATTTTTACTTAAAAGGAGACCATTTTGTGGTCTGACCTTACCAGGGAAGGCATTACAGTAAGGGTGAGCATCACTCTCCCATATTAGTGAGGACCAGATCCAGTATGGTTGCACCCCTGATTGGTGTATTGACTATCTGGTCCTGGGAATTTGTGTTTACAAAATCCAGGAATCTCTGTGCATGTATGTTTGATGTTGTATAGGATTCTCAGTTAATAGTGGGGTAATTAAAGTTACCCATGAATATGGTATTGGGTTGGATGGTTAGTGTTTCTAATAAGTTTAAATACATGGTATGGATGTGCTGTCTGTGGCTTTAAATCATGTCTCTAAGACTGCACAGACATCAGCATTCTCTAGGGTAGAGAGAGCTTCCAGGGAGTGGAGTTTTTTATTTGGGCTCCTAACATTGAGCAGTAATACCTTTAGATTGTGGAGAGGGAGGAAACAGAAGATAGTTCAAGATTATGAAACTAAAGGGTTTGGCCTTCCCAAATGCTCTCTGTGTACTCAGTAGACTGAGCTGATGAGATGGGACAGGAAGGAGTGTCCAAAGTCAAAGATGCAAGGGGGTAGTCCTTCCTAAATGATCTCGCTGTACTCTGTTGAGTGAGCAAATGAGATGGGAATGGGAGGAGTGGCCAAAATCAATTTTACAGGAGGGGTGGGCAATTCCAAAGCCACCACGTTTAAGAATATAACAACACTTGTATGGGAGGGCAGAAAAAACGAACAATGCAGACAGAATACAGAGGACATGACATGACACCCAGAATGATACCACAGTACAAGGACAAAATGATTGACTTCAACAATTGGCTAAGCTTCTGGTGTCATTTTAAGGGAATCCAGTATTTGTCTGCCTGGGATGACATGATCGACAGACCACGATGCTTTGCAGAGATAGCCTTCACCTGTCGCCCTTGGGATTCCGGATACTGGCAAAGGCTCTTGCCACCCCTTTAGTGCCTTTTTTAGGCAAGGTTCAAATAACAAATTCACCACCGTAACAGGTACAAGCAAGCAAAATCTGAGGGTAATGCTACTCAATGCTAGAAGTCTAAACCTCAAAATGCACTCACTCGAGGCACTCCTTAAAATGGAGAACATTGACATCTGTGCAGTGACAGAGACCTGGTTCAAAGCTCCAGAGAGCACCCCTGCATTACCAGGCTTCAATTCATACCACACCTTTCGGCCACCTAACCCAGAAAGAAGCACTAAAGGCAGAGGTGTGTCCATATTCATTAAGGATATCCACACCTCCAGGCTAGTTGCACAGCATAATGCATCCGAGATTATCCAAGTGCAACTAACGCTGGGCAAGGCCGCAATCCAAATTGTAGCTTGCTACAGACCCCCCACCATACCCCAGGATTCACACTCCTCATTTCTTGATACACTGGAAAGTATTAGGGTACAACCCAACAACCTAATAATGGGTGATTTCAACTACCCCACCATTAACTGGGAAAACTACTCATGTACCAACTCTTTTGCTCAACGTTTTCTAGAATTCATAAATTCCAACGCCTCTGATCAACTTATTCACACCCCCACCAGGGGCAGCAATATCCTAGACCTGGTCATTACCAACATGGGAAACCAGTGTTCCACACCAGAGGTCAATTCCTCATTGGTCAGATCCGACCACAAGCTAATCAGCCTAGACATCCACATCCCACCCCCACCCCCAATTGGAGAAACCATCGTAAAAAACTTCTCCAAAGCCAACTTCACACTTCTTAACACAGAAGTGGCAAACTTCATGACACCCATGCAGATGGACAATAGAGGTATGACTACCAAATCCTGCACAAATGCACTTTATAAGCACTTACACGAGTGCATGGATCATGCTATCCGTAATGGAACCAAGATGTTATCCTCCAAAAAAAGGAAGCCAATCTGGTGGTCCTCTGCCATAAACAAACTCTACAACAGAAGAAAGAAACTGTTGCAAAAAATAGTAAAATCCCATGACTGGAGGAACTCCCTGGTCAACTTCAGTAAGAAGCTGAGATCCCTCATAAAATCCTCCAAAGCTAGTTACAAAAACAAAATTGCCACTGACTCTAAAGACAACCACAAAGCATTCTATAGCTATGTCAAGAATCTAAATGGGAACACTCAGATCTGCTCTGAGTTACAGCACAATGGCACTAAATATACAGAACCAACTGATATTGCCAACATCCTAGCAGATAGGTTCAGTGCTAACTTTATCCCCCTCTCACCCCCTAGAGGGCCCATCTCTATACCGGAAGAATGCAAAGTTCCTATAATCATGGCTGCACAGGTAAAAAACACACTCTCCAAAGCCAAGAACACAGCATCCATGGGACCTGACAATGTCCCAGGCTGCGTTCTACACAAACTACAGAATGAACTGGCACCCTACCTAAGTACCATGTTCAATCATAGCCTCATCTCAGGCTTTGTACTCACTGAATGGCGCACCATGATGGTTATTCCACTCCACAAAGAGGGAGCCATGACGGACCCCGGGAACTACCGCCCCGTTAGCCTGATGAGCCTGGTCTGCAAGGCCATGGAACATATCATCATGGAACTCATAAACAAAGACATTGGTAATCTCCAAACGCTGGACCCTACCCAGTTTGGATTTGTAAAAGGCAGATCATGTCTCCTAAACCTGATTGACTTCTTTGAAGCAGTCACCAAAGCCATAGATGAGGGTAAAATGGTTCACACAGCTTATCTAGATCTCGCCAAGGCTTTCGACACCACCCCCCACTCTGGAATTATAGATAAGCTCATTAAACTAGGTATAAATCCCTATGTCGCAAGATGGGTTGCCAACTGGCTCATGGACAGAACCCACACTGTGAAAGTAGCGGATTCCAAATCCAACATCAGACCAGTGACAAGTGGAGTACCACAGGGTTCAGTCCTGGGTCCTCTCCTGTTTGATATCTACTTCTCTGAAGTGCAGGCCAACACAGAAGGTCTTTGGCTAACAAAGTTTGCAGATGACTGCAAACTAGGAGCCATAATCGAAACTCCTAACAATGTGGACAAACTACAAAAGGGCCTCATTGAGACAGATACCTGGTGTCAAAGCCGTGGCCTGAAGCCCAATGCCTAAAAGTGTATTGTCATCCCCTTTGGTAAAAACTCTGTACCCATGAACTACCACATAGCTGGTAGTCTACTTAATGCTGAAAATGTGATAAGAGACCTTGGGACACAGGTGGACAGTAGTCTCTCCTTTGATAATCACATCGCCACAGTGGTCAGGAAATCCTTCTACGTGGCTCATCTCATCACAAAAGGATTCTCATCCAGAAAAAAAGAGGTCATTGTTCCCCTCTACTCATCACTCATTAGACCCATTATAGAGGACAACGTGCCTTTTGGTATGTACCTCACAAGACATCTACAACAACTGGAAAGACCACAGAAATACCTCACAATGAGGATTACTGGCCTCAAACAGATGCCCTATGTAGACCATCTCAAAAAACTACAGCTTTACTCCATCACATATTGCCTACTCAGGGGCGATCTCTGCCTAACATACAAAGCTATGTCAAACCCAGAGCTGTTGGACATGCTCCACTTAAAGAAATCCCAATCCCTCTGAGCTACACGCTCTAGGGACCTAAACCTTGTCACCACAATAAACAGAACATGCTGGAGGGATAGATTCCTGTCCCAGAGACTTCCCATACTCTGGAACAGACTACCTATAGGTTCATAGGTTGGTACTAGGCTATCTGCCCTAAGGCATATACAAGCCTAGCCATAACAATTCCCTGGAATTTTATTCCCACAATATTTACTTCTCTAGGCCCCTGTCTAGCAGGGTGACTGACATGATCCCCGGGGTGAATTTCCTATCTCCCATCCAATCATCAAGGTTCCTTTTGAAGAGGGCCAATGAGATGCTTTGCTTGACATGTATGGACAGTCTATTCCAGAGTTTGGGGAGTCTCTGGGTCAGGAACCTATCCTTCCAGCATGTTTTGTTCAATGTGATGATAAGGTTTAGATCCCTGGAGAGTGTGGCTCTGAGGAATTGGGATTTCTTTAAGTGGAGCATGTCCAACAGCTCAGGGTTTTACATTGCCTTGTATGTTACGCAGAGATCGCCTCTGAGTAGACGATATGCCACAGAGTATAGCTGGAGTTTTTTTAGACGGTCAGCATATGGCATCTGCTTTAGGCCTGTGATTCTTTTAGTGAGGTATTTCTGTGGCCTTTTCAGCTGTTGCAGATGTCTTGTAAGGTACATACCAAATGAGGCATTATACTCTATAATGGGTCTAATGAGGGATGAGTACAGTGGGACAGTGACCTCCTTTTTTCTGGATGAAAAGCCCTTAGTGATGAGGTGGGCCACATAGAAGGATTTCCTGACTGTTGTGGCGATGTGGTTATCGAAAGTAAGACCACTGTCCACTTGTGTCCCTAAGTCTCTCATCACACTTTCGATGTTTAGTGTCCTGCCACCTATGTGGTAGTTCATAGGTTCATAGGTTCATAGGTTCATACTAGGCTATCTGCCCAAGGGCATTTATAAGCCTAGCCCAGAGTTTTGTGGCTTTCGCCACCCCTTTAGTTTGAAGGATACTATACCCATTATTTTGCTGTGCCTCTGTCAAGCAGTGACACTGAGGTAATCCCCGGGGTATACCTGCGATCTCCCATCCATTGGTCAAGATTTCTCTTGAACAAAGTCAGCGAGGTGCTCTGCCTCACATGTACCGGGATTTTGTTCCACAGCATAGGGAGTCTCTGGGTGATGAATCTGTCCCTCCAGCACGTCCTATTAATAACCGTGTTAAGGTTTAAGTCTCTTGCCCTTGTAGTTTTGATGGAATTAGATTTTTTGAGGTGAAGCATGTTCATTAATTCCGGGTTGGACATGGCCTTGTATGTCAGGCACAGGTCACCTCTGAGCAGACGGTAAGCGACTGAATAGAGCTGGAGTTCCTTCAGTCGGGCAGCATAAGACATATTTTTGAGACCCCTTATCCTTTTGGTGAGGAACTTTTGGGGCCTTTCCAATTGCTGCAGGTGTTGGGTCAGATACATTCCGAATGGGGCATTGTACTCAATCATTGGTCTGATGAGTGATGAGTACAGGGGAACGATGACCTCCCTTGATCTAGATGTGAATCCCTTCATGATCAGGTGGGCAATGTAGAAGGTCTTCCTAACTACTTTGGCAACGTGAGTGTCAAATGAAAGGTTACTGTCAACCTGGGTCCCCAGATCCCTGATAACCTCTTCTGTGCTTAGTGGATTGCCACCTATATGGTAGCTAGGGGTAACCTTGTTTTTCCCGAAGGGTATGACTATGCATTTTTTGGCATTTAATTTTAGACCATGGCTCTGGCACCAGTTATCCGTTTCTATAAGACCCTTCTGAAGGATATCTGTCTCAGATGTGTTTTCGACTATGGCGCCCAATTTGCAGTCATCTGCAAACTTTGTCAGCCATAATCCTCCTGTGTTTGCTTGTACTTCTGAAAAGTAGATGCCGAACAAGAGTGGGCCCAGGACTGAGCCCTGTGGGACACCACTTGTGACAGGCTTTGAGTCTGACATGGCGCCAGCAACCCTGACCCTGTGGGATCTGTCACTTAGCCAGTTTGCAACCCATCTTGTGACATATGGGTTTACATTTAAGCTGGTGAGTTTTTCAATGATGCCCGAGTAGGGTATTGTGTCAAAAGCCTTTGCCAGGTCAAGGTAGGCTGTGTGAACTGCCTTGCCCTCATCATGGGTACATGTTTTTTTCCAAAGGGGATGACTATACATTTCTTGGCATTAAGCTTGAGCCCATGGCTCTGGCACCAGGCATCTGTTTCTGTAACGCCCTTTTGTAGAATATCCACATCATTTGGGGATTCAATAATGGCTCCCAGTTTGCAGTCATCTGCAAACTTTGTTATCCAGAGTCCCTTAATGTTGGCCTGTATGTCAGAGAAGTAGATGCCAAACAAGAGTGGTCCCAGGACTGAACCCTGAGGTACTCCACTTGTCACTTGTCTGGAGATGGATTTGGAGTCTGCTACTGTTACAGTCTGGGTTCTGTCAGTAAGCCAGTTGACAACCCATCAAGTGACGTAGGGATTTATGCCCAGCTTAGTAAGTTTATCTATGATTCCAGAGTGGGGGATGGTGTTGAAGGCCTTGGCGAGGTCCAGATAGGCTGTGTGGACCTCCTTACCCTCGTCCACAGCTCTGGAGACCAATTTGAAGAAGTCAGTCAGATTCAGGAGACAAGATCGGCCCTTCACAAACCCAAACATGGTGGGGTCCAGTGTCTGGAGGTTGCCAATGTCTTTGTTTATAAGTTCCATGATAATGTGTTCCATGCCCTTACAGATCAGGCTTGTCAGAATGATGGGACAGTAGTTCCCGGGATCCAAGGTGGATCCTCCCTTGTGGAGTGGGATAACTGTAGCTGTGCACCACTCAGTGGGCATGAAGCCTGAGGTGAGGCTATGATTAAACATGACACTTAGGTGGGGTGCCAGTTCATTTTGTAGTTCATGTCGTACATAGCCTGGTATGTCATCTGGTCCCATGGATGCTGTATTCTTAGCTTTGGAGAGTGCTGTTTCTACCTGTGTGGCTGTGATTATCGGAATTTGGCAATCTTTTGGTATTGAGATGGGCCCTTTAGGGGTCAAACAGTGCTCCTCATTAGCACTCCTCAAGAAAAATCTTGATGATTGGATGGGAAATGGGAAATTCACCCCGGGGATCACTTCTGTGGCTCTGCTCGACAGGGGCACAGGAAAATAATTTTTTTGGGTGGCGAAAGCCAGGGTACATTTTTTGGCTCGGCTTGTATGGGCCCTAGGGCCGATAGACTAGTACCTACCTATGAACCTATGAACCTATGAACATAGGCCAGCAATAAACAATTAAGCAAATATATAGATGCAGTATAGTGCAAAAAGTATACTTACAGTTTGGTATATCAAATGGTCATAGGATCCAACACAGCCAGGTAGTTAGCTCTGCTATAATAGATCTGCACAATTTCACAGAATGTAAGTCTTTGTACTAGAAATATAGCCAGATTTAATACCAATCACATCATCAAGTTTGTGGATGATACCACAGTTGTGGGCCTCATCAGTAATAAAGATGAAGGAGCATACAGGGAAGAAGTGAATCAACTGATTGACTGGTGTGCTAGGTACATCCTAGGTCTCAATGTCACCAAAATCAAAGAGATCATAATATTTTTCAGGAGAACCCATCCAGCTCACTCTCCACTCATGATTAATGGAGAGAGGGTGGAAATAGTAAGTAGCACATAATTCCTGGGAGTCCACATTGCGGAAGACTTATCCTGGTCACTAAACACCAGTCACATAGTCAAGAAAGCCCACCAATGCCTGCATTTTCCACTGAGGTTAAGGAAATCTAATCTAAGACCCTCCATCCTTATCACCTTCTACAGGGGTGCATAGAAAGCATCCTAATTTGCAACTTCACGGTGTGGTACAGGGGCTGTTCAGTTGCAGATCAAAAATCCCTACAGAGGGTGGTGAAGGTTGCTGAGAGAATAACAGGCTCCAACTTCCCAGCGATACATGGTCTATGTATAACACATTGCTACAACAGGGCCACAAAAATAGCCAGTGATCCTACACACCTTACCTATGGTCTGTTTACAAGCGTGTCATCTGGCAGACAATACCTCAGTGTGCGCTGTAAAACAACCAGGTTCAGGAACAGTTTCTTCCCACAGGCGATTAAGTTCTTTAACTCTGGAAGCTATCTTAGGAATGTTAGTCATTGACAAGGTCTTGTGTTGGTCAAACCATTATGGTGCAATAGAAATTATGATATGCTCACTCATAGTTATCTGTTTACAATGTCAATCAAGTGCAATATTTCTCTGCTAGCTATTCTAACATAAAAGAAAATAAGTATGGAAAAAATAAATGTGCAATGATCAGTCACTCACCTTTTAAAAACTGTAGACATAGTAATTTATAGTAGTATGTAGTAACATAACAGTCCAACTTAATGTTAATATTATGTATGTTGCATTTGCTATATGTAATTTGTATGTGTGTAATTGTCATCTCTCATCTCAATATTAAGCCTGATTCACGCAATTTTGTTTAGGTTACCCTTGTGGAATCTAAATGACAGTAACATTCACTTTGACTTTGACATATACCTTGAACACTCCAGACACATCGGAAACTTCGAAAAATCTTAGTTACTGTGAAAAAGTCATATATTGCAAAAATGTTTGGACATTTTAGCCTTTTTGAACATCTTAAATACTTTGGAGATTATTTTAAACACTTTAATCTTCCTCCAATGCAGATTCAGTGTGCCACTCAAACACAGCCAATAAGGCAAAACAACATACCCAACACACTAGTCATAGGTGACTCTATAGTCAGGCACACTGATGTCCCACTCACCAGGCTAAACAAGGAGAAGGTTACTGTCAGATGCCTGTCAGGTGCCAGGATCCACCACATAACCCACGCACTCAGGTCACTCCACAACAAGTACAAATATGACTCTGTCATTGTCCATGTTGGTGTGAATGACCTGAGACATACCTCCCTGGACTACATGAAAAGAGACATGGAAGAGCTCTGCGATCCTGTAGACCAGGCAGGTATGACGCTAGCCCTGAGTAGCATTCTGCCATCGCCCAGAATGATACCGCAGTACAAGGACAAAATAATTGATTTCAACAATTGGCTAAGCTTCTGGTGTCATTCAAAGGGGATCCAGTATCTGTCTGCTTGGGATCACATGGTCGACAGACCACGATGCTTTGCCACAGATGGCCTGCACCTGTCGCCCCTATGATTCCGGATACTGGCTAAGGCTCTTGCTGCCCCTATAGTGCCTTTTTTAGGCAGGGTTCAAGTAACAAATTCACCACCATAACAAGAACAGGCAAGCAAAAACTGAGGGTAATGCTACTCAATGCTGGAAGTCTAAATTTCAAAATGCACTCACTCGAGGCACTCCTTAAAATGGAGAAAATCTATATCTGTGCAGTGACTGAGACCTGGTTCAAGGCTCCAGAGAGCACTCCTGCACTACCAGGCTATAACTCATACCACACTTTTTGGCCATCTAACCTGGACCAAAACACCAAAGGTGGGGGTGTGTCCATATTCATTAAGGATATCCACACCTCCAGGCTAGTTGCTCAGCATAATGCATCTGAGGTTATCCAAGTGCAACTAACTCTGGGCAAAACTGCAATCCAAATTGTAGCTTGCTACAGATTCTCCACCATGCCCCAGGATTCCCACTTCTCTTTTCTTGATATACTGGAAAATATTAGGGTTCAAACAAACACCCTAATAATGGGTGACTTCAACTACCCCACCATTAACTGGGAAAACTACTCATGTACTAACTCCTTAGCACAACGCTTTCTGGAATTCATAAATTCCAATGCCCTGGATCAACTTATCCACACCCCTATCAGGGGCAACAATATCCTAGACCTAGTCATTACCAACATGAGTGACCGGTGTTCCACACCTGAAGTCAACTCCTCGTTGGTCCGATCCGACCATAAGCTAATCACCGTTGATATCCACATCCCACCCCCACCCCCCATTAAGGAAATTACAGTAAGAAATTTCTCCAAAGCCAACTTCATGCTTCTTAGACAGAAGTAGTGAACTTCATGACACCCATGCAGATGGACAATACAGTTACAACTGCTGAATCCTACACAAATGCACTCTATAAGCACTTACATGAGTGCATGGATCGTGCTATCCCAAACAGAACCAAGACGCTATCCTCCAAAAAAGGAAGCCAATCTGGTGGTCCTCTGCCATAAACAAACTGTACAACAGAAGGAAGAAACTGTTGCAAAAGAGAGTAAAATCCCATGAGTGGAGGAGCTCCATGGTCAGCCTCAGTAAAAAGCCGAGATCCCTTATAAGATCCTCCAAAGCTAGCTATGAAAATAAAATTGCCACTAATTCCAAGGACAACCACAAAGCATTCTATAGCTATGTCAAGAATCTCAATGGCAACACCCAGATCTGCTCTGAGTTACAGCACAAAGGCCTGACAATTACAGAGCCAACTGATATTGCCAACATCCTGGCAGATAGGTTCAGTGCTAACTTTACCCCCCTCACCCCCTAAAGGGCCCATATCTATACAGGAAGAATGCAGAGTTCCTGTAATCACAACTACGTAGGTGAAAGCTGCACTCTCTAAAGCCAAAAACACAGCATACATGGGACCGGACAACATCCCAGGCTGCGTTTTACATGAACTTCAGAATGAACTGGCTTCCCACTTAAGCACCATGCTCAATAATAGCCTTACATCAGGCTTTGTGCCCACTGAATGGCACACAGCAACAGTTATCCCACTCCACAAAGGGGGAGCCACCACTGATCCCAGGAACTATAGACCTATTAGCCTGACGAGCCTGGTCTGCAAAGCCATGGAATGTATCATCATAGAACTCATAAACAAAGACATTGGTAACCTCCAAACTCTGGATCCCACCCAGTTCGGGTTTGTGAAAGGCAGATCATGCCTCGTGAACCTGATCAACTTTTTTGAGGCAATCACCAAAGCCATAGATGAGGGTAAAGTGGTTCACACAGCCTATCCTGACCTCGCCAAGGCTTTTGACACCATCCCCCATTCTGGAATTATAGCTAAACTCAATAAACTAGGCATAAATCCCTACGTCACAAGATGGGTTGCCAACTGACTCACTGACAGAACCCACACTGTAAAAGTTGCAGACTCCAAATCTGACCTCAAACCAGTGACAAGTGGAGTACCACAGGGTTCCGTCCTGGGACCGCTCCTGTATGGTATCTACTTCTCTGAAGTACACGCTAACACAGAAGGCCTCTGGCTAATGAAGTTCGCAGATGACTGCAAACTAGGAGCCATAGTCAAGTCCCCAAATGATGTGAACATCCTACAGAAGGGCCTCTCTGAGACAGATGCCTGGTGTCAGAGCCATGGCCTTAAGCTCAATGCCAAAAAGTGCAGTGTCATCCCCATTGGTAAAAACTCTGTACCCATGAACTACCACATAGGCAGCAATCTACTTAACACTGAATGCGTGATAAGAGACCTTGGGACCCAGGTGGACAGTAGTCTCTCCTTTGATAGTCACATCACCACAGTAGTCAGGAAGTCCTTCTACGTGGCACACCTCATCAAAAAAGGGTTCTCATCCAGGAAAAAAGAGGTCATCGTTACCCTCTACTCATTAGACCCATTATAGAGTACAACGCCCCTATTGGATTGTACCTCACAAGATATCTGCAGCAGCTGGAAAGGCCACAGAAGTACCTCACAAAGAGGATTACTGGACTCAAACAAATGCCCTACACTGACCACCTCAAAAAACTCCAGCTTTACTCCGTAGCATATTGCCTACTCAGAGGTGATCTCTGCCTAACATATAAAGCTATGTCAAACACAGAGCTGTTGGACATGCTACACCTAAAGAAATCCCAATCACGCTCTAGGGACCTAAACCTTGTCACCACAATAAACAGGACATGCTGGAGGGATAGATTCCTATTCCATAGACTTCCCATACTCTGGAACAGGCTACCCATCTATGTCAAGCAAAGTTCTCCATTAGCACTCTTCAAGAAAAATCTTGATGAGTGGATGGGAAATAGGAAATACACCCCGGGGATCACTTCTGTGTCTCTGCTCATCAGTGGCACAGGAAAATAACTTTCTTGGGTGGCGTAAGCAGGGAACCTTGTTGGCTAGGCTTGCGTAGGCCCTTGGGCTGATAGCCTAGTACCTACCTATAAACCTATGTCGCTGTTTCAGATATTTCGAATATCTCAGGAATTATTTTGAACACTTTGGTGATTGGAGCAGATTTCAATGGACATGCTGGTGAAGGGAACAGACGGGATGAGGAAGTGATGGGTAGGTATGGTGTTAAGCAAAGGAATGCAGAAGGTCAGATGGTAGTGGATTTTGCAAAAAGGATGGACATGGCTGTGAAGAATACGTATTTTAACAAGAGTGAGGAGCATAGGGTGACATACAAGAGTGGAGGAAGATGCACACAGGTGGACTATATCTTATGTAGAAGGGCCAATCTGAGGGAGATTGGAGACTGTAAAGTGGTGGCAGGAGAATGTGTAGTTAGGCAGCATAGGATGGTGGTTTGTAGGATGACATTGGTGATCAAGAAGAGGAGGATGAGTGTGAGGGCAGCATCAAGGATCAAATGGTGGAAATTGAAAAAGGGTAATTGTGAGGTGGAGTCCAGGGAAGAGTTAAGACAGGCACTGGGTGGCAGTGAAGAGTTACCGAATAGCTGGGTAACTACAGCAGAGCTAGTAAGAGAGATGGGTAGAAGGGTGCTTGGTGTGACATCTGGAAAGAGGAAGGAGGACAAGGAGACCTGGTGGTGGAATGAAGAAGTACAGGAGAGTATACAGAGAAAGAGGTTGACGAAGAAGAAATGGGATTGTCAAAGAGATGAAGAAAGTAGACAAGAGTGTAAGGAGATGAGGTGCATGGCAAAGAGAGAGGTGGCGAAGGCTAAGGATAAGGCGTATGAAGAGTTGTACAAAAGGTTGGACACTAAGGAGGGAGAAAAGGACCTGTACCAATTGGATAGACAGAGGGACCGAGCTAGTAAAGATGTGCAGCAGGTAAGGGTGATAAAAGATAATGAGGGAAATGTACCCACAAGTGAGGAGAGTGTGTTGAGCAGATGGAAAGAGTACTTTGAGGCATTGATGAATGAAGAGAATGAGAGGGAGAGAAGGTTGGATGATGTGCGGATAGTGAATCATGAAGTGCAGTGGATTAGCAAGGAGAAAGTAAGGATAGCTATGAAGTAGATGAAGAATGGAAAGGCTGTTGGCCCAAATGACATACCTGTGGAAGCATGGAGGTGTTTAGGTGAAATGGCAGTGGAGTTTTTAACTAGATTGTTTAATGAAATCTTGGAAAGTGAGAGGATGCCTGAGGAATGGAGAAAAAGTGTTTTGGTACCGATTTTTAAGAATAAATGTGATGTGCAGAGCTGCAGTAACTACAGAGGGATTAAACTGATCAGTCACAGCATGAAGTTATGGGAAAGAGTAGTGGAAGCTAGGTTAAGAAGGGAGGTGATGATTAGTGATCAGCAGTATGGTTTCATGCCAGGGAAGAGCACTACAGATGCGATGTTTGCTCTGAGAGTGTTGATGGAGAAGTACAGAGAAGGTCAGAAGGAGTTGCATTGTGTCTTTGTGGATTTAGAGAAAGCATATGACAGGGTGCCTAGAGAGGAGTTGTGGTATTGTATGAGGAAGTCGGGAGTGTCAGAGAAGTATGTAAGAGTGGTACAGGATATGTACGAGGGTAGTGTGACAGTGGTGAGGTCTGCGGTGGGAGTGATGGATGCGTTTAAGGTGGAGGTGGGATTACATCAAGGATCAGCTCTGAGCTCTTTCTTATTTGCAATGGTGATGAACAGGTTGACAGACGAGATCAGACAGGAGTCCCCGTGGACTATGATGTTTGCAGATGACATTGTGATCTGCAGACATTAGCAAATATAAATAATATAAATATAAATGTGTTGGTTAAACTAATATCTATTTTGTTTTTTACAATTTTTTATAATTGTATAGTAACACCAAACAGTTAAAGTTCTGAATTTTAAAAAGAAAATCACAGATGGTATTATTCAAACAGTTTTTGTAAAATTAATGGCAGGACAGTTAAATAGTTAAATAAATAAAAATAAAAAATACTGAAATCCATGTAAGGTAATTGCAAAATAATGTCTATTTATGTTGTATAAATGCATAGTTATGCAAATCACAATCACATTAAAGGAAAACTGCCAAAATAATTAACTATAGTTTACAGAGTATGAAATGTGAGCTCAGACCTTCCTAGACTGAATGAATAGTTACAGGAAATGTTGAAAAGATAAGATAAACAACAAGACTGATTGCCAGGCAAGTAGCTTGAGTTTTTCTAAAGCATCATTGTTATTAAAACATAATTGTTAAAATGTTTACAAGCAACACTATTTAGTAATTGTCATAAAATGCCACAATTGTGCATAGATGTCACTTATAATCTGTTTGCAAGTAAATGTTAAAAGGACAAAAAAAACTCAGTTGCATCAAGTACAGCCAGCAAATGGGCTATAGTATACATACAGTTCAAATCAATTGTGCAGGAGGGTGTAAATACCTACTAGAGGTAATATACAGTGAAAGCTTTATTTAGTAACCCAATAAAATAAATGTATAACCAAAGTGTTGGGCTGACATACATTCTATTCTCACAGCATAGGGCAGGTAAACAGTGCTGAAGTACTACAGGGGGAGGGGTACTTTCTCAGTTTTACACTGACTGTATAAGCAATACTACACAAGGGTCTGAAATAAAGCTCCAGAAAAAATAAACAACAAGGGTCTGAAATAAAGCTACAGAAAAATAAACAACAAGGGTCTGAAATAAAGCTACAGAAAAAATAAACAACAAGGGTCTGAAATAAAGCTACATAAAAATAAATAATAAGGGTCTAAAATAAAGCTACAGGAAAAAATATCTCATTCCTTCTTGACAATACTCTTTTATGAGAGGAAAAAACAGGTATTAGTGTATTAGAAATACTGGTAAACTGGATTAAACCTGACAGGATAAGATATTTTACAAGTTGTTAATAGCTATCATAATGGTTAAACAAGAGATGATTTAAAATTGCTTTATTAAAGCTATACAAGAGAGAATAAAGATATGCAAAATGCATAAATGTTTCTAATAGCAAGAATGGTCACTATTTTTAATATGTTTTTGGCAAAACAATGTTGGTATAAAAAAACATCAATGTTTTTAATTGCTGAGTATGTAGTTTAAAATAACAGGACAAATGAATTTGGTGGCAATTCCACTAGATATTTCTAAAGAGACAAACATTTTTCAAGATTTTGCTTAATATTAATGTTATTAAATTTGTAAGATTAGACTAAATGTACTTTTTAGTCATTGTATGCACAAATGCAGAAGAATTCAGTACAAATGATAGTCTTTGTATGTACAAATGTAGAAAATGTCAGTGCAAATCATAGTCTTTGTATGTACAAATGCAGAAAAATTCAGTACAAATGAAATTAATGTCTAGTAATGAATATGTGTGAAAAAAACATATTTAAAGAAAACAATGGGTCCAAGATACCTACAAAATTGAAATGCATAAATAGCAAACAGTCTGTGTAAATACATACTGTACAGGATACATTGTAATAAGTTCAAAAGTAATTTGTCAAGTTGTAATATCATTGGTTTTACCCCAGTAAAATAACTGCTTTCAAATATTTATTATCTAAGCCCAGTTCAGTATTTTACCAAGATGTTAATGAGCATTTCGAAGACATGATCACAATGTTATGGTTAAAATGACATTGAAACTGTGTGTTTTCAGTAGTGTATAAATGCTTGCAGCAGCACATGGTTACTGTCTTTTATAGTTAATTCAACAGTTGCAAAGAGTTAATGAAACAGCTCTAAGTCATAAATTAAATTCTGTGATTGCAAAATAATAAATTGATCATGTTAAAAAAAAATAACATTAAAGCAGACACAGCTCATAACTGATAAAATATTTTCACAGAATGGTCTGCAAAAGAAAGTTGTTAAATACATTCAGGTTTGGTAGTAATACGTTTTCATTGTATTAACTATGTAAAATTGCATTTTGACTTGTATCAAAGAAGACTAAAGGGTTTGTTTCTTAATGTATTTTCTATATAAAATGTTTTGAGTATGTTTAAAAACAGAGGGAATTGTTAGATTTTATGAATATAAATCTGAAATTAATTATGTTGTAAATTAGCTGAAAGAAAAGGCTTGCTTAAATGCAGAAACAGAGTTTAGTAGTATGTGATCAGCAGTCATACTAAATGA
Organism: Protopterus annectens; assembly: GCF_019279795.1. Taxonomy (NCBI): domain Eukaryota; kingdom Metazoa; phylum Chordata; order Ceratodontiformes; family Protopteridae; genus Protopterus; species Protopterus annectens. The sequence goes on along the minus strand of NC_056732.1, from coordinate 1,028,707,181 downwards.
CCATGGCTTGGAAAAGGAATCTGCTGAATGGACATTCTTCCCTTACAGACTCAAACAGGATGTATGCAAGAGCAAAAATACAAAATCTGCTTTTAAAGAATGGACATTTTTCCCTTACAGACTCAGAAACAGGATGTATGCAAGAGCAAAAAATGCAAAATCTGCTTTTAAAGAACACTGACATGTTTTTCTGCATGGAAAAACAGGATATGACACAAGAACAGATGTTTTTTTATACAAAGATCCAAATAAAATACAGGATGTTCACACTGTCAGAAAAGCTGATCTCTGACAATGTGTTTTCTCAAAAATATGTTTTTCTGCATAAAAAACAGGATATGCTTATCAGCATTGGTACAAGAACATATGTTCATATACACAGATCCAAATAGAATACAGAACAATGTGTTTCCTCAAAAATATGTTTTTCTACATGGACATCAGGACACTGTTACAGGATATTCACACTGTCAGAAAAGCTGGTCTCTTACAAGACATTGTTAAACAAGGAAGCTTAGTATTGTTTCTACAGGACTAAAACTGTATATAAAGAGCTGTATAAATCCAGCTATGTTAGAGGTATGGTAGGGACACAAGTCCTAAGGTAAATGTTATATCTCTCACATCATCTGTACTATATGAGAAGTAAAGTTGGAACAGTACTTTAAGCTGCAACGTTTGTCCGGTTTGATTTATTATAAAAAGTTATTTGTTACTGCTCTCTAAAGTTGATGCTGCAAAGTATATTCTCTCATCAGTGTATATTCTGCAAGTTTCTGTATGCAACAGACTGTGAATGCAAATATAACTAGACTTTGAATTTTAGCAGAATCCCACAGCAAGAAGCAGCAAGCAGTAAGCAAGTAAATCTCAAAATATTTTTTCAATGGCGAGGCAGCTGAGTAAGCAGCTCCATGTAATTTTTTCAGGAACAGGTGGAGGAGACCCTGGAAAAGTGGAGATATGCTCTAGAGAGAAGATGAATGAAGGTCAGCAGGACTAAGACAAAATATATGTGTAAATATGAGGGAGGATAGAGGAATGGTGAGGATGCAGGGAGTAGAGGTGGCGAAGGTGGATGAGTTTAAGTACTTGGAATCAACAGTTCAGAGTAATGGTGAGTGTAGAAGAGAGATGAAGAAGAGAGTACAGGCAGGATGGAGTGGGTGGAGAAGAGTGTCAGGAGTGATTTATGACAGACTAGTACCAGTAAGAGTGAAAGGGAAGGTCTACAAGAGGATAGTGAGACCAGCTATGTTATACGGGTTGGAGACAGTGGCATTGACAAAAAGGCAGGAGTCAGAGCTTGACGTGGCAGAGTTGAAGATGTTAAGATTTGCACTGGGTGTGACGAGGATGGACAGGATTAGGAATAAGTATATTAGAGGGTCAGCCCAGGTTGGAAGGTTTGGAGACAAAGCCAGAAAGGCAAGTTTACGTTGGTTTGGACATGTGCTGAGGAGGGATGCAGAGTATATTAGGAAAAAGATGCTAAGGATGAAGCTGCCAGGTAACAGGAAAAGAGGAAGGCCTAAGATAAGGTTTATGGATGTGGTGAGAGAGGACATGCAGGCAGTTGGTGTGACAGAGCAAGATGCAGAGGACAGGAAGAAATGGAAACAGTTGATCTGCTGTGGTGACCCCTCACGGGAGCAGCCGAAAGAAGAAGAAGAAGAAGAATCATTATGTCGCTGTTTCAGACATTTTGAATATCTCAGGAATTATTTTGAACACTTCGAATGCTATGACATGTTTGGTGACTGAAAATCATTTAAAATTAATTTAAGTACCTTCAAATAACTGCTGACCTGTCTGTCAGTTTACTCTTGATCTAACTCCGTGCCTCATGGTTTGCAAGCGGCTTCAATTTCAGATCCTATTCTGACACTATGTCGCATGTCTCACGTATTCAAATGAGACACTGAGGCACGGGATGGGTTTAAGTCATTTATTGTAGATAAACACATCAGGAGCTGTAACTGGAACATATACTTCGAATTTCATATGTTTACTGACTGACTCATTACTTCTAATACATTTACATATGCATTTCCATTCAAACGTGCGCTCACTCTGAATGACTATACAAAATGGCACTGATTATATGCATGTGCTCTCTGACTACAGTGGCTGACTAGGTACAATATACACACTGTTCTACAGCGACCACCTGTAAATGTAACTATTCTGTTATACACTTGCTGTAGTTTGTGCTAGAAAGATGGCTGTAGATGAACTATTATTAATATATGTACAGAGCACTGTAATGAATGTAACATACTTCTTGGCTTGTCTGCTACTGTGTGAGAGAAATACTTTGGCTCTGTAGAGTCTACCAAGATTTTAATTAGTTATAGACATAACATTACTAACTTGATTACTGATCCTAATTATCAAGGATGAAACCAGTGGATTTTGTTAAACCTTCTTATTTGGTATGACATAGGTCTAGGAAAGTGATACTAGCCTTTCTTTGCTTGCATAGAGAGGTAACCTTGGTTTGCTGGGTTAAGATGGTAAATGCCATGATGAAGATAATAATTTATGATGCAAATAGAATTAATTTAGTCTTATTGCAATAGGATGCAGTCCCCCAGCACTAATACATAAATGTAGCCAGTAAATGGTAGGTTAACCCAAGGAAAGAGGCGGGACAAATCAACATTCAAGGTCGAGTACTCAGAGACTGTGCTGTTCAACTGCCAAGGTTCTTACAGACATATTCAACACATCTCTGCTCCAGGCCATAGTACCCAAGTGCTTCAAGAACACAACAATTATACCACTACCCAAAAAGTCTCAGCCAGCAAACCTGAACGACTATCATCCAGTAGCTCTCACCTCTACAGTAATGAAGTGTTTCAAAAGGCTGATCAAGGACTATCAGCAAATCTTCCTGCAGAAATTTACCCACACCAATTTGCTTATTGGTCCAACTGCTCCACTGCAGATGCCATCTCAATGGCACTCCACACATCCTTAGCTCATCTGGAAAACAAGAACTGTTACGTCTGACTGGTATTCATTGACTTAAGCTCTGCCTTTAACATAGTCATACCACAACATCTGATAGAAAAACTGATTCACTTGGGGTCAGCACTCCTATGTGTAACTGGATTTTGGACTTTCTTATTGACAGACTGCAAAGAGTGAGAGTTGGCAATAACACCTCAAAAAGCCTTATGCTGAACATGAGAGTACCTCAAGGATGCGTTCTCAGTCCTCTGCTGTTCACCATGCTGATCCACGACTGCACAGCCAGATGATACTACAGTTGTAGGCCTAATCAGCAATGGTGATGAAACAGCATTCAGAGAGGAGGTGAAACATCTGATTATCTGGTGTGAGAACAATAACCTGGCTCTGACTGTAAACAAAATCAAAGAGGCAATTGTAGACTTTAGGAAAAACTGGGTGACACAGCTCCCTCTCACAATTAAGGGAGAAACAGGGAAAAGGTGAAGAGTGCCACATTCCTAGGGGTGTACATCGTAGAAGACTTGACATGGTCCATCAATACAAATCACATTGTCAAGAAAGCACAACAAAGACTACACTTCCTATGCAGGTTGAGGAGCACAAACCTCCCATCTTCAGTGCTCACAACCTTCTACAGAGGCACTATTGACAGCATCTTGACAAGCAATATCACAGTATGGTATGGAAACTGTAAGGACATGGATTGTACTATATATATATATATATATATATATATATATATATATATATATATATATATATATATATATATAGGGAAAACAAAAAGATCTTTTAAGGTGAGACTGCAGGAGCATATCAGAGACATTAAGAATAGAAACTGTGAAAACCCTTTTGCTGTTCATTATAATATGATGCATGGGAGGTTTTACAGATTTAAAAGCATGTATATTGGAACAAGTCCATATGCAGAATACTTTTGCACTGAAGAATAAATTATTTAAAGAAACTGTTTTTATTCTTAAGTATGATACATTGATACCTATGATCTTGAATAGAGAGTGTACTTGGAAAGCCCTTTTGTAACGAAAATGTTTCTATTGGATAATTATTTTATTGGAATTAATTGGTGTGCTGTTTTGTGTTTGTTAACTCCAGGACGGCTTTTTAGCCGAGGCGCCAGTGTTGAACAGTGTCTTGTGTTTTTGCTGACAGTAAATTTTATTATTTTGGTGTAGTTCTTTTATTTTATCACTGGCCTTTTCGTATTTGAATTTTATAGTAGGTTGGCATTTTTTGGTTACATGGATTGTAAGGCCCTGCAAAGGGTTGTGAAAGTGGGAGAGAGAATAAAAAGGTCTATGCTTCAGATTGTTAAAGACCATACCCACTAGGCTCCAGGACTGTTCTCCTGCTTGTCTTCAGGCAAGGGCTACAGAAGCATATGTTGCAAAACGACTAGATTCAGAAACAGCTTCTTTCATCAGGTCTTCAGACTATTAAACTTGAGTAGCAAGGCAAGTCAACAGGTCACCTAGTTAGTGGCCACACAGGCTGAAGGGAATACCTTTTTCTTAAAGTACAATAACTCATTACTAGGTGCTCTCACTTGTGTAATAGCTCACTGAATACATATTACTTTTGTGCAATAACTTGAAATACAAGTTGCATTCTGTGCAATGGACATAATGGTCTCTAGTCTACCACTGCTTAAGCCTCTAAGTGCAGTATCTACTGTGCAATACCAAGTGCTGCTATAGCTAGACACACAAAAAATGTAATCATGTCCTGGTGTCATGTCAATGTTAATATCTTACACAGAGTCTGTAGTTCTGTTTTTATATTTATTCTATTACATTTTTATATGTTTTGTGTCTGCACGTTGAGCACAAAGCAATGACATTTTGTTTAGCCAGCACTCATGCGTGGGTCTAAATGACAATAAAGTTTACTTTGACTTTGAAGAGCTTAGTATTAACTGTATCATTTTCATCATTTGAAAAGTTGACTGAATTCAGTGTATTGAATCAGTTTGCATTCTTGCATTGACTAATTATATATTTCACAAAGAATGTAAAAAGAAGAGGACCCACCACTGAAACTTTAGGAGCTCTGACATCTGCTGGCAAGGTAAGAGAGTCAGAAATCACACCATTTCATCTAATTGTCTGGCTTGTGTTATCTGGTTAGTTAGTAAACCACACTGTGGCACCAAAAGTAAGACCATTGCTATGATCTCCATAATCATAACATGACAACTATATTAGATGCTTTGGATAGATATAAGAAAAGTGAACCAGCAATTTTGCCATAGTCTAGCTGACTAGTTGAAGGAATATTTATCTGAAGTTATTCTGCTCTTCAGTAACTTGAACTGAAGCTAGTGTTGGCTGAATTTTGTTATTTGCTAGTAATTACAGGTGTGGGGGTAGCCACATTCTTTGATTTCCTGTCCTTGCATATTTAAACTGGTGCATGTGAAATAATTCCTGCTTTAAAACCTCAGCTTGGCCAGCTAAGAACTTGGTTATATTCAACTGGACGTATAAGAGAATTTAAGTACCTTTATCTGCACTTTTTTTTTTTAAAAATACAGTATTTAATTTGATTTAAACTGTGTATGAAGGAGTGTTGAAGGAATATTTAACTGAAGTTATTCTGCTCTTCAGTAACTTGAACTGAAGCTAGTGTTGGCTGAATTTTGTTATTTGCTAGTAATTACAGGTGTGGGGGTAGCCACATTCTTTGATTTCCTGTCCTTGCATATTTAAACTGGTGCATGTGAAATAATTCCTGCTTTAAAACCTCAGCTTGGCCAGCTAAGAACTTGGTTATATTCAACTGGACGTATAAGAGAATTTAAGTACCTTTATCTGCACTTTTTTTAAAAAAATGCAGTATTTAATTTGATTTAAACTGTGTATGAAGGAGTGTTGAAGGAATATTTAACTGAAGTTATTCTGCTCTTCAGTTATTCACACCCGCCCGCCCTGTTTTTGTTTTGGTGTTAATCTTAGTGGCATTGAAACTGCCGCCCTCAGCCTGCCTCTGGGCCCATCTCATTTGCTCACTCAACTGAGTGCAGTGAGATCATATTCTGATTTCAGGCACTCCTACTGTGTACAAAGAGAGCATCTGGGAAATAGAAAAAAAAAATTAAGCTTATTTCCTGCCTTTCTTGTTAAGTGGTACAGACTATTTGTAGGCTTCTGAGCCCCCAAGCCCTTCTGTGTTTGAGGGAAGCCTTCTAGCTTGTTTTTTTTTCTTATAACTAGCCAGTTTTCTAGTTTCAGCACTCAAATCTGTTTCTTTGATCTCAGCACTTGTTCAGAAAAAAAAAAAAAAATATATATCATCTGCTTTTACTGTACTTGTGTTTCTACCTACATCTTTTTACTTTTGCATCATCTTAAAATACTCAATTGTATTTATTACTGCTTGGTGTAACTCATTCTAAGCCTTTTGGTTTAAACACTTGGGCTTCGGACCAGTTAGTTGTTTTGCACTGAGAGGGTTTGTGGTCTGCACTGTTGTGGCAGAACAGGTAGCTTACATCCTTCTAGGTTGAGAACTGCTGATTGAGGGCTCAGTGTCTGTTATTCTAAAAGTGTATTAATTCTGGTTTAAGCACTTGGGCTTTCAAGCCAGTTATTTTACATTAAGAGGGTTCGTGGTCTGCACTCTTGTGGGAGGAGAGGCTGGACTCTGCCCTTCTGAGCTGGGAATTTCTGGTTAAAGGCTTATAGTGCATGCATATCTGAACTGTTTCTTACTGAAGTTGGTGCGCCTTGTTTGCTGTGGCATAGACTGGATTCGGGCCTGCTGGATCTAGCTTTGTTTGTGTAACTTGAGCACTAATCCAGACATTCTCTAAAGTATTCAATGGTATTTATTACTGCTTGGTTGTAACTTGATTAAAGTGTAGCTATCATTCAAGTCTTTTGGATTAAGCACTTGGGCTTCAGACCAGTTGTTTTACATTAGGAAGGTTTGTGGCAAGCACTGTGGTGGCAGGACAGGTAGCTTTCATCCTTCTACGTTGGGAACTGCTGATTGAGAGCCCAGTGTCCAAGTGTATTAGTTCTGGTTTAGGCACTTGGGCTTCAGGCCAGTTATTTTACATTAAGAAGGTTCGTGGTCTGCACTCTTGTGGGAGAAGAGGCTGGACTCTGCCCTTCTGAGCTGGGAATTTCTGGTTGAAGGTTTATAGTGCCTGAATATTTGAACTGTATCTTACTGAAATTGGTACACCTTGTTTGCTCTAGCATAGACTAGATCCAGGCCTGCTGAATCTAGCTTTGTTTATATGCTTGTTGTTTGTTTGCTTGTTATTTCCCTGGAAGCTAATTCCACCTAATATGCAACTTCTCAGTGCTTCTGTGGATCACTAGTGATATCTGCATTGCTTACTGTACTTATTTCCTTGTTTCACTTGAAAGAAAGTTACTGTTTGTCGTCTTTGCATTTAGTTACTTGTAACACATTGCACTCAAGTTACCTGGCACTTGCTCACTAAAGCAATTATATAAGTCAGCACTAAAAATTAAAAGCACTACACCCTCACTCCCCACTGGCCCTTGTTTTCAATTAAGGATTTCCCAATATTATTCTAGCATGTCCAAAGGTCAGTTGTCAATCTCCTCTCCGGTCCAGCTGGTGAATCTGGGAATCTTGAGGCAATGTTATAACTGCCTCATGTACACAGACAACCCTCTCCTCCTCCCACATAACACAAATACTTGCGAGAGATGCAGCTATTTAGCCAAACTGGAGGCTGAGCTCTCTCAACTCAGGACTGGCAAGACCAGACAGGAGGAGAAGGCAACTACACACACCACAAAACCAGCCTCACATAATGCTACCACTCCACTGAATCAAACACATAAACACACAAAGACATACTCGGAGGCTCTGAGTAAAAATTTACCTAAACAGCAGAGGCCTCCAAAGCAGACACCCAAACAACTGCTACCTCAAGACACCCCACAAGCAACACATAAACCACAAAAGCAGTGTGCAAAGCAGTCACAGCCCTTAAGGCCAAATACAACATCAAACATACTTGTCATAGGTGACTCCATAGTCAGACACACTGATGTCCCACTCACCAGGCTGAACAAGGAGAGGGTCATAGTAAGCTGCCTATCGGGCGCTAGAATCTGCCACATAACACAAGCACTCGGGTCACTCCACGGCAAGTACAAATATGACACAGTCATTGTCCATGCTGGTGTGAACGACCTGAGACGTACCTCCCTGGACTACATGAAAAGAGACATAGAGGAGCTCTCTGATTATGTAGCCCAGGCAGGTATGACCCTAACCCTGAGCAGTATCCTTCCTTCACCAAGAATGATGCCACAATATAGAGACAAGATGATCAGCTTTAACAATTGGCTTAATGTCTGGTGTCATTCAAAGGGGATCCAGTGTCTGCCTGGGATGACATGCTTGACAAGCCACGCTGCTTCGTGAGGGACGGCTTGCACCTGTCACCCCTGGGATTCCGGATATTGGCTAAGGCTCGTGCCACCCCCATAGTGCCTTTTTTAGGCAAGGCTCAAATTCTAAACCTACCACCCTAGAAACAAAAATGGGAAGAAACTGAGGGTAATGCTGCTCAATGCCAGAAGTCTAAATCTCAAAATGCACGCACTCGAGGCCCTTCTCAGTATGGAGAACATCGATGTCTGTGCTGTAACTGAAACCTGGTTCAAGGCTCCTGAGAGCACCCCGGCACTATTAGGTTTTACCTCATATCATGCGTTCCGGCCCCAAAACCCGGACCACACCACAAAAGGAGGGGGTATCCATATTCATAAAGGATACCCACACCTCCAGGTTGGCGGCAACGCATCTAAGCTCGGAAACCATCCAGGTGCAACTAACCATAGGCAAAACTGCTCTACAAATTGTAGCATGCTACAGGCCACCCTCTCAAACTCAGGAACCCCACACAGCCTTCCTGAAGACACTGGAGGGTATAAATGTATCTCCAAACACCATCATATTGGGTGACTTCAACTACCCGAATATAGACTGGGAACATTACTCAAGCCCTAACTTTCTAGCCCAATGGTTTCTGGAGTTCATAAATTCAAATGCCATGGAACAGCTAGTCACTGTTCCCACAAGAGGAGAAAATATACTAGATCTCATTGTCACAAACATGGGGACAAAATGCTCCACACCGGAAGTATATCCCTCATTGGTGAGATCTGATCATAAACTAATCTCAGTGGAAATCCACATCCCGCCCCCACCCCAAACAAAAAAGACCATAGTGAAGAACTTCTCTAAAGCAAACTTCACACTACTCAAGACTGGTGTGGTATCCTTCAAGGCCCCTGAGCCAGTGGAAACCACAACCCAAGCTGCGGAAGCCCTTACAAATGCCTTCTATGAACACCTCCAGGACTGCATGGATCAGGCAATCCCAAATAAAACCAAGACTCTTTCCACAAAGGGCAATGTCCAGTCTGGTGGACCCCAGCCATTAACAAACTTTACAATAAGAGGAGAAAGCTATTACATGATAGAACAAAATCCATAAAAGGGAAGTCACCCCTGATCATTATTAGTAAAAAAATACGAGCACTCATAAAATCAACTAAGGCCAATTTTGAGAGAAAAATTGCCATGGATTCAAAGGACAATCATAAGGCCTTTTTCAGCTATGTTAGGAACCTGGGTGGAAACTCCCAGATATGCTCAGAATTAGTCCAAAATGATACAAAAATCACTGAACCCACAGACATTGCCAACATACTGGCAGACAGGTTCAGTGCAAACTTCCCCCTCCCCTAAAGGAGAGATAACTATCCCAGCCGAGGGTAGCCTCCCGTACATCTCAAATGCGCAGGTGAAAGCTGCTTTCTCTAAAGCTAAAACACAGCATCAATGGGACCGGATGGTGTCCCCGGCTGTGTGCTACATGAGCTAAATGAGGAATTAAACCCGCACATAAGGCAGCTGTTTAATCTCAGCCTTACCACAGGATACGTGCCCAAGGAGTGGCGACGGCAACTGTGGTCCCACTCCACAAAGGCGGCGCCTCACGGACCCTGGTAATTACCGCCCCATAAGCTTAACAAGTCTAGTCTGCAAAGCTATGGAGAGGATCATAATGGAGCTCATAAACAAAGATATAGGGGACTTGCAGACATTGGACCCGACCCAGTTTGGCTTTGTCAAGGGAAGATCATGCCTTTTGAACTTGGTCGACTTCTTGAAACAGTCACCAAGGCCATTGATGAGGGAAAGGCAGTCCATACAGCCTACCTTGACCTTGCAAAGGCTTTCGACACAATACCCCACTCGGGTATTGTAGAAAACTTACCAGCTTAAATGTAAACCCATATGTCACAAGATGGGTTGCAAACTGGCTTAAGGACAGAACCCACAGGGTTAGAGTTGCTGGCGCTGTGTCAGACTCCAAGCCGGTCACAAGTGGTGTCCCACAGGGCTCGGTCCTTGGCCCCTATTGTTTGGCATCTACTTCTCAGAAGTACAGGCCAACATGGGAGGACTTTGGCTGACAAAGTTTGCAGACGACTGCAAACTGGGCCGCATAGTGGAAAGTGCATCGGACACGGATATCCTTCAGAAAGGACTCACGGAAACAGATAGCTGGTGCCAGAGCCATGGCCTGAAGTTAAACGCCAAAAATGTATAGTCATACCCTTCGGGAAAAACAAGGTAACCCCAAGCTACCATATAGGTGGCAATCCACTAAGCACAGAAGAGGTTATCAGGGACCTGGGGACCCAGGTTGACAGTGGCCTTTCTTTTGACACTCACGTTGCTAAAGTGGTTAGAAAGACCTTCTACATTGCCCACCTGATCATGAAGGGATTCACATCCAGATCTAGTGAGGTCATTGTTCCCCTGTACTCTTCACTTATCAGACCAATGATCGAGTACAATGCCCCATTTGGGATGTATCTCACCCGACATCTGCAGCAATTGGAGAGACCCCAAATGTTCCTCACCAAAAGGATAAAGGGACTCCAAAATCTGTCATATGCTGCCAGATTGAAGAAACTCCAGCTCTATTCAGTCGCATACCGTCTGCACAGAGGTGACATGTGCCTGACATACAAGGCCATGTCCAACCCGGAATTAATGGACATGCTCCACCTCAAAAAATCCAAATCCACCAAAACCACTAGAGCAAGCGACTTAAACCTTAGCACAGATATAAATAGGACGTGCTGGAGGGATAGATTTATCACTCAGAGACTCCCTATGCTGTGGAATAAAATCCCGGTCCATGTGAGGCAGAGCACCTCGCTGACTCTGTTCAAGAGAAATCTAGACCTGTGGATGGGAGATCGTAGGTTTACCCCGGGAATCATCTCTGTGTCACTGCTGGACAGAGGCACAACAAACTAATGGGCACAGTATTTTTTCATATAAGGGGTGGTGTAAGCCACAAAAATTTGGGCTAGGCTTATAAATGCCTTAGGGCAGATAGCCTAGTATAAACCTATGAACCTATGACAGCAGATGTATTTCACAACATGTAATGGCTGTGTCTATGCCATGATTTGATCTGAAATCATACTTTTTGAAGTGAGATTGGAATTTGCTATGTGTTGTAGTGGGGCACACATTTACAGATTTATTAAACCATCAGAGTTTATTACAACAATAAAAAACATTTAGTTTCATTGTATGTGCAATCCTCATCCATGCTACATGACTGACTACACTACCTTTTTCCTAACATTAGATCACAGTTCTATAAATACCTTGTTAGAATCCAAGTCAGTTCTCCATTGTGTTACAGTTACTTAGTACCATAGACTATTCTTCACCTATAAATAAACGAACACTCAATATTTCTTTGCTATAATTGCTATAAAATAATTTCACTGCAAACTAATCAATAGTAAATGAGTGAAAGAAGAATAATAGAATTAAACAACTCACAAATAAACTATATACATATTGTAGTTAAGGAAGAATTTAGGTAGCTAAGATACAGATTTCTTTTAATTAAATGTGGGTAACTAGAATTTTGATTTATTTATTTAACCAAATTTGTTTGCTGGGTAGAACACTGATCAAACAATGATTAATTACAGGCTCAGCTCAGGTTACATCATAACAATACAAGACAATGTAAAGTATACAAAATAATGATAGTTTCCATTTATGGATAAACTTGAAAAATCTGATAAACAATATATACATTTTTTTTGTTGTGTCTTTCGGCTTAGGGGTTGCCACAGCGGAACTCCGGTCCGCTAATATTTGATAGTGGATTTTTACATGCCGAGTTACCAGCTCTGATGCACAACCTTCAACGAAGGCACGTCCATTCACGCATGCCTCCACACAGAAGACGCTCTAGCTGAGAATCGAACGCGACAACATCTTGCTGTGAGGTGACAATGCTACCGCAGCACCACTACCGTGGGTTTTGATAAACAATATATACATATCCTTCTATATTGCACAGATTATAAGCAAAGGGACTGCGTCTAAATCTAGGGATGTCATTGTCTCCCTTTACTCAGCCCTCATCAGGACATTTGACATGTATCTGTCCAGACACATGCAACAAGTGGAATATCCACAGAGATATCTTATTAAAAGGGTACAGGGACTAAACAACATGTCCTACATGAACCGACTCAAAGCTCTTTCACTATGCTCAGTATCCTACAGTCTGCTAAGTGGTGACCTTTGTCTGGCATACAAGACATCCTCCAACCCAATTCTGATGGATTTACTGGAATCATCAATTCAAATGGCATCAGAAATACTCAGTCTAGGGATCTAAACCTCTTCTGCAACACCAACAGAATGATTTGGAGGGACAAGTATATTGTGCAGAGGATATTTCTGCTCTGGAACAGACTTCCCATTCACATGAAACAAAGTTCATCGCTGTCCCTGTTCACAAATTGGATCTATGGTTGGGAAACAGAAAATTTACTCCAGGATTGCCCCATGTACAACTAATGGACAGAGGCAGCTCTTAAATGCTTTATCCCATTGGTGGGTCCACTCAAATTATCTATGGTATGATTCCTGTTATTCTCATTAGTGATAATATGCATAATTATCAACCATGGGATGGCTGAGGCCAATATCTAACCAAAGGGATAGGCTAATTCAAGCACAAAATGGGAAATCAGCTAGCCTTAAAATGGCCTGCAAAGGCAGCTAGCCTAGTACTTACCTATGAACCTATAAAAATGTATCCGTCTCCAGGGCTAACATTATCTGCTCAGTCCTGCAAAGCCATACCCATATTTACAGAATGTTTGATAGTAGAGGTAACAGTTCTAAGGAGCAGTAATTTAATGAGACTGAGGGCTCATTTCTATAAAATGGTATTATATGCCTTTTCCAAATTGTAAAGTCATGGGATTCTTTGTTGGAACAATGAATAATAGTTATAACTAGATATGTGACAGAAATATAAAATACAGTATGACACCTGGTGTGAGCATCGCACATCATAAAGAATCAGCCACTATGAAGAAATAGTTCAATCAGACTTCCAACAACAAAAATAAATATTACAACCATCAAATACAAGACATTTGCAGAAACGTTTACCTTTTAAATTACTGTGTAGAATCATCATTACTCTACTGATCTATGTGGTCTGACTTGGAGAGTAAGGTGATATTTTTCTTACATTGTGAATTATTATTTTTTTTAATTTAAAGCAGTAGAAACTCTAACGAAGCAACCAGGCAAACCACGATACGTTGAGGCCAATAAAAACTGTATTTATTATAGATATCAATGATGAGTGCTTTCGCTAAATAGCTTCTTCAGATCAAAAACACATTTCTAATGGTACACATTCCCTATATATAGAGATTCAAATAGTCTATGACCAATCACTAACATGACTGAATTAATTCTATTTAAAGCGATATCACAAATAAGCGTCTTGCATATAACGAAATACAACTCTACTTACTGCACCATCCATGAAATATAAACAAAAACAAAAGCATCCAATTCTTGAACATATAATACAATAAATATGTATAAAAAATTAAACTCACAACATAAAACAATATTGTACATATAAAATATATATAAAAAAAAAAATATATATATATATATATATATATATATATATATATATAATAGTAATCCGTGCTGTCTGTGGGAAAGCAGTAGCAATACATTTAAGGCTTCTGATATACCAGGCTGTATCCATGAGGAAGGAAAAGATCCTCATAAGCTTGTTTTTAATTGAGCTTTTTGTAATCTGCACCATTGCCAATGCACTTATATGGTGACAGCATGTATTTATCAAATGCACTCATAGGCTTACATCATATGTTTGTCTTATGTTCATAAAGAATGGTACATTCTCATTGTCACTAATATGTTAACAAGGCAGAAATGTTATTTACTGGCAAGTTAAAACAATACTGAATGCTACTTCAAATACATGCCATGCTTTTTATATGTGATCACTCTACTCAGATGTTTGCAGGAGTGGAACACTTTTAACTTTGTTGTTATTTTAATTGTGTTAATACCGTTATCAATTTTTTTTTCTTTTATAATTTTCTTGTTTTTCCCTTGAAATTTTCTTTCTTTTGTTAGACATCTTTATGTAAGTGTGATTAATATGTATATGTGATTATTACCTGGAACTTTTCTCCCCAGGCTTCCACTGAAAATGGGCTTACCTTGGCCCAGTGGACTTTCCTGGTAATCAAATGCCAATGAATAAATAAGAATAGAAATGTCTTTCATTTAATGTGTTAACATGCTTCATACAGTATGTTTTCTACTATGGAAATGCTCCTATTCCTCCCTAAAAAAATCCTTAAGGTGCAATTTTAGTTTAGTAGAATCAACATAGTCTGAGAATACTGATGTGCACGTGGGAAAAGCATCCTCAACATTCATTCCACCTCCTGACAGAAGTATATTAGCTAGTGGCGCAACACCAAAAACCTTGTGGGATCCACTGATGATAAACATAATAAACAAATAGCATTTGCATGCAGTTTAATATCTTAGTTCTGTTTAATTTTTTTGCTGGTAAAATGTGGAAAAGTGTATGACTAGCTGCTCCAGGAAGCTAAGGGGGCAGCACCATCAGCGCTAAGTGAATGCAGCTTGTGAATGAAATAGAAGGACTGCATACTTTTAATGAAGCTGGTCAGCTCCAGTGCAGTGTTACAAGAAAGCATCAGTACAGGTTATAGTTGAGAACAGTGTTCCTGGGTTCAAACCAGAGAACAGGTAGTCACCATGCTGGATTGAGTCTGATGATATTTTCAGTGTTGCCAACAAGAAACAGTCAGCTTATTCCATAATGCAACATACCTCATGATGCATTTTGTAGAGTAAATCATACTCAGAACCTCTTGGTATGCATGTTACAAAAGTGTTCACTGTGACCTACTTTCACTGCCAGTGTTTATTTAAAGAGTAAACAAAAATTATAATGGATATCTTTTTTCAGCCATGCTACAAGCCACAACACATGAATACAGGAACAAATACAGACAAAATTAGAAAAATATATATCAGGAGAAACAGAAATAGGAAGTAAACTTACTATGTTTGCTAACTACTGTTCAAAATTAGAAAAGTCAGCATTCTGAATAGAAGAAATGTATGCATTCTTATAAATATGATAGGTATTCAAAAACAGTAAACATTCCACTACAAATGTGCAAAACTATGAGCAGAATATCATGAATAGACATTGGTCTAAATGTATGTTTTTTTTTTTCTAGGACAAACTTGGACTTCCAAAATGGTGTGGGAAGTGCTTCCTCACATCCCTCTTACTCTATAATCACCTTCTATGTAATCCTTACTTGGATAATGAAACAAATAGCTAGTTTTGGGACAAAAATGTGTACTTGCATTTCTTCTTTCTTTGGGAAACTCAGACTATTTTTTAAACCAAACATTGAAATTTGTCTAACTTGAACACATATTTTTGAGAGACCATAGCTCCCACTATGAAAAATATACCCTAGCAATTAAAGAGGGAGCAACGTAATAAAAAGTGGAGGGGACAGATTTATATATATATATATATATATATATATATATATATTACATAGATGTGTTTGTGTTTTGTGCATATTTATTATATTACTAACGTCATGGTCACACAACTGGAAAATAAGTGAAATATATTAAATTATGCTATAGTT
Organism: Protopterus annectens; assembly: GCF_019279795.1. Lineage (NCBI taxonomy): Eukaryota > Metazoa > Chordata > Ceratodontiformes > Protopteridae > Protopterus > Protopterus annectens. Next base: position 1,028,691,078 of record NC_056732.1, on the reverse strand, counting down.
GACCTCCTGAAGTCTGACTATAGCATAATTCAATGTAATTCATCACTGAACAATTTAACAACAAAATTGGGCCATGATAACATGAAAATGTGACCAAGAGAACTGTACCCATATATATATATATATATATATATATATATATATATATATATATATATATATATATATATATATATATGTTTGCCATCATATAGTCGAACACATAAATGAAGAGTGAAATCAGCGAACAGGAAAACCAAATCAGGATACAATGGCAGATGCAAATGTTGAAAAGCAAATATGCGGAATGCCAAATTCATTTTTTTTCGAAACACTGCTAATTTCCAGTAATATCATCAAGGGAAACATTATAGTCTCATAGTAGCCAATGTATGGTGATGTTACAAATACGGTGCTATCAGTATTAAAGCAATGATATGCGTTATACAGTAGGTTAGCAATTCCACATCAGTAGTTTTGAATGCTGCTTACGTGCCATCCCGCGATGTGCAACACCTGCTGAGTCTAGCAAACTATTCTGATACCAGTTTCCATACTTTGCAATCAAAATAGTGCTTCCTTCCACGTCAGTGAACAAATAAGTGAAATAATTAAAATGAACAGTGCTGGGCCACTAAAGTCTTTCGGCTTTTCCCGGTTAGGGGTCGCCACAGCAGAACTCCAGTCTGCTCATGATTGGCAGTGGATTGTTACTGTGCCGAGTTGCCAGCCCGATGCCCAACCTTCAACGAAGGCACATCCATTCATGCTTGTACCTACCTGCATGTCTTTAGCATCACTCAACCACGGGGAGGACATGCAGACTCCACACAGAAGGCACTCCAGCCAAGAATCGAATGGGAGAACTTCTTGCTGCGAGGTGACAATGCTAACCACTGCACCACCGTGGCTGCAACAGGGCTGTGCCACTAGTGTAACAAAACCATGTGATGTAATTTCCTCACTTTTAGCCAACAGTTTCTGGAAAGCATGCTCCTTATCATGTAACCGGCGTCTTTTAGGGGATGAAGGCAATCAGGACAGATGTCTACTCCTAAGGTCTTCCAAGTGTTTTTTCTCATGTTGAATGGAATGCAACATGTCCAACATGAGTAGCTTTTGCTTACCCATCAGACTCCTAAGATGCCTATGCCATCCTTCTACAGAGTTTTGTGTTCTTGGATAACCCAGTGTGCAGGTGTCATGTTGGTTCCAAAATGGGGATGTCAAACAAGGGGGGATGCCTTTTAGATGTAACTCCTCTCATGCCATACCTCCTTCTACCAATCAGATAGTTTTCTTTTAAGAACGTACACAGTCCTTGACCACATTCTGGCATGTCCTTTTCAATATCGGCAAATGTTCCACTGATTTCTGAAGGTGCTATAAATACAAGTGCTGGTATCTGTTTACAAAGACTAGAAAAAGTAATGCTGGTTCCAAACTCTTTTGCTAGATGCAGCTGTTGTATCTTTCACCAGACAATTTGGCACAAATGGAAACAGCAACCCTTACAAACAGTACCTGGCAAATTAGTTTGCATTGCATTTACAGCCCCCCTTTCAAAATCAGACATAACAATATGGGGCATGAGCTGTAAACTGTGTCAGTTACATAAGGACAGGATCACAGACCAGAACTGGTTATACAGTCCTTGGTTTTGCTAGAAAGTATATGATACACTACAGGTGCAATCTTTCTAGTTTCACTAAAGTCTAATAGGCAGTGGATAGTATAAACCTGCCGACACTCCCTTGTACTTATAGGAAATGTACCATCAACTAGCAGAAACTCAGAGGAGCATAACAATCTCAAATTATCTTCAGTTGTCAGTATTACAATCTGTACGCTATCATCACTAGCAACACCATGCTCTATTATGAATGCTCCATTCTTAATAGGAAGCATTTTGGGATGTAGACCTGTGACAGAATGTAAATGCTTGATGAACATGGCTAACTTTTTTTTATACCTAATCCTAGTGACAGTCTCTTGCAAAGCCTTGCTGTTTGGAAATTTATTAACTACAGAGCTAGTGGTGGTTGCTAACACCTCTGGTACTATTTTTGCAGGGATCCTCAACTGAATGGTGAGCACGTTTTTATTCGCTCACGCACCTGACACACTTCTGATTTTTAAAGGATCCAGCCCATGGTAATGTCCTGTAGTTCTTTGCAGCACATGCCCATCTGAAGCACTCTCTGATAGACAGCGACCCCTACATTTGTATCTATTCTTACGCACACAACACCAGTAGTACTTCACACCACGAACTTCTCCAAGTAATATTGATACCCTTCCACAAACAATATGTTCCGTCCTTTCTGACTTTTTTCTGTACTGTAGCAACTATCAATTGTGCCTGGCATATATTCCACACTATCAACATCAGTCATCTGGAAACAAATAAATGATTTTACTTATCACTACATGACATCTCCATATAGGACTACGTACATTTAATATCATTTCATACATTGCTGTCCATATCAGACTTACTTGCATATTAGATAGCAATCCTCAAGAGTATACTCTCCGTACTTTGTCTGTATACAATCTGCATAAACCTGGGTGCAATTCCACCTGTTAGTGAGGCGATGATGCTAATATGCTGCAACTACCAAGAATGTCACTTTACAAATGTCGATCGTGGAAATTACGAATGTCCAAGGTATTTCCCATTCCTGCCAAATAGCAAACCATGTACTTTTGCCCAGGACAAATAAATAGTTGCCCCAAACTACAGTAAAACATAAAACACACTGTACTATTAGAAACCCATTTAGGTGGGGGGGCTATGCCCCCCTACACACCCCAACTATATATATATATGGTTTCACTTCAGAATCCTGAAATATCACGATCTTGAACTTCATAATCCGGAACCCAAAATCCTGAAAATTCAAAATCCTGAAAACTCAAAATCCTGAGTCACAAAATACTGAAAATATACAGGACACAAAGAATGATAATATTCCAGTACAAGGACACAGAGAAACACATACAAGACAAAGGATAACACTTTTCACCAAGTATGGGCAGGGGGGGCAAGCTCCCCTGCACCCCCCATGTGGGTGGCTGCACTCCCACACCCCTGCTAATTAAATATATAAACTCCAAGATTGCACTCCACAGAAAAAAATGGAAAACATACCATCACATGTGTTTGTGACTGCCTGTTGTAACCATAGTAACGTTCCCTTTTAACTTGCTATACTACAACGTAACTCATGACAGTGTAGTGAAGTACAATCTTGGAGTTAATATATTTAAGTAGCAGGGAGTGTGGGGTCCATATTTGGTGGAATGTAATCTGGTTTCTGTTCTCTGTAGTCAGTATATGTATCCTGTGTCTTTTTAGTCTTTTGGGATTCAAGATTTTGAGTTTTCAGAATGTATATATTTTGGGCTTCCAGATTATGAAGTTTTCTGAGATTCAGGATTGTGATATTTCAGGATTCTGAAGTGAAAACATATATATATATATATATATATATATATATATATATATATATATATATATATATATATATATATATATACATATATATATATATACATGCACACACACACACACACACACACACACACACACACACACACACACACACACACACACACACACACACACACACACAGCACAGCTTGGTGGTTTGATCGGGTAAGCTGTGATGGAGGAAGCAGGGTAGATTTGGCATAGTAGCACTAATTTGAGGTCAAACAAATAATATTTAGGGGATATGACTGCATTTAGGAAGGCTAGCAAGAGTTTCAATTATTTAAGCCAGTATGCTTGAGTTTCTGGTGACAATATTTAAGTAGTCACCTGCCTAGTGAAAAAGAGAGGTAAATTCATGATGCTAGAAATCACTGGGAAGTCCTGAGGGATCTAGAACATGTGCATGCTGATATATTTGTGTTGAAAAGTGGGAGACTGTCCAAGGCCAAGGCAAATAGTTCCAAGGCAGGAGTTTTGTGGACATTTGCATTTACCAGAGAGGGCCCTGGTAGTGGAGAAATTGAAGGCTACTTCTGTTGTGTTGGAGGGACTTTTACAACCAAGTGTTGCTTCACAGTGGACTCGTGAGAGACTTTTAAAAACGTTTGTATTGAAATAATACTGACTGTTTCTCAGAGCTGGTGTTAAGAGTATGAGGATATATGGTATTACTTGAAAGACTCTGTTTTGTTTACGGGCCTTTTCACTAGGGTGCAGCCCCTAAAGACTGTTGAACTGCAGTAGTAATCCCCTTACTCACCTGTTTCATACTGTGATCACAAATGAGGTAGAGTGAATTTTCTGTTCAGCTGCAGGTTTATTTTGTTTTGTCCATTTTCTCTGCATATTCTCCTTGCATACTTTAGCTTGTTTTACATTTTACAATAAAATTATCTACACGTACATGCACATATGGATTCACTCTGTCACATTTAGTTAGAACAAAATTGTTTAATTTTCCCTGTTTTTCTCTTTCTTGTATTTCTCCAGTTCTAGTTACTAGTAGATGTCCTTAGATTCACTGCTGCAGTATTCATTACTATATGGGATTCCCTGCTGTGAAGCCTATCATCTGGGCAGTCTGCCAAAGTCTATCATTGCTTTAATGTACGCTGAACATCACCTACACAGTCCTCATGTAGCGTAGGACATAAAGGTGACTTTCAGGCCTACCATCCTGGGAACGTTGCTGCCAGTCCGAACATTGTTTTTAACCATTGGTCTGTTTGATTCCATCCGGTTTTTGCCATTTCTTTCTGTTTATTGAACCGCTGGTGATTTCTCCTGTTAGCTGAAGTCCTTACCATTGCAAATAAATTCTCTGTTGGGGTTTTTGTTCTTTTACTCATTTCTTTGTGCTGTTTGGGGGGGGGGTAATGTCATCCAGGAAGGGTAAATACCAGTGTGGGAGACAGATTTCCCAAAAAGACCACCATGATAAGTGCCTTTTTGCCTAGGAGCTTCTCATGACTATATGTCTTGCTCTATTTGTCAGGGATTTGTCCCAAAAACCCTTCATAGTAGACTTTCTTCCCTTTTATTGCATCTTGAGAACCAGTATCTTAAGCTGCTTGCTAAAGATACTATTGATGTAACGTCCTGCCCCGAGAGTGAGCTGTTAAGGAAGAAGAAGAAGATGAAAAAGGTAAGACTGGAATCTTCCACTGTTTAGCCTCTGCCAGGGGTTTCTCCCGAGGTTATTACTAACCTGGAGACTTGCCTGGTTGTGTTATTGGATTCCTCTGCCACATCTGGGTTGGAGGCAGGTGAGAATCTGGCAGGCAGCACTTCTGAAGAGGCTTTGCATGTGTCCATTTCGGGAGTTCAGGGGCAACCACAGTAGATTGTTCCCGAGGGGTCTTGGGGGGGGGGTTCAGAGTTTGTTCTTAGGCAAGATGTTCCTTTTACAATTGTGGACTGCTGTCCTGAGTTAGGGCCCTCTCAGTTATCTTTGAAGGACATCTCCTTTAAAAAGAAACAGAAAACTAAGCATGTTTCGTCTGTTCCTAGGGACCCACAAAGTGAATGACAGAACTTTACTCAGGTGTTGTTTAATGCTTTACTTTCATTAAGGCCTCCTCAAGGGGTGTCAGCTCCTGCTCCTCTTTGGTCTTCTTCTTCACCTAAAAACCCCAGGGAATTAAATTCTTTTAAGAAAGAGTTGGATTCTTATGAAGACTCCCCTGCTTATTCTACTCAGATTCCTTCTCCTTTAGACTATGGGTCTGCGGAGCAGGAATATAATAGTCCAGATACTCCTTCTAAGGAAATTTCCTTTAGGGACACAATCTCTAGGATGATGGAATTTTTTAAGTGGGATTGTGCCCAGGTTTCTGATAACCATAAGAGGTACTATGAGTTACTGCAGATGGAATCTCCTAAACCTTCAACCATTCCTCCTGTCTTGCCTGCTTTACTGGATGTTTTTCATAATGCCTCTAAAGTGCCAGATTCTCTGCCCCCTGCTCCCAAAAAGTCTGATAGGTTTTATAGGGTGCCTGAGGACTGTTCCTTTTTGTTCAAATGTCCTGCTGCTGACACCCCTGTGGTATCTGGAGCCTCTGATAAGCCGTCTCAATTGCTTCCTTCGTCAAAGTTACTGTCTTCTGACAAGGACAGCAAAACCATGGACAGGCTGGGTAAGAAGGTTTATACTTCTGCTACTCTAGCTTTTAGGGCTATTAATTATCAGACCCATATATCTACGTATGTGTTGGCTCTTCTTTCTCAGGATTTTCAGCTTTTTTCTGATCTTCCAGACTCTGAGAGTAAATATTATGCTCTTTCCTTGCTAGTGACTTCCTTTTAAGTAGTTTGTCATTCTATCAAATGTAGTTATGATGCAGCAGATGCCTCTTTTAGGGCTGCTGCTTTTGGTTTAGTACTGAGGAGGTATGTTTGGCTTAGGCTTCAACCTTCACCTGATGATAATAAGGCTAAGTTGCTGGATGCTCTTCTGGATACTAAATTTTTTGGGGGGAAGCGGCTGCTGGTTTGTTTAAGTCTCTTCAGGACAAGGGGAAGGCCTTATAGGAGCTTAAACATGTCTTTGTTTCTCCTGTGCCTAAATTTCAGAGAAACTACCCTTCTAAGCCAGCCTTTGTTCGTAGGCAATCTTGCCCTCCTGCTAAAGGTAAAAAGGGTGGTAAAGGGCATAATGTTTTTAGGTTTAGGGTGTTACAGTTACTTAGACCTAGTGTCAGAAGGGGTGACTTTAACACTTACATTGAAATGTGTGAGTTACTTCCTTACAAGCCCATAGGTTACCTGGTCTTAACTCTGGGGTTTCACTCCTACCCGTCCTGATTAGGAGGCGGTGACTTTGATTTGTTGTTCATAATTGATTTAATTGATGTAGACTGGTGATTGGTTAGTAATTGTATTAAATCAAATGTTATTTTTTATTCTGCATGGTCTGATGAAGAGGCAACCCCGCAAAAGCGCTAACCTTTTGTTTTAATGAAAGTTTTATTTTATTTCACTGTTTCTTTTTTTGGCCTGTACCGTGGTGGTTGACTCACATTTTGTTTTTTACTATTTCATATTTGATTTTTGGGTCACCTTTGGCAGTTGGCTTGCTTGTGTTTTTACTCTTTTTTTTTTTTTTTTTTTTACAGAAGACAAGGGCCTTAGTCCTCTACACCAACTATCTTTTTTCCTTTGGTAAATCACAAAGGATTACAGTCAGTCAGTGTCAGTCCTATTCTGATAACTTTTTAATGATATAGGTAGTCTGCTTTTATTTATCTCCACTTTTACATACCATCTCTAATTTTGCCTCATACTTAGTCCATGTCCATGAGTAAGTCACTTAACCAGACACTACTTTGGGTTAAATGGAAATTTGGGCTAGGCTCCTGAATGGTTCTCTGGACTGCAGGCCTAGTAATTACTGCCTATGAACCGGAGTAGTTATTGTGTAAAGGAAGAAAACTGATTGCAGTAAACAGGAGCATGACCACATGAGCCGTGTTATTTGGATAGGATCATTGGTTTCCTTAATGCTGTGAATTTATTATTTAGCTGTGAATAAAATGGAAACCATGAAGTCTGTGAGTTTAATGTTATATTTTACACATGAATGCACATTTAATGTAGCTTGTTTTTTGCAGGCACACTTGAAATGTAGTGTGTTTGGGCTATAAAATGTTGTCTAGCACTTAGTGCAGATGAGTAAGGTTATGAGTCAGTGTCCAGTTGCCCAGCTTTGGTTACCTAGGATAGCAATGTTGAGCAAAAACAAGACATAAAACCAATAAACCTACCCAATGTGAGCTAAGAATTTCAACACTCAATGTAAGTTCACTGGCAGGATGCAGCTTTGAAGTAGATGAAATGATAATAAGGAGGAGGCTGGACATCCTATTTATCCATGAGACAAGATGGAAGGGCAATACAGCAAAGTCAATTGGATTAGGATCCACAAGCTATTACTCAGGTGCAAGACAGACTAGAAATGTGGGAACTGTGGTGAGGGAGAGGCTTCAGAAGACAGTGAGTGATGTCATCAGAATTAGTGACAGACTTGTGGCAATCAGACTCCAGCCTAATGATAGGCAGTAATCTCAGCCTATGCCACACAGTTTGGTTGTGACAGTGGGGAAAACAGTGCATTCAGACAGCAGTTGCTTAACCTGATAAAGCAGGACAATATGGATTGGTGTTGATAATGGGTGGCCTGAATGCACATACTGGGCCAGACAGAACAGGGTGTGATATAGGGAAATATTGCCAGCCTAGCTATCTGGAATTTTGTAAATAATTATATGTAAATATTGATATGATTTATAAAGAATTGTATGTTATGTACTAAGCTAAGATGCATCCACAGTGTACCCTGCTGGAACATAGCAGATTAACCAACAAAACTTAAGAATAGGTGAGGTTAAGTTACTTTATAGCTAAGCCACAAACAAAAGATGTTATCTCTCAGTTTCAGTTCAGTAGCAGACACAATATTTAGAGCTAGACGTTTTTGTATTGTCTTGAAAAAGAAATAATTACTTGGTTTCAAATGTAAAATCGTTTTATTGTTTTACATCTTCGAAGATCTGCAAACATCTGAGAGATGTGTATTTGTAACACAGAGATGTTAAATTCAGTTAGTTTCTGTTTTAACCTGGGAACTGAAGTCAGGTGACAAAAAGTGATATCATCCAAAATAACTCAGCAGTAAAATGTGATATTAATTTAAGAACTCTCTCAGAGAGAGAGAGAGAGAGAGAGACTGTGCATTTTGTATTTTGTCTTGGACCTAGCAAGATCATCCACTCACCATCATCTGCACTTGCCTTGCTGTGTAAGTAAGTTCTTAGGGCATAGTAACTCTTTTTAGACTCAGGAATTTGGTAAAGATTAGTTTAGATGATGCTTTCTTCATTTATTTGAGGCTGTCCTGCAATGTTGATTTAAATACTTCCTGTGATTTTGAACTCTGAAGTTACTGTTTTGATTGACTAAGTATTGTCTTGTTTTTTTATTTATTATTAAATATCCTTAAACCTATCTTTGTGGCTGATATTTGTGAGACATATTTAAGCTCTTAGGGTACTTACATATATGTATTTGGTGACACTGTACAGGCCACTCTAAACAGCCTTGCAAGTCTTGATCAGACTACCATTTGGAAAATAGTAACATTATACAGTAGGACTGGACACCCTTTGTAAGGGCCTTATAGTAGCTGATAAGTAGGGGATGACCTTATAGTCTGGGCAGAAGGGGTCATAGCAAGTAAACGTGCCAGCCTTCCCCAGGTGTGTGTTTGTATATAAACCAAATCTCAAAGTGTGTGTGTCAGCTACTTGGGCAGGGGCACGAAGCACTGGCTGGACAGAGAGGGTGCTGGAGGTCTTGGCTTGGCCCCTCAGCTGAGATCTTAACCCTATAGCTGTGCCAATGGGGAATCTTATTGGGAATCTGGAGAAAGAGGGAGAAACAAGCCCCAGGCTGAATGTAACCTCTATGTGCTCTTAAGGGAAATTGCACTTTACTGTGCGTGTACTTTTTATCCTCCTAATGTGTACATCCCCCTCTGTTGCCAGTGGTGAGGACTGAGGCTCCTTGATTACTGGGCCAATGCTGGGGTGTCACATATTAACTGGTGGAGAGTGGTGGGATATCCACATCACATATTGATTTGTTGACAATGGTGAGATAGCCACATTACATATTAATTGGCTTGTAGTGGTGTGGATATTGAATTCTATAGCCCATGTACAATGGTCACTGAAGGTGTTTATACTCTCAATCAGCCACACAGTGAACATTCAGAGTTTTATATTACAATTGTTTTAATTTTTTTTTTTAGCTTAGTTAGTCAGGGAGAGCAGGCAAGCATGTCAGCAGAGAGTATGGCAAGCTGACAAAGAGCCAATTGGCTGAGATGTGCCAGGCTAAATGACTGGTGCATGGCAACCAGACTAAGGCAGAAGTGACTGTAGCTTTGGGCACAGATGCATCACAGACCAGCAACCAGGAGGACAACCAGGCTGGCCTTGGAGATATACAACTTTCAGAAAATGGAAAGCTCAACCTTTTCACAGAGGACCTAAAAATCCATCTGGAGTTAAAGAGACTTGACCTGGAGACCAAGTGTTTGGAAATAGAAGCAGCAGAGAGACTGAGACATCTAGAGGCTGAGGAAAATGAGAAACTGCGATGTCTAGAGGCTGAGGAGAAGGATAGGCAGAGGCAACATGAAAAGGAGATTCTGACTCTTTGCCAGAGTCATGGAGGTAATGAGGAAGGAAGTAACCAAACCCAAGAAGAACAAAGGTCAGTAAATTTCTTCCACCATTTACAGAGGAGGATAATTTTGATAGTTTCATTCATATGTTTGAAAGGGTATGTGAAAAGTATAACACTGACCAAGGGGTCCGGGTATAGTTCCTGACCCCCTTACTCCATGGTAAAAATGTAACTGCTATTTCTAAATTGTCTGATGCTGATTACTTAAATTATAATATTGTAAAGAACTGTCTTTTAGAATGCTTTAAGTTAACACCTGAAGCTTACAGGAAAAAAGTTTTGTGAGCATCAAAGCAAGGCAGATGAAAGTGTGTATGAATACATTGCTGAACTAAGCACTTATTTTCATAAGTGGGTGAATGGATGTTAGGTCACCACTTTTGAAGGGCTGGCAGACATTTTGGTGAGGGAACAAGCCCTTAGCACTTTGCCTGAGGACATGAGAATCTGGTTAGCTGACAGACAATGCAATACTGCAGATGAGTTAAGGGAGAAGGTAGACCTATATCTAGCAAGCAGGACATCACTGCACAGGAAAGGGACACCCAGTGCTGCTCATGGATCTAAGGGAACCCATAGTGGGCAGCCCAGACTGCCCCAACAGAGACTGCCAGTAGCAGAGGAAGCCACTAGTCCAGGTACACATCCTGGACCAAGGGTTAAATATTTTAAATGCAACCAGTGGGGGCATGTACCATATAGATGTTCATGGAGGCAAAGTGGGGAACAAAAGATGGGAGAGCCAGTAAGTGGGAATGACACAATGCCAGCAGTAAGTTGTCTCAAGGCAACAAGGGTACCAAACTACCACAAGAGGTCATATCCTATATTAGTGGATGGGAAAGAGGCCATTGCTAAGAGAGACACAGCCACTGTCCTAACCATTGTGAACCCTGTAATGGTTACAGTGGAGCACTTCTTGCTTGGGCAGTCTACTCCAGTCAGAGCTTTAGGAGAAACCCCATTCCAAATACCTTTGGCTAGGGTTCACCTTGACTGGGAGGGTGGAAAAGAAAGCAAGCAAGTAGGTGTGTTTGAGGATATCCCTGCAGATGTCCTGATAGGGAATGATTTTGATAATGCAGTACCGTGTGTGCATTCAGTTACATGCAGTCAGGCTTGGAGACAAGCATGTGGGTCTTGTAGCCTGGGGGAGACTCAGACAGACCGCACACTTGTAGCCAGAATTGATGAGGTGGTTACTTCAGGGAGGGAGCTACCCTGTAGCAGTGAGACTGAAGGTGAGCCACAGCTGCTTGTGGGTACTGATGTTGCCTTGGACAGAGTGACTGCAAGGGCAGAGGTGAGTAGTAGTACCCAGGCTAACAGTGAAGCACTGCTGTCAGAGGATACCAGACTTCCTGTAGAAGGGGAGCTGGGAAGGGTTACAAAGAAAGAGTTGAGACAGGCTCACCTCTCAGACCCTATATTACAAGGCCTGAAGGAGGTAGCTAGTGAGGCACCTGATTCTCAAGGAAAGGGGGAATCTGTATACTGGGACAAAGGGTCACTGTATAGAGAGTGGACCCCTGTGGGAGGGCTAGAGGGTGAGAGAATACAGCAGTTGGTAGTGCCCAGATCCTACCATCTGGCACTTCTAGCCATAGCCAATGATATTCCCTTTGCAGGTCATATAGGCATAAAAACGTACAAAGAGACGTATTATGGAGAAAGTTTATTGGCCTGGGATTTCCAGAGATGTAACATGGTACTGCAGGACTTGTGAGCAGTGCCAAAAGGTAGGCATGACAGGAGACAAGGTGAAAGCTCCTTTGATGCCTTTGCCTGTGATTGTGGAGCCATTTCAGAGGGTAGCTATGGATATTGTGGGGCCTCTGAATACCGCAAGTTCCACAGGAAAAAGTATGTCATAGTGGTAGTAGATTATGTTACCAGATACCCAGAAATGGTGACTCTGTCCTCCATTGAGGCAGAAAAGGTAGCAAATGATTTGTTAGAGATTTTCAGCACGGTAGGTTTTGCAAAAGAAATACAGACTGACAAAGGTGCCAATGTCATATTAAACCTGCTGGCATGTCTTTGGAAGCACTGTGGGGTAAAGACTACCCCCTACCATCCCCAGACTAATGGTCTTGTTGAGAGGTTAAACTCTACACTCAAGATGATGCTGCAGGCATTTGCAGACCAGTTTAAGAGGGACTGGGACAAATATTTGCCCCATCTGTTGCTTGCTTACAGAGAGATTCCCCAGGAATGCACAGGTTTTTTACCCTTTGAGTTGCAATATGGGCATAGGGTGAGAGGACCTCTAGATTTGATATGAGTGGGATGGTTAGTGTGACTGCCACAATGAGTCTGCTGTGGCATATGTCCTAAACCACAGGACAAGGCTCAGGGAACTCATGGGCTTGGCCCTAGAGAACCTAGCAGAAGCCCAAAAGCAGAAAAAGGTCTGGCATGACAGGAATGCTCGAGCTAGAGAGTATGCTGTAGAGCAGCAGGTTATGGTTCTCATTCCTGTCAGACACAACAAGCTGCAAGCAATTTGGGAGAGAACCTTCAGGGTGTAAGGAAGGTCAGTGATGTTAACTACATGGTAGAACTGCTTGGCAGGAGGCAGGGGCACAAATTGTACCATGTTAACATGATGAAGCCTTACCATGATAGGGAGGTCATTGTGCTGAGTATTTGTAGTGGATGGCAGGAGGAGTCTGAGGGGGATCTGGTGACTGATCTCTTCAGTGAGGCTCGGACTGACACCTCAGTGGAAGGGTAGTGATATCCCATCAGCTATCCCCTACCCAGGTTTGAGAAATCTGAGCAGTGTTACAGGAGTTTGGGGACATGTTCACTGGGAAACCAGGATGCACTGACCTGATGCAGTGCCAGGTGGATACAGGACCCCAAAGGCCTATTAATTAGGGACCCTTATAAAGTGCCTGAGAGAGTCAAACAGACTCTGAGGGAGGAGATACAGGAAATGTTGGAACTAGGGCTAACTCAGGAGTCCAGCAGTCCCTGGGCCTTCCCAGTGGTGCTAGTACCAAAGAAGGATGGCAGCACCATGTTCTGTGTAGACTACAGGAAATTAAATAGTGACACAGAGTCAGATGCTTACCCTATGCATAGGACAGATGAAGCCCTAGAGCAGCTGGGTGGGGCTAAGTATCCTACCACTATTGATCTTACCAAGGGTTACTGGCAGGTGCCCTTGACTCCCACTGTTAGAGAGAGGTCAGCCTTTGTGATTCCTTTTGGCTTGTATGAGTTCATGAAGATGCCCTTTGGGATATAAAATGCCCCAGCAACTTTCCAGAGCCTGGTAGATTGTATCCTAGCAGGAAGAAGAGATTTTGCCCTTGCTTACCTAGATAATATTGCCATCTACAGCCATTCTTCACAAGAGCATGTCAGGGAGGTGCTGGGCAGACTACAGATGGCAATGCTGACCATTAAACCCAGCAAATGTCAGGTGGGTATGGCAGAGATTTCCTACCTGGGACATAGAATGGGGAGTGGTAAGATCAAGCCAGAAGCTGCCAAAGTGGAAGCCATTCAGGCATGGCCCGCCCCTGTAATCAAAAATCAGGTGAGGGCATTCTTAAGGACAGTGGGTTCTACAGAATGTTTGTCCCCAATTATAGTACCATAGCTGCTCCCCTCACAGACCTGACAAGGAAAAACAAGCCTGATAAGGTAGTGTGGACCCCAGCATGTGAGCAGGCATTCCAGAAGCTTAAAGGAGCTTTGGGAGGACCCCCTGTGTTAGCCAGTTCAGATTACAGCAAATAATCTGTTGTGCAGGTGAATGCTTCAAACATTGGGGTGGGGGCTGTACTTAGCCAGGTTTCCTCAGAGGGAGAAGAGCACCCAGTGGTATATCTCAGTCATAGGCTCCAACTGAGGGAGTAATGCTATGCAGCTGTAGAAAAGAAATGCCTAGCCATAGTGTAGGCACTGCAGAAACTTCAGCCTTATCTGTATGGAAGGAAATTCACTGTAGTTACAGACCACAGTCCCTTAACATGGCTACATCGAGCCAGCCAGCAAAATGCCAACTTACTAAGGTAGAACCTAGGGTTGCAAGTGTATGATATGATAGTGCAGCACCACAGTGGGGTTAGCAATGCCAACGTAGATGGGCTCTCAAGACATGGAATGAGGTAAGGTATTCCCAGATAGGCTCAACCCTCTCAAGCAATGTTTCTCAAAGGTCACTTGAAAGACTAGCTTGAGTTTTCGGGGGGGGGGGGTGTGATATAGGGAAATATTGCCAGCTCAGCTATCTGGAATTTTGTAAATAAGTCTATGTCATTTGTGAATATTGATATGATTTATACAGAAACGTATGTTATGTACTGAGCTAAGATGTATCCAGAGTGTACTCTGCTGGAACATAGAAGATTAACCTACAAAATATAAGAATAGTTGAGGTTAAGTTACTTTATAGCAGGGCCATAAACAAAATATGTTATTTCTCAGTTTCAGTTCAGTAGCAGACACAATGTCTAGAAGTTTTTTATTGTCTTGAAGGAAAAATAATTACTAGGTTCCAAATGTAAACATGTTTTATTGTTTTATGACTTCCAAGATCTGCAAACATCGGAAAGATACATATTTTTAACACAGAAATGTTAAATTCTGTTAATTTCAGTTTTAAACTGGGAACTGAAGTCAGGTGACAAAAAGTGATGTCATCCAAGCTAACCCAGCAGTAAAATGTGATATTAATTTAAGAACTCTCAGAGACAGACTGTGCATTTTGTATTTTGTCTTGGACCTAGCAAGAACAACCACTCATCATCATCATCTGCACTTGCTCTGTAAGTAAATTCTTAGGGTATAGAAACTCTTTTTAGACTCAGATAGGAATATAGTAAAGGTTAGTTTAGATGTTTTCTTTATTCATGTGAGACTGTTCTGCAATGTTTTTAATACTTCCTGTGATTTTGAACTCTGAAGTTACTGTGTTGATTGAGTATTGTCTTGTTCTTTTATTATTTATTATTAAATATCCTTAAACCTATTATTGTGGCTGATATTTGTGAGACATATTTAAGCTCTTAAAGTACCTGTATATGTATTTGGTGACACTGTACAGGCCACTCATAAACAGCCTTGCAAGTCTTGGTCAGACTACTATTTGGATAATAGTAACATTACACAGTAGGAGTGGACACCCTTTGTAAGGGCTTTATAGTAGCTGATAAGTAGGGGTTGGTGGCAGTGGAAACTACCTTATATTCTGGGTAGAAGGGGGATAGCTAGTAAACTTGTGCCAGCCTTCCCCAGGTGTGTGTGTGTGTGTGTGTGTGTGTGTGTGTGTGTGTGTGTGTGTGTGTGTGTGTGTTTGTATATAAACCAAATCTCAAAGTGTCTGTGTGTGTCAACTACTTGGGCAGGAACACGAAGCACTGGTTGGACAGAGAGAGTGCTGGAGGTCTTGGCTTGGCCCCTCAGCTGAGATCTTAACCCTATAGCTGCACCAATGGGGAGTCTTATTGGGGATCTGGAGAAAGAGGGAGAAACCAGCCCCAAACTGACTGTGATATCTGTGTGCTCTTAAGGGAAATTGTACTTTACTGCATGTGTACTTGCCATCCTCCCAATGTGTACATCCCTCACTGGTGCTAGTGGTGAGCATTGAGGCTCCTTTATTACTGGGCCAGTGCTGGGGCATCACACAGGGTATGATGACTGCCTGGGGTCTACATGGGTGGGGCAACAGGAATAAAAAAGATGAGGCCATCCAAGACTTCTGTCTGGCAAATGGCTTGATAATAGCCAACATATGGTTTGGAAAGAGAGCCAGTTACAAGATCACATGCAAGAGTGGCCAACATGCAAGTCAGGTGGACTTCCTCCTAGTAAGGAAAGGGCAATGGGGTAGAATCAGTGATTGCAAAGTCATTCTCAGTGAAACAGTTGCCCCATCACATGAACCACTAGTTGCCACAATCAGAAGCAGCTGTGATCAGAGAAGGCTTTATGGTCAACTGATACTAGGCTGAAAACCTGGATGCTGACTGGACAAAAAGTACAACAGTTCAAATAATTACTTACGGCTGTAGCACCTCAAAGAAGAAGAGGAAATAGGTGGACTTGAAGAAGTAGAATGTCATTTCCTCAAAACAGCATGTGTGAGGACTACAGAGCAGGTATGGAAATAAGGTACATAAGAAAAGCTGGTGGTGGAGTGCAGTAGTCCAGGAAGTAATCAAAAGAAAGAAAGAAGGAGTATAGGAAAAAGTGAGATATAGAAAAGATGGACCAGGCTAGAAAGGAATAGTGGCTGGCTTACAATCAGGTTAAGAAAGAAGTTGCAATAGCAAAGAACAAGGCATCAGAGGCACTCTACCGTCTTCTAGAGAGAGACTCAGTACATGACACTAAATATATCTGCAAGGCAAAGACAGAAAGATACAGACAGTAGTCAGACACCCTTCATTAGGGATGCCAGCAACAACCTGCTCACCAGTCCACAGGACATCAAGGGCAGATGAAAGGAGTACTTCTTCTAGTAGCTTCTGAATGAAGAAAACATCACAGAAGCTGTACTGCCCCAGACACAGCCTACTATGAGAAGAAGCGGACTCCACAAAAAAAGAAGTAAGAATTGCAGGGGAAAGCAACAGGCTCAGATGATGTCACTGCAGATGTGATAAAGATGTTAGGTGATATATGGGAGAAATAGCTCCTTAGCGTACTCATAGCAGTATGGAGAGAAAGGCATATCCCAGATGTCTGGAGAGTAAGCATACTAGTGCCAGTGTTCAGGAACAAAGGGGACATTCATAACTGTGGGCAGTACAGAGGTATAAACTCCAATCATACTGTATGAAAGTTCTGGAGAGAGTGACTGATAAATGAATGCACCAAGTCGTAGTAGGTAGGAGATGAGCAGTTCAGATTCATATCAGGATGCAGTACAACTAACCCAATGTTTGCAGTGAGACAGATACTTGAGAAGATGCTGGAAATGAGGAACAAGTACAACTAGGCATTTCTAAACTTGGAGAAAACATATGAGAATGTCCCAAGAAATCTGATTTGGGAAGTGCTGCAATGGTTTGAATTCAGAGAATCATTGGTAGAATTAGTGCAAGTTATGTACAAAGAAGCAATGACTCAAGTATAAACAGTGTTTGGCCTCTCAGAAGGGTTCCCAGTGGGAGTGTGCGTACATCGGGGCTGAGCTTTGAGCCCACTGCTGTTCATACTGGTGATGGACTACATTAGCAAACAAGTTGGAGGTGAAGGAGGGGGGTAGATTGAGTGAAAGACAATATGGTATTACAGGCAGAGTATGAGCAAAAGATAAGGGAATGGAATGCAAAACTGAAGGCACAAGGGATGAAACAGTACAGATATGACAATTGTAATGGCAGCAAATGGGGAAATCGGAAGAAGAAGAGACTTGACATAGGAGGGAAAACAGTGCAACAGGTTAACAGTTTCAGGTATCTAGCAGGGGTGGTTGAGGGGAAGGAACATCTGAATGAGGAGGTCAAGGCTAGAATCAGAGGGACTGCAGCCAATTGGCACAGAATGTCAGGTGTAGTGTATGATAGAAAAATGTCAAAGAAGCTGAGACGTAAGGTGTACAAAATAGTGGTGTGACCAGTACTATTGTATGGTACAGAAATCTGGGCAGTAAAGACTTTGTAGATGAGGAAACTAGAGTTGATAGAGATGAAGTGTCTGAGATGGATGGTAGGATACACACTGTGGGACAGATGAAGATTTGAGGACATCAGAGCAGAAGCCAACGTAACTCCAATTGCAGTAAAGGTCAAAGAGAACAGATTATGGTGGTTTGGGCACATGTGCAGGAGGGATCACTACGGAATACCGAAATTCCACAATCCTGAGACTCTAAATCCAGAGGACCAGAATCTTGAGATTGCGGAATCTCAAACATTAAAAAAAAGTAAAACAGCTAACAAACTATTCTAACCTTTATGCCCTGTACCCCCCCACACTCCCTGCATCTTAAATATACCAACTCCGAGATTGCACCACAGTGGCAAAGTACCTGTTCCTCACTGTACGGCAAACCCCATTCACTACTTTCGAGATTCCGCAATCTCGAGATTCTGATCCTTGATCTTGGGATTGTGGAATTTCGGTATTCCATAGTTATCCTGTGCAGGAAAGCCAAAGATAATCTGGTGAAGAAAATTTGGATCAGACAGGAAAAATGTCAAAGAAAAATGAGGATGTCCGGCAAGGAGGGAGATAAATTGAGTGAAAGAAGACCTGTGACAGTCAGGAATGAGTGTTAAAGAAGGTAGGAGAGTGGCATTGAATAAAGAAATGGTGACAGCTGACAGAACACTTCATCCCCATACAAAAAATGGAAAAAAGGGAGTTGATGATGATCCACACAGAAGTCAATTAGTATTTCACTGTATACTATATGAGTATGGATCCCAGTACATCTCTTGCAGTTGAATTGATTGCTGATGCATTTCCACTAAATGTGAGTTTCAAGGGAAGAGAAGTTAACTGTTTGTCATGTTAAATTAATTTTTGGTGTGAGTGTTTTGTTTTGGCAGAAAATGTCTGTCAGTGTTGTTTTTTTGTTTTTGTAAAAATTGAAATAATAGTTTTATATAATATCCAAATCTCTATGATAATTGTAAAAGTAAAGAAGAAAATCGTATGCACACTGACAGGTTTGAACAGTGTTTTGGTAACTGGGGTGAGACAGCCAAGTAATAGGATGTTGGTAGGGCTGGCAGGGGCCTGCTTCATTACCCTGCATAGGACCCCATTTGTCCATTCTCCGGGTCTGTTGACTTTTGAGGTGTATTTTGCAACAATACAGCATTATTAGCCATTCAAGTATGTAAGACCTGTACTGATTGATTTTAGATGGGATAACGGTTCTTCATGACAAAGAAGACATAGGAAGGTTAAAATGAGAAGGAGCCCTGCAAGCATGTAATACAACCCCCCCCCCAAAAAAAAACCAGTATGCTATATGCAGTAATATTTCTGATTTTTGTATGACTTGTGGATTGTTGAACAAAAGCTACTGGAGCACCAATATTATCAATAATTGCCTTGCTTTATTCGTTGCACTAAAGAATGAGTTAATTCATTAATAGGCTTGGAGTGTATAATATAGTCTAACCATGTTGCATTTTAGTAATATATTTTTTGCAATACCTTCTTTATAACCTCCAGCAAATGCAGAGGGATTGCCATTTGTCAGGTGATGTAGTCTGCATTATTTTGAGTGATGATACAAAGGTCTGATCTAGATCCATTATGTAGTCATTGTTGCTTATTACTGTGACACAGTCTTCTCTACAAGATCGGATTGTAAAGGATTTCTGCATATAGTTAAAAACATTACTCTCATAGTGCAAAGGACTAACTGCATCTTGTCAATGAGCTGCTTGCTTTAGCAAGGGTGCATGGTTTGAATCTTTCCACCTTCATTTACCTGCAGTTTGACATTGAGCAAGTCACTCAACCAGACAGTACTTTTGAGAAATTGGGAATTTGGTCTAGGCTCCTTAATGGTCTTCTGGACTGCATGCCTAGTAACTATGAACCAGTTGTTGTTGTTTGCCAGCCATCTCTCATTGCATAGATGATATAGTTCAAGAAACGCTATGGAAATATCACCAAGACATATTTTTTAATGTCACATAGGTAATTTATACTTCAAGGGCAGCAGGCGCTGCATTTATAAGTGAAGCACTAAAACACAAGGCTGTTTGCCAGCAGCAACCTCTGCATTAGTAATAGTTCTCTTTAATGTGGAATTATTCAGATGAGTTTTCTTTGCATATTGACTTAACATGTTATCAGGTGGTTAATATTTCTTATGCTCTCACAAATACTCTTCTATTTAGACTATGCTACAGCTAGCTGTTTCTTATAGCATAATGTTAGTGATCTTTATACACTTTAATATAGTTCATCCAAAGCTATTAATAAGGTACATGTATTTTATTTCTTCATACCAATAAGGGGTGTACACTGTCAACGAAGAGGCTATGATTGCTGGTTGAGGTGGAGGGCTATCTGTGGATGACAATACCTTATGCTCTTATCTGGCTATTTTTAAACAGTCTTAAAACTGGCTTTGCAGGACCTATGTGTGCGTGTGTGCGGGTGCACATGTGCGCGTGTGTGTGTGTGCATGTGTCCATGTGTGTGTCTGTGTGTGTGTGCGTGTGTGTGTGTGTGTGTGTGTGTGTGTGTGTGTGTGTGTGTGTGTGTGTGTGTGTGTGTGTGTGTGTGTGTGTATGTATCATACCTCTCTCCTATCGCTGCATTTCAGGGATGCCCCTGAGTTTGACTCAGTTTTTAGCCTTGTCCCTCTTAATCCCTTCTAAAACTGGTGACTATTGGGGAAAAGGTAGTGAATTACACCTGATAAATAGTGACAATATTTAGAGTTATAGACATATTTTACTTCAGAAAATGTATACTAATACACATAATCTTATTCTGTCAATGTCTCATGTTAATAGTACTAATATTTTAAGAGAGTCCATAATTATTTCTGAATTTGTCCCTGATTCTGTTGAGAGCTATGGTGTGAATTAAGTAGGAATACTTTTGATACTGTGTTTGTGTGAAAAATTTGAAAATATGTGACTTTGGTTATTATTATTATTATTATTATTATTATTAATTTTTTGACACAGACATCTGAGAAAGATGCACATAACAGTGTACCTATATTTGCTTGGTTTGGAAGTAATGGTAGATAGAAATGACTGATCCTGCAGAGCTGATAAAGTTAAAAAGTCATTAGTCTGTCTTTGCAGGCCATTTTTATGACAGATGTGTTGCATACAGCTGACTTAGTGGCTATAATTGATGAGTACAGATATTCATGGATTATAATGTCAGCTGTTTGAGTGTCTTTTTATGATTAACTGTTCTCACCGCAAGAGGTTCCCCCATTCGATTCTCGGCTGGAGCACCTTCTGTGTGGAGTCTGCATGTCCTCCCCATGGTCGAGTGGCATTCGAAAGACATGCGTGAATGGGCGTGCCTTCGTTGAAGGCTGGGCATTGGGCTGGCACCTTGGCACCATAAAAATCAACTGCCAATCATTAGCGGACCAGAGTTCCACTGTGGCGACCCCTAACCAGGAAAAGCCAAAAGAAGAAGTTCTGAAATGGATACATTTGTCACTATTGGTTCATACATTTTGTTTTACTGCTTACTGGAAAAAAAAATTTAAAAACTAGAAATTTAAAACTCACTGTAACAAATGTTGCTGTATTAAGAAATATAGTATAAACTAATCAGTAAGGTGAATCAAAGAACACATGCATTTATGCATGCTTGGTCCTAGAAATGTATTTGGGGGTACATGGTTTGAAAACAGCCTGAGGAACAAGATACACAATTTGCCACAGGCCAGATGGACTTTCAATGAATGTGAGTTTCAATGCATTTTCTATGAATGTGAGCTTCAAGGGAAGAGAAGTTTACTGCTGCTCATGCTAAGTCTGTTTTCAAGAGAAGTTTATGTTGTAAATGCAAAGTCTGTTTTCATTGAGCAGCTGTTTTGTTTTGTTTAGTAAATGTCCATCAGTGTTTGTGCTTTAAAAGTTTAATCAAAAGATAACCAAGTAATGAGACACTGGAATAGCTGCGTGGGGGGGAAGGAGAGTTATCCATTATTCTGCCTAGGGCACCATATGACCTCGATCAGACCAGGCATACTTTTCTTTTTTTAAATTACTGAAATTACTCTGCACATGGCTGAACAGAACATGAAAACTTGCCTTTTCTTTCAAATCACTGTTGTGGCCAAGCTCTCCAGCCAACAGTGGGCTCTAGACAGCTGGCTAGGTCACCTAGTGTTGGTTTCGGCACTGACTCTAATCGGCTTTCAGACTTAATAGAACATAGATTTTATGGCTTGAAGCATATTATGAACAATAAGAAATGCTGGTGGAGAGCACTAGGCATTAGGGACACTAAATATTACTCTAAGTTACTTACACAGTTAACAGAGCGATGGGATTTGCAATGAAGTAAAAAAGATTTTCTACCCTGTACCCTTGGTGTATAAAAAGCTCATTAAGAAGTCAGAGCTTTATTCCTCTGCACTGAGACCTTAAAAGTGTAATGCAGCTTGCATCATGATGCATCTTCTGAACAGTAAGTTGTATGAAAGTAAAGCCTAGCATTACTGGCCAGTAATTGTCATACAGATGTAACAGGCAAATCAACGATTTTCTGTAAAATCAGGGAGAGGTGTGAGTGTGTGTGTGGTATGAAAGTAAAGCCTAGCATTACTGGCCAGTAATTGTCATACAGATGTAACAGGCAAATCAACGATTTTCTGCAAAATCAGGGAGAGGTGTGAGTGTGTGTGCGCGTGTGTGTGTTTGCATGTGTGCATGTGTGCAACAGTAAGTAGTATGAAAGTAAAGCCAAGCATTACTGGCCAGTAATTGTCATACAGATGTAACAGGCAAATTAACGATTTTCTGTAAAATCAGGGAGAGGTGTGTGTGTGTGTGCGCGTGCGTGTGTGTGCATGTGTGTGCGTGTGTGTGTGTGTGTGTGTGTGTGTGTGTGTGTGTGTGTGTGTGTGTGTGTGTGTGTGTGTGTGTGTGTGTGTGTGTGTGTGTGTGTGTGTGTGTGTGTGTGTGTGTGTGTGTGTCTCAGCCATACCTGTCAAGGACTATGCTCAGGACGTCCAGACAAAACCAGGGAAACGTTTTAAGTATTATTCTGAGTCACTTAAGTTTATAGAGCAACAGATCTGAGGTACTTGCTGAACTAGATGAATAAAGCTCTAATATTTGGTGTTATTGGCCGACTACAATCATCTGTGATTTATGAAGAGCAGGGAAAAGTTAACATCAGGGATGTCTTGTAAACTCTGGCAGTTGAGAGGGACTGGCGTGCATGTGTGCTTGTGTGATGTGTGTGGGAAAGTGAATAAATGAAGTGCCTGCGCCAATGAAAAATGTGGGCTTCCTGAGGTGATTACAGCAGGAAGATGCTGCTTAGCACTAGTGGTAACACCACAAGATTCAGAGACATGCAGATTAACTGATAGTGATGTCATTCTTCATTGTAGCTAACATGACCCTGAAGAGCATTTCCCACAATTGCAAAAACTGCTACTTTTGGCCACAGCAGTTTCCACAAATACAGGGAGCTCTTTGTGAATCCTGACTATAGACTTACTGACACTTCAGACTGTACATTTTATTATTATACATGAAAGGCAAATTACTATTCAAAAATGAGCACACTGATTGTACAGCCCAACCAATCTGTCCATTGTAAATTTAGCAATTACCAACAGAAAAAAGTCCAGTCACTGAAGTACCATTGAAGGTCCAGACTTTCTATTGGTATAAGATGAGGACAGAGCAAAATATAAGAAAAATCAGGTATGTTCTGCAAAAATTAACATACAGAAACCTACATAATTTTCCTTATTTTTTTGCGCTGCCTTCGTAAAAAACGTTTTGTTTTTTAAACTGTTAAAAAAATAAAAAACAGAAATTCTGTTTTTTTCCATCACTTCTGTTGGACTGCATTGATGTACTGTGCAAGCATGGGGACATAACTCCCATACGCACACAGTACATCAGTCTTAGGAAGAGAACATAGAAGAAGACTGAATTGACCTTATACAAATACATTATTTAAGAAAGGTAAGCAATTTCTTTCTGAAATAATCAAATTGTATAATAGCAAGAATCCACTCCTGTTTGTGGGTATATCAGGATTTACCCACAGTTGACTTTGTTTACTCAGTCATGCTTCGCCCTTATGATCAAACCACACCAGCCATAGGTAAGTCCTGATATACCCACACACAGTCATGAATTATTGCTTAAATATACTGCTGATGAGGTTCATAGGTGTATACTAAGCTAATGACTACTAGCCTCCTTATAAGCCTAGCCATGCAATCCACATGTGACCCAGAATTTTGATTTATATAGGGGATGATTTACTGACTGCCTCTGTCCATCAGAGACACAGGCACCAGACCAGGGGTGAATATCTGATTATCCATCCACTGGTCCAAATTGTGCTTAAATAGGGATTGAGAGGGACTCTGCTTCACATGGATGGGGAGCCTGTTTCAGAGAAGTCACATATTATAGAAAAGTGTAATCAGTGCAATGTACATGTTTTTGGCATACTGTAGTAAAGTTTTTCTGGTGAATATCAAGGGTACATAGAATGAATTATAAATATACTAGTCTGGGGAAGTGTACGCATTGGAAAAGGCCACACACATGAATGGTAGGAGTGAAGAAAAAGGAAGAGGACATGCGATACATGGTAATATACACCACATAAGGGCATGTCAATGTATATACACTTCGAAGACAAGTCAGTAACATAACATTTAGCACATATGTACATAGCATTGTATGTTCTGCTGTTTATACCTCCTCTGAGAGTATAGTCATATTATCCTCACACATGATAGTATATTATGTGACTGTCACACAAGGTTACATATGAATCGAGATGACTGATTGTGATCTAAACATTCTGACATGATCACTGGTGAGGGCGTTTACAAAGAAGATATATACAGTAGGGGTCTGTGCATATTGTGAAGGTGTGCAAAATTAAGTGCTTGAATATGACTGAAATGTTAGCATAGGTCTCAGCCATCAGGGACACATAGCAACAGGCTCATGGATAACATTAGACAGAATCAGCAACAGTCATGCGCAATTATAAATTAATACCACCATTAATCTGTGACATTGACAGAAAATATCTGATTGTAAGGTACATTGTCTGCATGACACATACTACCATATTGATTCCTCAGTAATCTATAAAGGGAATTCAACACGCATTCCTCAAAAAAGACAACTTTTCGGAGGTGTTAAGAGGGACGATGTTACACTTGTGGTTAAAATTAGGGGCTACCCTCCCCATTTGAGA
The DNA here is from genome assembly GCF_019279795.1 of Protopterus annectens. Lineage (NCBI taxonomy): Eukaryota > Metazoa > Chordata > Ceratodontiformes > Protopteridae > Protopterus > Protopterus annectens. Next base: position 1,028,665,967 of record NC_056732.1, on the reverse strand, counting down.
GTTTTGCATGACACATAAGCCACAATCCACACCTTCAGGAATGTAGCCCTTGCCATCAATGTTCCCATTTAGCTGTGTATTTACTGGGTGCATTACAGAAAGACTTATCACACATGTCTTTTATAACACCTTGAAGGAAAGTCTGCACTGTCAATTCCTTATGGCTATGCATCACAAAGAATAGTTATGTAGGGCCAACAAGATGTGTGAGAGCTCACTGTGCCAAAAATGATATACTTGAGTAAAGCATTCCTGGATGACATATGTATCAGCCATATGGATAAGAACACTTAAAAACAACACACTAGTATGAGTGGATTTCCTACATACAGCTGTGTATTTCGTGCATCTGACACATGTAATAGCAATGGATATTGTCTGCAGCATCTACAACTGATGTGTAAGTTCAGAATGGATCCACCATAATGAATGGTGCAGCACTATGTGAGACTCATGGCAATGCATCAGTTATGCTCATGTGCACAGAAGCTCCAGCACTGCAAAGTCTAGCTTCAGTGAGCATGGACGCTGTCACTGTGATATTGCTCACATGCCAAACAATACATGCAGCACACTTTATATCAGCACATGTAAAACCCAGGACATGTGCCACATGATCACTGTCACCCTGATATTGCCATGGAAAATTTTATACTTCCATAAAATCCTGATATGCATGCATGTGTGTTTCTGCAAATTATCAAGTGATAATACTGACATGATGCACTGGTGCATCCATGATGCTGTACAGTCACACTATAGCTGTTCCTAGGATACAATTGTACATCATAGGTTTATAGGTGCACAGGAGAGTACTAGGCTAAAGTTCCAAGATTCTATAAAAGACATATTTAACCCGACTTGTACAATTTTCAATAGAGATTTAAAATGTTCACACAGGGATGTGCCTATGTTATGTCATCTAATACCAACTGTCTCTATCCATGAGGGATATGGACACAACACCAGGAGTACAATTATGATTAACCATCCATCAATCTAGTTTGCTCTTGAAGAGGGTCAGGAAAGGCCTTTGTTTTACATGAACAGCAAGCATATTCCAGAGAAGGAGTAGTGTCTGAGAGCTGTATCTATATCTCCAACATGATTTATTATATCAGAGGGTAGGTTAACATCCTTGGAATGAGTGACCCTTGTGCAGTTTGCATTAATGTGTAACACTGTGATCAAGGACAGATTGTAGGGTGCCTTGTAGGCCAGACTCAGATTGACCCTTAGTACTCTGTTGTAGATATAATACATTGATAGGGCTGTAAATCTTTCTACATATGACTTGTTGTTCACAGCATTTATCTTCATTGTACAAAAACTCTAAGGTTGCTCCAGCTGTTGCAGATGTGTGGTAGGGTACATGCAAAAGGGTGCATTGTACTCAATCACTGGTGTGATGAGGGTCAAGTAGAATGGAATTATAATGTCCTTTGATGTGGATGGCCTGCCCACACTTCTGAGTTGTGCCACATACAAGAGGTTTGTCACCACTGTGGACACATGGTGGTTGACGTTCTGATAACTATGTAACTGAGTACCCAGGTCACGTACCACTGGGTGTACTCATAGGGGTGTGCTGTCTATATTGTAATTAGCTTGAGTATTTGCTTTTCAAAAGGGAATAATTATGTTTTTGTGTTCATGTAGTGTGCTTTCATGACCCTGGCACAAATCATTTTTGTGCATTAATGGTTTCTGCAGTATATCAATAGTGTTTGTGGAGTCAATGATTGTCCATGTTTTGCAGTCACCCACAAAGTTAGTAAGACAAAAGGTGTCTAAGTTTGTCTTGACCTCTGGGAATTAAATACTGAACAGGAAAGGATATAATATACTTTGACAGTATGTGTCCTCTTGGTGATCCATTTGATTACCCACCTGATGATGTATGTATTTATGGCCAGTTGCGACAGTTTATATGTAATACCTGAGTGTGGATTTGTGTCAAATGCCTTGGCCATGTCTAGTCACACAGGATGCACAGTATTTCCCATATCCATGTCCTTGGTGACCTTCTTGAAGTAGTGAAACAGATTTAACAGACATGATGCAACTGTAAGGAATCAAAAATGGGTTGGGTGCACAGTTGGGAGATTACCTGTGTCCTTTTTGATAAGGTCCATGTCTGATTCCTTTGATTGCCTTACAGATGAGGCTAATCAGGGTTATGGGTCTATAGTTCCCTGAGTCAGGTGATGGCCCACCTTGTTCAGATGGATGACTGTTACTGTACACCCTTCTGCCAGAACATAGCCTGCGTGGAGGCTGTTGTTAAGTAGGGATCCAACTGTGTCTTCTAGGTCAGGCTGCAAGTTATTGAAAAGGCAACCTGAGATGTTGTCAGATCCCACTAATGCTGTGTTTATAGCCTTAGAGAGTGCACAGATGAGCTACTCTCTTGAGAAAATAAGCTGAGTAATATTTGCATGTATACTTTCGGTGATGTCCAGTATGGACTGGGGGGTGAATTTTGATCCAAATCTATCAGCTAGCAGATTGTCTATTTCCTGCAGTTGAGTATGTGTGGTGGCATCCACAAGCAGCTATGCACTTAGTTGTGTAATCCCCATATAATTTTGTACTTTGTGACAATACCTCCCCAATACAACCTTGGGTATGCATCACATGCCACATAGTGGAAGTCTTCACACAGTCATACAGCTCTGCCTATGTCACATAATTACACCATTTGCATATCATATGCATGTGTGTTTTCACTGTAAAGCTGTGTGTGAATGCCCTGATACCATATATGGACACATTACAAATGAGGTGAATGTAGTTTATGCAGAACAGTTACTGACACACATGCTGTCAGTCACACAATGCTGCTGGGGACCACAATAATCCTTGTGAATAGCAACACACTTGTACATACAATGAATTCACAAAGGTTGCTATTGAATCTAGACTACTTATATGTTTGTCTATAGAGATGTTAACACTTGTTATATTTGAACTAGCTAACCTGGCTAACTTGAAGTTCTTAATATGGAAAAGACTTTTAATAATAGCTGTGACCTCTGCAAGAAGAGTATCTGAGTTGCAAGTTCTTATCAACCCTATCTCATTTTCCACAGGGACGGGATTTCTTGGTGAATGAATCCTTTTATGCTTAAAGTAGTGTTCGAGTTTACTTTAAACTAAACTATCAATCTATCTATTTTCTTTCCTGAACCTAAAAATGAGGGAGAAAGGATACTCTATACCTTAGATGACCACAGGCAACTCAGGTACTATCTTCACAAACTAAATCTATCAGATCTTTCAAATCAATTGTTCATTTCCTGTGGAGGTAAAAAGAAGGGCCAACCTGTGTCAAAACAGACTATTCCTAAATGGTTGTCTAAGGCAATTTTTTTTGTTATACTCACCTTAACAAAACCATTCCAGGCAGGGTCAAGGTCAAGGTCCACTCTACCATGACCATGGCTTCATCTATGGCTTTTTGGAAAGGGTTGAATTCTAGAAGTATTCTAGTAACTTCTACTTAGTCCTCTGTACATACTTTTATAAGCTTGATTCCTTCTCTAGGTCCAGGTTAGTTTTTCTTAGGAGCATGCTCCAGGGATTCCTGGTGTCTTCTCCTTCCACCTTTCAAATGTAGTAAGCTAGGGTAATCTACCCATATAGCTAAGTCTACTGCAGAAGTGATCAGTATGATGAACATAGTACAATTGTGCAAGTAAACTTACCATAACTGTAGATACTTAAATGATCACTGCTGCAGTACCACTCCCTCCATCCACATCCCAGGGTGTGGATATTTATATTCACATTGTTTTTTCAAGGCTCAGCCTCCCTGTCTCTGTTGGCAGGAAAGGTCTGAAGGGCTTGCCTTCAAAACTTTTCTTTTAGTCGGCTCAGCTCGAGCTGCTTGACAGTGTGGGTGTGTGGAAGTTGCTCCAAAGCTTTGGAAGCTGGCTGGCTGCTATTTCCTTGGCAGGATATAACCCCATATAGCTAGGGCTACTGCAGCAGTGATCATTTAAATACCTACTGTTATATAAGTTTACTTACACAGCTGTACTTTCCATCTGTGAGTGGTCTAAATGCCTAATTAATTTACAGCCTTCTTCTCAGCTGAAAACTTGACTGTGAGCTTCAAACACCTCCACCACAATCCTTCAATAATCACACCAAATGTCTTATACAGAGGCTGGAAAAGAATCACATCCAGAGCCTCCCAGAATTAAGAAGAGTAAGTGTCAGCAAATATCAGACCTCTCACCCACCTCATACATACCTCCCATAAACAGTCACAACAACATTCCAAATCTACCACTTTGAACCACAGCTGCTACAGAAATGTTTTAATAATAGGTGGTTATTGTCAGGCACACTGACTCATCACTCACATGGCTGGACAAGGAGAAGGTACAATGAATTGTCTTTCAGGGCCAGGATTTTTGATGTTACAAGAGCCATAAGGACCCCAATTATTATTATTTTTTTTTAAAACAGTTTTATTGATTTTGATTATAATGAAAACAATCATATAGACATATATAAGATAATTTACATTATAGATTTGCAAATTGATAACATATATTTAAAGCATTTTATGAATATATGAATAACAAAGCAAACAAACTAAAGTATGTACATAGACATTCAGTATTTATACAATAACATACACTATAACCTTCCTTTTGTAACTTGTTCTCATGAATGACAAGGGAAGTCAATTACCTTTATGCAAAATGATCATTTTTTCCAACATATTTTGTAAGTTAACCCATAAACGATATTCATATGTCTTTCTGGAAGTTCTAGAGGATATGGTTCTTATCTGTAAATGACTAACTTTTAATAAATTAGTAAACTCAGAGAACGTAGAAGGTTGTTTTGAAATCCAGATTTTTGTTATGATCTTTCTAGCCACTGCCAATATAGTCCATAATAATAATGAGCATTTGGTTTTCCTAACACATTGTGGAACAAGTGTATTAAATATGATTAATGATTTATTCAATATGAAGTTGTCTGAAAAAAGTGCTTGTAAAAAGTCATTTACTTTATTCCAAAATATATTTAAGGTTGGACAGCCAAAAAACATATGTGTCCAGTTAATATTTATATTAGAGTTGCAAGGACCCTAATTATTGACACAAATGAGTATGACACAGTGGTGGTATGTGTGAGAGTGAATAACATGAGACATAAAACCCTGAGGGACATGCATATAGACATGTCAGAATTTTCCATTAGATATAAATCTCCACAGAGGAGTCTGTAAGAGACTGAGTATAGAGAAAGGTCTGTCAGGCTTTCCTGATAATTAAGATTTTTAAGGCCACTGATCTTTTTAGTTATTAATCTTTGAGGTCTCTCAAGTTGTATATTATATTTAGATAGCTAACTACACACCAAAAGGTGTGTTATATCCAATAATTAGTCTGATAAGATATGAGTAAAGAGGATTTAAGACTTCTTTGGATCTTGAGAAGATGCCTTTGGAAATTAGATAGGCCAGATAAAAAGCTTTCTGAGGTACTGCGCAGACATGATAGTCAAATGATAAGAAATTATCAACAGGAGTACCCAGATTCCTTACAACAGTGTCTGATTGGAGGGGTGCATCTCCTATATGGCAAGTGAAACCGTTTTGTTTACCAAGATGAACTATCCTGTCCTTATACCAATTGTTAACATGGTCTAAGCTGTACTGGAGCAATTGTGAGTCAGTTGAAGATTGAATAATAAAATAACAACACCCAATTTACAGTCATCTGCAAACTTAGTGAAGGTCTGATAAATATATGCCAAATAGGAAAGGGCCCAAAACCGAGCCCTGTGGTACACCACAGATAACTGCTTTGCTTACAGAAGTAGTACCTAATACTCTAACTACATGGGTTCTGTCAGACAACTAGTTAGCTATCCATCGCACAACATAAGGCTTTATATTCAGATTTACAAGTCTGTCAATACTGCTTGCATGTGGAATAGTGTGAAAGGCCTTGGCCAGGTCTAGATATGCTGTAACCAATATCCACTGCTCCAGTTACTTTTTCAAAGAAATTAATGAATTTAAAAAGACAGAACCTTCCTTTCATAAAGTCATATTGATGAAGGTCCTAGGTTGAGAAATTTTCAATGTGTAGATTAATGAAGTTTGGAATAATGCCCTCCATTGCTTTACATATGACGCTAATGAGACTCATGAGTCTGTAGTTACTAGGGCTGTGGTTGGGCCATCCTTGTGTAGTGGCATAACAAAAGCTGTTTTCCAGACTTCAGGAATGTAACTGGTGGAGAGGCTTAGATTAAAGAGCTTAAACATGGGGGTTCCGAAAGACAATATTTGGCACATGTAACCAGATATCCTGATATGTTGTATGCTTAGGTTCTGAAACTTGGTTTAAGTGTAGCGTGAGCATTCCCTCAATATTGGGATTTTGCACTTTTCGTGCCTTCATACCCAATAGCAACTATGGTAACGTATTCATATTTATCAAGAAACATATTACCTTCAGGCACATCCCTTTGGACCCACAAACTAAAGTCATGGAACTCCATATTATTCCAAATAGGATTAATTATCAACTAATATCTTGTTACAGAACACATTCTTTGCCCTCTGATGAGCATGTAAGATTCCTTAGTGTTCTACATGATCTCCTTAGATGCAAAAAAAACTCCATTATTTTGGGTGACATTGACAACTCTTCAATAAACTGTGACACCTTTATCCCCAATGTAGGGTATGCCTAAACATTTTTAGAGTTAATAAACAAAGGTTCTCTTGAAAAGTTAATGAATAAACCTACTAGATGACACAGCATTCTATTTTCTTTTTTAAACATCTTTATTAAAACAACTTTTAAACAAGGATACAGGTACACATAAATTAGTAGAAAAGAAAATATTTTCATTGTTATTTTCATTCACTGTACATTATGTTTAATTTATTTATTTTATTTTACATTTGTTGACTGGGCTAGTCTAACTGGATAAATGTCCATTTTCAGTAGAGGCCCGGGGAGAAAAGCTCCAAGCACGAACACTAACAAAGTTAACAATATATAACAAAGACATGTTTAATAACAGTACAGAGGTACAATTGACTAAAGACATTATGTTAAAAGATTAAACTAAGTAAAAAATAACAAGTACACTAAGCACAAGCTGGGTATGGGCTAACAGAGTCAGGTCGCTACATTTATCCTATTACTATGAGAAAAAAGAGAAATCAGTAGATTTGGAGGTATAGGTTATGGGAGAGGGGAAGGGGTATGAGCAGGAGGGGAAAAGCTTCAGTCTGGTTTAGCACAAGGACAAAGCCATTGAGTTTTAAGATGTTCTTTAATATGCTTTTTGAATAGAGAAGTAGAGGCTAGAGTAGAAAGTTCAGGAGGGAGCTGATTCCAGTTTTTACCTATAGTGTTTGAGAAAAGTGAGTCACCAGCTTTGTTATTAGATTTAATCGAGGAGACCAGGAGTTTATTTGCAGAGCGTAGTGTAGCTAGGTTTTTATATGGTGAAATCAGATTAGTGAGGATAGGGGTGTTATTGGGGTGGTGTAGGATCTTTTGAGTGATAAGTAACTGTTGACACAGTATATGGTTCTGCAATTCTAGCCATCCTAGTTGTTTAAGGTTAAGGCAATGGTGAGTTTGAAATGGAGAGCTTGTGATAAATCTAGCTATGCTATTATAACAGGTAGAAAGTTTTGAGATATTATTTTTAGATAGGCTTGTATAAATAGCTGAGGCATAGAAAAGGGTAGAAATGAGGTGGGTTTGGGCAATAGTTTTCCTGGCTGTGGGGATAAGGAAGGGTTTAATTCTATAGAGGGTTCCAAGTTTTTTGTTAATAGTCTTTATGGTGGAGTTAATATGGTCATCATAGTTAAGGCGGTTATCAATTGTAACACCAAGTAGGCGGGTGGTAGAATCAGGGGTTATGTTTGTAGCATTGTTAGAGGTAATAGAGAAGAATGGAGTGGGTGATTTATGAGATGGAGTAAAAAGCAGTAGTTTTGTTTTTTTTTTGGGATTAAGCAGGAGGCAATGTTGCATAAACCAGTTTTCTACATTTTGGAAAACAGTTTGGGTGAGGGGCTGGAGGGAGGCTATGTTATTAGCAGTACAGATTAAGGTTGAGTCATCTGCATATTGGATGCAGGTGGCTAGAGGTATGTTCATATGGAGGTCGTTGATAAATATGGAAAAAAGAAGGGGACCTAAGATAGAGCCTTGTGGGACTCCAATATTTACTGGAAGTAACGAAGACAGTTTGTTGTCCCAAAGTACTGCTTGCTGTCTGTTTAGAAGATAACAACTAAACCATTATAATGCTAGTGGATCAAGAGAATGATGCTTTAGTTTATGTAGAAGTAAGTTATGGTTAACCATATCAAAGGCTTTTGACAGGTCTATAAATAGCGCAGAGGAAAAGGAGTTAATGTTACGATTTTTATTTATAGAGTCAGTGAAGGATAGAAGGGCAGTTGTTGTGCTGTGGAATGGTCTAAAGCCATGTTGGCAGTTGGCTAGTAGATTATTTTGTAGTAAGTGGTTGAGTAGTTGTTTGTGAATACATTTTTCCATTATCTTGGCTAATGGAGAGAGTAAGGCAATAGGTCTATAGTTAGAAAGCTCTATAGAAGATCCATCTTTATGTAGAGGGATAATGTGGGATACTTTCCATATGGTAGGGATTTTGCCTTCAAAGATAGTTCTTTTAATAAGGATAGATATGGGGTAGTCTATAGCTTTTGCGGCAATTTGTAGGTATTCAGATGGGAGATGATCGGCAGAAGGGGTGCAAGGTTTCAGTTTTTTAAGTAGCTTGTAGATAAGAGATGTAGGAACAGGATGTATATGAAAGGTAGGAGGTGAAGTCTTGGAAGTATTAGGTGGGAAGGCAGTAGGTGGAGGAAGAGAATTGGCTAGGGATTGAATGGCTTCTGTAAAGTAGTTATTAAAGGCATCAGGGATCAGGTTGGAATTATTGTGGTTGAAACCTAATGGGGCAGGAGTAGTAGAGTGACCTGGCTGAAGAAATTTGTTTAACCCTGAACAAAATTTTTGTGGAGTTTGCTGAGTGGATCGTTGGAGGTGAAGGTAGAAGTCTTTTTTGTCTCTAAGAGTGTCCTTCTTGGTGGCATTTTTTAATTGTTTAAAGAGGAGGTGATCAGATGGGCATTTGGTAGCCCTCCATTTAGCCCATATTTTGTTTCTAAGGAGCATTTTTTGCTTTGTTTGTTTAGTAAGCCATGGGGCAGATTTGTTTTTTATTCTAGTGGAGTGGCAAGGTGCATGGTAGTCTAGTATTTGAAGAAAGTTAGTGTTGAAGTAGGTCAAAGCCTCATCAAGTTCAAGATGGGTCAGTGGAGACCAGTCACATGCTTGCAATTCGTTAAGGAAACTATCTGGGTTAAAGAATTTTTTTGAGCGGGAAGTTTTGAGATTATGAGTAGTTGGGATATGAGTTTTTTGTCTGATTATGTAAGTGAGCATATGGTCACTGATATTGTCGGGAAGGGTTCCTGGAGTATAATTGCTAGGGTGGTTATTAATAAGGATCCAGTCAAGAGTAGATTCTTTCCTGTTAGGTTTGTGGATTTTAGTAGGAGTGGTTATAAGTTGAGTGAATCCAAAGAGATTTAAGTGGTTAGTAGGGTTCAGGGAATTTCAGGTAAGCCAGTCTATGTTGAAGTCACCCAGTACAATGGTCTCCTGTGGTAGTTGGGTAGAGAGGTAATTAAGTACGTTTTCGAGAATAGTAGTATTTTTACCAGGGGGAAGATACATACAAATTAAGTAGATAGATTTGGAGTTGTTTATTTGGAGTTTGGTAGACAACATTTCAGATTTGGCATCTAATGATGGTAGTTCATTAAAGAGGGAAACCTGGAGATTAGATTTATAGAGAATGGCTATGCCTCCACCTTTTTTGGTTTTGCGGTCACATCTAAGGATACTATAACCTGGAGGGGTAATTTCCTGGTCTAGGGTAGTAGGTTTTAGCCAGGTTTCTGTAAGACATAGAATATCAAATGAGTGTAAATCCAGGAGTGCGTGCAGGTGGGAAATGTTATTGTTGATACTTCTAATATTAAGGTGGGTTATCAGAAGGGAATTAGATGCTTTAGCTAGTATAGAATGTTTAGGTAAAGTTACATTAACAAGGCTATTGTTATTGTCATTGCTGGGACCAGGGTTTGGATGAATATCCCCGTGTAAGTAGAGGAGATATTGGATATAATGTGGGAATTTAAAGATTTTGTGGGAATTGTTAAGAATTTTTTTGATAGAGAAGTACGTCACATGAGTTGTTCTGTGATATTTTGGTAGTATATAATTTGAGGTAGAGGTGATGTTACTGTGGGTAAGGGTGAAGATAAAAGAAGATGATAAAGTTTGTTGGAAATGTTGATTTTGTTCAAGTAGAGTAAGATTTTCAAAGAAGGTGAGAGAATAAGGTATGGTCAGTGAGACTATTGTGGTAGTTAAAAGTAACATGTGTGTGAAATTAGTTGTGAGAATTGGGGCCATGGTGGTGAGTAGATGTAGGTGAGTTTAGCTTGTGTGAGTAATTTTAAACAATTATCATTCACTCCAACATTTCATAAATTGTTAGGTTCCTGTGATACCTTAAACCCCAGTCTTCCTCCATCTGAGCATTATTGTGCATGTACTGTTCCTACAGTTTCCCTTTATTTATATGTAATTTGCTTGTTCCCCTTTTTAAAGATGCCATCTCTAGTTCTTTTATCTCCTCACTATATTCAGTATTTCAGTTACAGTTGGTTTAGATTTTGATTTCCATTAAAATACCTTTTTGGCTGCCAGTAGCATTGACTTAGTAAGGTGTTATTATATCTAGGCAATTCAGGTGTCCCACCTCAAAATAATCATTTCTTTAGTTACAACTCTCACATTTCTGATAAATTACTCTGTAGGATTTTTTTATCTGACTGCTCGTTGCAATCATAAGAGAGTCCGTAGCTTTCTTGATTTGAGGCCTAGACCTTGTGCACTACTCCTTTGATACCTCATTTCCCACTGAAGTCTGACCACAGACCTTCTTCTTTAAACTTCCAAAATACTCTACAGTAAACCCGAATGAATTTAAGGACTATAAATGTTCCAACTTCAACTTACTCTATGACACAATATCAACATTCACTTATAATTGTTCCTGTAGTACAATCCTTGGTGGTGCAGCAGTAGCACTGTTGCCTCACAGCAAGAGGTTCTCCCGTTCGATTCTCGGCTGGAATGCGGGGAGTGCCTTCTGTGTGGAGTCTGCATGTCCTCCCTGCGGTTGGGTGGGCATTCAAAAAACAGGCGTAAATGGGCATGCCTTCATTGAAGGTTGGACGTGGAGCTGGCACCTTGGCATTCATGAAAATCTACTGACAATCATTAGCGGACCAGAGTTCCGCTGTGGCGACCCCTAACCGGGAAAAGCCGAAAGACAAACAACTTATAATTGTACCTGTCCTGACCTTGATTCAATAGCAAACTTCATGAAGGAATTCGACACCCATTTAGATAAATGCATCGAACTAGCAGCCCCTACCAGAACCAAGTATTTCCAAAACAAAACACTCAGGTGGTCCACTATCATAAATAAACTATACAAGATAAAGAAATTCTATAAATCATTTAGTAGATCCCAAACCACTTTTCTCAAGGATAATGTCAAAGGCATTGCAAAAAAAACAAAACAAAACAAAACAAAACTGAAGAACATGATCAGGTCCACTAAAGGGCCTCATGAACCTAGGCTAGCCTTTGAAGTCAAACATAATCATAAATATTTTTTTCTTTATGTTATAAAACTAAGAAACAACCCCTACATTGCTGTGAACATATTCATAATAATGCCTCCTATTCTTATGCAGTAGACATTGCCAATATCCTTGTAAACAAGATTAATGAGAATTTCACCCCCGAGATATTTATCTCTAAAAATCATTTACTGATCATGATAAACAAGACCAAAACTAGAATACTGTTGTAAGCCCACAGATCAAAAGGTTTCAGGAAAAAGTTACTGCATACTCTAGCCGCAGCTGTAAATAGGTGACTTGCAAGAAAGACATTTTATTTTTTCTTGCAGGAGAAGCAGGGTGGCTATCTTTTTTATGTTAGGGTCCCTGCCTTTCAATTATCCATGATATTGCAGAATGTCCAATATTTCCTCATATGTTGTACCATGTCCTTCATAAATGTTTTGTCTTTCTGGTAACTCTCTGAGCATTACAGTAAGTCAGTAATGCCAAAATGCATACTAGTGCACAATGTATATATTCTATTAATTGTGCAGGTGATGGAGCAATATGTAAAAACTGTCCCTGATGTCATCCTTTGCCCCTCTCTCACATCACTTTTGGGTTTTTCTAGATTATAAAATTACAAGCAACCTCTCTCTGAGGGCATAGTAAAAAAAAAAAAAAAAAAAAAAAAACAACAACAAAAAAGCATGCACAGTAGGAGATCTGTTGGTTCAGTTTTAAAGCTTTAGAATTAAACGAGACCTCCATGGCATATTGTACATTTTTTAACTGTACCCTTGGAGAATGGACCTGACCTGCTCATGCAAGAAAAGACTAAATGGCTTTCTTGCAAATTATCTATCTGCAGCTGTGGCTAGAGTAAGCTGTGGTAATGCTGCCCATATACTTTTTCTCTGTGGGTTTACAACAGTATTCCACCACAATTACTTCCTCCACTGGACATGACAGTATACCCAGTTATTTGATTAATAGTGTTAAACATGCCCTTGCAGGCATACACCTTCAACTGTTTAACCTAAGTTTAGTTATTGGTTTTGGTTCTGAGTAGCGTACTGTTGTGTGCCACTTTAGCAGACTTTCTGGCTAAAGACTTGACTTTTGTGCCAAGTAAAAACCTTGATTTGAGCAGGACCTTGATCGATTTGAAGTTGTATATTTGTAAGCTGAATCTGAGTCTGTTATTTAATGGGAATAATTGTGAAATTTCTGAATTTAGAGTTCCTAGTATTTTTAATCCACCCCTGAATCCAAGTTTGGATTTATTTGAATGTCTTTGTGAACTAGACTTAAGGAACACGAACAGTAACAAAATAAGTATGAAGGGGAATTGTATTAACGTTCAACCTGCTGAATGGAAAATGTAAGAAAATCTGAGGAAAAAGTGGGGTGCGTGTTTCCAAACCTGATAAGGGTGGGGGAATTGTGTTTATGGACACTTCTGATTATAATGAGAGAATGTCCAATATGTTAATCACTGACACATATGTTTAGGTTTCTCTGAACGAATTGAATCAAGCATATAGGAGAATCAATATTTATTTGAATGATTTATTTATAGAGAACCATATAGACCTTGATTTATTGAATTATTTCTCTATGCCAGCTCCTCAGATCCCAGTGATTTTTGGGATCCCAAAAGTTCACAAAGATTTTTGAAACCCTCCCCCCTTTCGCCATTCATAAATGGTAGGAACTCTATTACATACCCCCTAGCAAAGTTTGTAGATATCTTTTTGAAAAAGTATGTAGTTAAGGAACCTTACATTTGCAAAGACTCATGGTCCTTCTTGGAGAACATCAGCAGTTTGAATTTTGAGCCAGACTTTCATTTTGCTACTGTTGATGTGAAGGACCTCTATACTGTAATTCTGCAAGACCTAGGAAATGAATGGGTGAATATTCTGTTAGCTAGGAGGGGTGTTAGTAACACTAATGTTTCCCTTATACAGGAACTATTGGATATTATTTTGAGTATTATACCATGACCCCCCCCAAAACGTGCACGCTGATTGGCCAGCGTGCACATTGTAAATCGAGTTATACTAATGGAAAAAGGTCCGGTCGCCCGGACTTTTTTCCATTAGTATAACTCTACTTTTAAAACACTGTCTCACTATGTTAAATGGGTTTAACATAGTGAGACAGCTTTAAAATAAGCAACGGAGATCTCTGTTGCTTATTTTAAAGCTGTCTCGCTATGCTAAACCCATTTAACATAGCGAGACAGGTTTTAAAAAAAAAAGCAATGGAGAAAGCAAGATCTCTGTTGCTTTTTTTACTGTTTCGCTATGTTAAATGGGTTTAACATAGCGAGACAGTTTTAAAATAAGCAACGGACATCTCTTCTTTGACTTTTATAATGCCTTATAATATTGACGCTGGTAGCATAAAACAGGTCTTGATTAAAAACTGGTGTGTAATACCATCAGGGGGGTCTTTAGCAAATAAATTAGGTGCTAACCCTGAATTTGTCTTTAGAAAAGGTCAAAACCTAAAGGGGTTAATAGAGTTTAGTAAAAAACTGTGCCAAAGGCTAGAAGGTACTTGTAAACACTTTAAAACTGGTAAGCACTTTTGTAAAAACTTCTTCAGACCATGTCAAATTACGCAATTCAGTTGTTAAATACAGATTAAAAAAAAAGAGGCAGACAATAAAATATGCAGTTCACAGACACATGATGAAAAAAACTATTAAAACCTCCTATTCTTCAATTTAGGTTTTAAAGAAACCTTGTCATTCAGTGCAAAAGCTTTATTAGCCTGTAGATGCAGTATCCAAAACAATTTACGGCTTCAGTATAATTAATATGATCGTGTACCATTTTCATTTGCGAATACTCACAAAATCTTAAGCTAGAGGTTGTCTTTAATACTGAACTGCTAAGTATAAGGTAAGTCCCTGATGGGTGAGGAAAGTAAATTTATATTTTTTTTGTCTGTGATTTGTTTAAACTGATAGAGCTGCTTTCTGTTTTACCCGCTCCATTTTGTTTTCTGTTTTAAGAAATCTGCTTGACCTGGTGTTTTTTTCTATGTGGCAGATAGATCCTTACATTACCTAGGCAACACATTTCATATGTTTTTTTCCCCATTGGTTAATTTGTTTCTTGAGTGATACTTACATATTAAGAGAATGTCTGTGTCTTTGTAATTTCTGATAAGACTCAGAGCCTGCAAAAACTAGATGCACGGTTGATGACTCCCTGTTGGTTATTTTTCTCACCCACCTTGTCATTTCTTGATCTGCTTTTGAAACTTGGTGATTTCAAGGTGCCCACCCAACGTAAATTGATCTTTATAAGCCTCCCCCTTTCTACACTACTGTTTTATTTCTTGAATTATTTATTTGCCTTTCCTTGTGCTTATTTTGAAAAAAAAGCACATTTTGCCTCTTGTCTATTCTACTAATTTACTTGCTCTGACTTCATTATCTAGACAGCTGTTAGATACAGTACATTCTAGCAAGATCTTTTCTGTGTTTTTACATTAAGATAACAATAGATTTCTCATCTAGTGGCAGCAGGTGGCAGTCTTTTCTGGATAGGTTGGGGAAACAAACTAGAGATTCCTACATGTAGTTGTTCTATTGTCTGGAGGGCTTAATAATCACATAGTTCTATTGTCTGGAGGGCTTAATAATCAGCTTATCTTGTTTTTAGTGCCTTTATAAATTCTACGCAGTTAATTGGCTCTTGGCTCATTTCTACAAAGCAAAGTACTTTTATTGAATAATCACACTTTTATAAGCTGTTCAGAGTACACTGCTGCTATACTGAATTACTTATTGACTTTCCTTAAGTTTGTTTGTTTGTGGTAGCATTTCACCCCAGACACTCTTTTCCTGTACCTTTTCATTAGGAGGACTTGGATTATACATCCTGTGGCAGTATGTGTTTGCATGGTCTATCAAAGTTGGGAAGCACACAAAAGGACTTCAAGTGCAGCTGTTTTATTGGGCAGAGGGCTTAGTAGTCAGTTTTCTGTATTTTCAGTGCTGGTATAAATTCGGCACACTTGCACGGAGCTGCTTGCTGTGCCAGTGCCCTGTACAGCTGCAAACATCTAGAAACATTATTTATTTTCATTATGCTGTGAAAGTTTACTGTGCTATTTATTGTTTTGTTTTGCACTTCTATAAAGTTTAAAGTTGAATTTTCAAACTACCGCAAACTTAACTTCATCTGCTTGCTCTACGAGTTCTACTCTCTCTTTCATACACTATTATGTTCTTAACTCTAAAATAATTGCATTACCATTTTTTACAATTGTATTTATTACTGCTTGGTAGTAACTTGATTAAAGTGTAGCTATCATTCTAAGTCTTTTGGATTAAGCACTTGGGCTTCAGACCAGTTGTTTTACATTAGAAAGGTTTGTGGCCTGCACTGTGATGGCAGGACAGGTAGCTTACATCCTTCTAAGTTGTGAACTGCTGATTGAGGGCTCAGTGTCTGTTATTCTAAAAGTGTATTAGTTCTGGTTTAAGCACTTGGGCTTCAGGCCAGTTATTTTACATTAAGAGGGTTCGTGGTCTGCACTCTTGTGGGAGGAGAGGCTGGACTCTGCCCTTCTGAGCTGGGAATTTCTGGGTAAAGGCTTATAGTGCCTGCATATTTGAACTGCTTCTTACTGAAATTGGTACACCTTGTTTGCTTTAGCATAGACTAGATCCAGGCCTGCTGAATCTAGCTTTGTTTGTATAACTTGAGCACTAATCCAGGCATTCTTTAAAGTATTCAATTGTATTTATTACTGCTTGGTAGTAACTTGATTGAAGTGTAGCTATCATTCTAAGTCTTTTGGATTAAGCACTTGGGCTTCAGACCAGTTGTTTTACATTAGAAAGGTTTGTGGCCTGCACTGTGGTGGCAGGACAGGTAGCTTACATCCTTCTAAGTTGTGAACTGCTGATTGAGGGCTCAGTGTCTGTTATTCTAAAAGTGTATTAGTTCTGGTTTAAGCACTTGGGCTTCAGGCCAGTTATTTTACATTAAGAGGGTTTGTGGTCTGCACTCTTGTGGGAGGAGAGGCTGGACTCTGCCCTTCTGAGCTGGGAATTTCTGGTTAAAGGCTTATAGTGCCTGCATATTTGAACTGCTTCTTACTGAAATTGGTACACCTTATTTGCTTTAGCATAGACTAGGTCCAGGCCTGCTGAATCTAGCTTTGTTTGTATAACTTGAGCACTAATCCAGGCATTCTTTAAAGTATTCAATTGTATTTATTACTGCTTGGTAGTAACTTGATTAAAGTGTAGCTATCATTCTAAGTCTTTTGGATTATGAACTTGGGCTTCAGACCAGTTGTTTTACATTAGGAAGGTTTGTGGCCTGCACTGTGGTGGCAGGACAGGTAGCTTACATCCTTCTAAGTTGTGAACTGCTGATTGAGGGCTCAGTGTCTGTTATTCTAAAAGTGTATTAGTTCTGGTTTAAGCACTTGGGCTTCAGGCCAGTTATTTTACATTAAGAAGGTTTGTGGTCTGCACTCTTGTGGGAGGAGAGGCTGGACTCTGCCCTTCTGAGCTGGGAATTTCTGGTTAAAGGCTTATAGTGCCTGCATATTTGAACTGTTTCTTACTGAAATTGGTACACCTTGTTTGCTGTAGCATAGACTAGATCCAGGCCTGCTGAATCTAGCTTTGTTTGTATGCTTGTTGTTTGTTTGCTTGTTATTTCCCTGAAACGCTAATTCCACCTAAAACGCAGCTTTTCAGCACTTCTGTGGATCCCTAGTGATATCTGCATTGCTTACTGTACTTATTTCCTTGTTTCACTTGAAAGAAAGTTACTGTTAGTCGTTTTTGCATTTAAGTTACCTGTAACACATTGCATTTAAGTTACCTGGCACTTGCACACTAAGTCAGCACTAAAAAATTAAAAAGCACTACACCCTCACAAACTCCCCTTGAGTACCTTGTTCCCCATTGGCCCTTTTTTCAATTATAAAGGAATTCCCAATACTATTCTAGCATGTCCAAAGGTCAGTTGTCAATCTCCTCTCCGGTCCAGCTGGTGAATCTGGGAATCTTGAGGCAATGTTACAACTGCCTCATGTACACAGACAACCCTCTGCTCCTCCCAACAAATTCCAACACATGTGAGAGATGCAACCATATAGCCAAACTGGAGGCTAAGCTCTCTCAACTCAGTACTGGCATAACCAGTCAGGAGGAGAAGGAAACCACACTCACTACAATTCCAGTCTCACATAGACCTACCACGACAGAAAACCAAACACATAAACACAAAAACATACTCGGAGGCTCTAAATAAAAATCTGCCTAAGCAGCAGAGACCTCCAAAGCAGACACCCAAGCAACCACTACCCCAAAACAAAACACATGCAACACATAGCTCACAAAGCCAGTGTGCCGAACAGTCACAGCCCTTAAGGCTAAACAACACACCTGATACACTTGTAATAGGTGACTCTATCATCAGGCACACTGACGTCCCACTCACCAGGGTGAACAAGGAGAAGGTCACGGTGAGCTGCCTGTCGGGCGCTAGGATCTGCCACATAACACAAGCACTCAGGTCACTCCAAGGCAAGTACAAATATGACTCAGTCATTGTCCATGCTGGTGTGAATGACCTGTGATGTACCTCCCTGGACTACATGAAAAGAGACATAGAGGAGCTCTCTGAGCATGTAGCCCAGGCCGGTATGACCCTGACCTTAAGTAGCATCTTACCCTCACCAAGAATGTTGCCACAATATGAAGACAAGATAATCAATTTCAACAATTGGCTTAAGTATTGGTGTCATTCAAAGGGGATCCAATGCCTGTCAGCCTGGGATGACATGCTCGACAAGCCACAATGCTTCGCTAGGGACGGCTTGCACCTGTCACCCCTGGGCTTTCGGATATTGGCAAAGGCTCTTGCTACCCCCATAGTACCTTTTTTAGGCAAGGCTCAAAAGACAAACCCACCTCCATAGGTATCACAAGGGATAAGAAACTAAGAGTAATGCTACTCAACGCCAGAAGTCTAAACCTCAAGATGCACTTTTCGAAACTATCCTTAGCATGGAGAACATTGATATCTGTGCAGTAACAGAAACCTGGTTCAAGGCTCCTGAGAGCACCCCAGCACTACCAAGTTATACCTCATACCATGCTTTTCGGCCCCAAAACTTGGACCGAACCACAAAAGGAGGGGGAGTATCAATATTCGTCAAAGATACCCACACCTCCAGGTTGGTGGCACAGCACGAAGCATCAGAGACTATCCATGTGCAACTAACAGTGGGTAAAACTGCCTTCCAGTTTATAGCTTGCTACAGACCACCCTCCCAAACCCAGGAACCCCACTCGGCCTTCCTGAGAACACTGGAAAATATGAAGGTCTCTCCAAACACCATTATATTGGGCGACTTCAACTACCCAAACATAGACTGGGAGCATTACTCTAGCTCCAACACCCTAGCCCAAAGGTTCCTAGAATTTATAAACTCAAATGCTATGGAACAACTTGTTACCACTCCCAGAAGAGGGGAAAACATACTGAACCTGATCATCACCAACATGGGGACTCTATGCTCCAGACCAGAAGTGTATCCCTCACTGGTAAGATCAGACCATAAACTAATCTCACTGGATATTCACATCTCGACCCCACCCCTGCCCAGAAAACCACAGTGAAAAACTTCTCTAAAGCAAATTTCACACTCCTCAAAACTGAGGTGGAATCCTTCAAAGCCCCCGGGCCTGTGAAAAATACAGCCCAGACCGCAAAATCCTTTATAAACGCATTCTATGAACACCTTCAGGAATGCATGGATCATGCAATCCCAAATAAAACCAAGACCCAATCCTCCAAAGGCAGACGTCCTGTCTGGTGGACCCCAGCCATAAACAAACTATACAATAGAAGGAGGAAGCTACTACATGATAGAGCAAAATCCCAAAAAGGGAAGGCATCTCTGATCAGTATTAGCAAAAAACTACAGGCACTCATAAAATCGTCTAAGGCCAGCTTTGAGAGAAAAATTGCACAGGACACTAAGGATAATCACAAGGCTTTCTTTAGTTATTTTAGGAACCTGGGTGGGAATTCCCAGATATGCTCAGAATTAGTCCAAAATGACAAAAAATACACCAAACCCACAGACATTGCCAACATTCTGACAGGTTCAGTGCAAACTCCCCCCCCTCCCCACCAAAAGGGCAAATATCTATCCCAACAGAGTGCTGCCCCCTGACATCTCAGATGCTCAGGTAAGAGCCGCCCTCTCCAAAGCAAAAAACACAGCATCAATGGGACCAGATGGTGTCCTGGGCTGCGTCCTACATGAACTCCAAGAAGAGCTAAACCCAAACATAAAACTACTGTTCAATCTCAGCCTTACTAAAGGATATGTACCCAAAGAGTGGCGTACAGCAACAGTGGTCCCTCTCCACAAAGGTGGTGCCTCAACGGATCCTGGAAACTATCGCCCCATAAGCCTGACTAGCTTGGTCTGCAAAGCTATGGAAAGGATCACCATGGACCTCATAAATAAAGATATTGGGGACCTACAGACACTGGATCCTACTCAGTTTGGCTTTGTTAAGGGCAGATCCTGCCTCTTAAACCTGGTCAATTTCTTTGAAACAGTCACCAAGGCCATTGACGAGGGGAAGGTGGTCCACACAGCCTACCTGGACCTTGCAAAAGCCTTCAATACAATATCCCACTTGGGCAATATAGATAAGCTCACCAGCTTAAATATAAACCCCTATGTCACTAGATGGGTTGCAAACTGGCTCAAGGACAGAACCCACATGGTTAGAATTGCTGGAGCCATGCCATACTCCAAACCAGTTACAAGTGGCATCTCACAAGGCTCAGTCCTGGGACCTCTCTTGTTTGGTATATATTTCTCGGAGGTACAGGCCAACATGGAAGGACTGTGGCTGACCAAGTTCGCAGATGACTGCAAACTGGGCGCCATAATCGACTCTCCAGCCGACACAAGCATCCTCCAAAAGAGCCTCATAGAAACAGACAACTGGTGCCAGAGCCATGACCTCAAGCTAAATGCCAAAAAGTGTATAGTCATCCCCTTTGGCAAAAACAAAGTGCCCACAAATTACCACATAGGTGGTAATCCATTAAGTACAGAAGACGTAATTAGGGACCTGGGGACCCAAGTTGATAGCAATCTCTCATTTGACAACCACGTGGCCAACGTGGTTAGAAAAACATTTTATATAGCCCACCTAATCATGAAGGGATTCACATCTAGATCAGGGGAGGTCATCGTGCCTCTTTACTCATCCCTCATCAGGAACATAATTGAGTACAATGCCCCTTTTGGGATGTACCTTACCAGACACCTGCAGTAACTGGAAAGACCCCAAACGTACCTCACCAAGAGGATCAAAGGACTCAAACAGATGCCATATGCTGCCCGGTTAAAGAAACTCCAGCTCTACTCAGTGGCATACTGCCTGCTCAGAGGTGATCTTTGCCTGACATATAAAGCCATGTCCAACCCGGAATTAATGGACATGCTGCACCTCAGAATATCCAAATCCCATCAAGCTACGCACTCGAGAGACTTGAACCTCAGCACTGAAATAAATAGGACATGCTGGAGGGGCAGATTCATAACCCAGAGGCTCCCTTCACTCTGGAATAAAATCCCAGTCCAGGTTAGGCAGAGTCCCTCATTGACTCTCTTCAAGAGGAATCTTGATAAGTGGATGGGAGATCGTAGGTTTACCCCGGGTATCACTTCTGTGTCACTGTTAGACAGAGGCGCAGTATACTAACCTCGAAAAAGGGCATAGCAAAATAAATTTAAAATGTGTGGCGAAAGCCAAACACACTCTGGCTAGGCTTATAAATGCCCTAGGGCATATAGTCTAGTATGAACCTATGAACCTATGACTAAGTGTTTCTATGATCATTTTGTTTTACTACTTTTTGCACCACATATCTTCCTGGTGTTTCTTACGTCAGTCCTCTACACCAATGTATCTTTTTCACAATTGTATATTGTTATTATAATCACTTATAACTCCTTTCCTATTATGTTGTAGCATTTCTTCTCAGGCCTCTGCAGAAAATGAGACTTGCATGGCTCAGTCAGACTATCATGATTAACAAACAAAATAAATAAAATAAAAATTAAAATCTCCAACTATTTACAGTTATACATGAAATTTCATCCAAGGAGAGAGGTAAAACCATTATTATGGATGGCCAAGTGAATCTGCAAAGTGCCTCAGCAAAAGGCATCTAAAGGACTTGTGTAGAATGTGATAAAGTCTCAGTAAATATATGAAGAGCTCTCTGCAGCAGTCTGCATGGACAAAAACATTTTGTTGTCTGTAGGTATTGTACTGCCAATACTGGAATAATGCAGCTTATATGTAAACAGTCAGTAATGGGTGGCCATGGTGGTGCAGCGGTTAGTATTGCCGCCTCACAGCAAGAGGTTCTCTGGTTTGATCCTCGGCTGGGGTGCCTTCTGTGCAGAGTCTGCATGTCCTCCCTGTGGTCACATGGGTTTCCTCCGGGTTCTCTGGTTTCCTCCCAAAGACATGCTGTAGGTGGATTGGACACTCTAAATTGGCCCTAGGCATGAGTCTATGCATGTGTGTGCCTTCTGTGGAAAGTTGGGCACTGGGCTGGCAACTCAACACTGTAAAACTCCACTGCCAATCATGAGCGGACAGGTGATCTGCTGTGGTGACCCCTAACCAGGAAAAGCCAAAAGAAGAAGATATGTAAACAGTCAGTAAAAGCTATGCATCAGTTACTCTAACATTATATACACTCTATAACTGGACAGCCCTGCTAAGAATAGCTAAAATGTTCTGTTATCTCAGAAGGATGATGGTCGACTAAGGGTCCAGTCATGTGAGAGGAAACTTCCTTGACTTAGCTGCTCATGTGGCCTTTACATGCTGTGCTAAATGATTTTTAAACACAGGGAACCAGCCTCCACTTTTCTCCACTGACACAGTGTCAGATACAGCTGTCCTCATTGAATTTGCATCATCTTCTCTTACTTCTGCTCTTTGGTGGCCTCCTCCATGGAGGAATTGAGCAGTCTATGCAGGGCATTGTTTGAGAGATTCAAATGTTTGTGTGTGTGTGTGTGTGTGTGTGTGTGTGTGGGGGGGTACCTGGCAGCCACACCTTAAGGTTCACTTTATATGGTAAATGGCATCTCCGTGTTTTCTTTCTGTAGACCATTACCACCTGTCTAAATACAGCTCCATGTTTTCTTGTTTTAGGGCCATAATCATTATCTAACCAGGTTTGTGTGCCATTTACTGTGACATTCTTGCCTTGGGTCCAAAAAGCTGACAGTATTTTTTCTTTTGCAGCATAATGGTCAAATCTGATTAAATTAGGGTTCATAAAGTTTGAATGTTGCCTGCTTTTGCATACACATGTTAGGCTATTTCTATTAAAAGCACAGATTGCATAAAGTGGAAGCATTCCTTGCTTTGATGAGCCCTATGATATTGCTCTTCTCCTGTCTTTCAGGCATGCCCATTAATCTCATATTTTTCTCCTTTCCCTGTCCTCCATATTAAGCAGTTTGACCTTGGTGTATTCTAATTTTGCTATGGTGGTCTCCAAGTGCTGCTTTATCATTTGTAGATAAGATGTGTGTTGCTAAAACTGGTGAGAGTGGTCCAACATAGAGGTTTCTATGTCTTTTATTCTGTTGTCTGTCCGAATCATAAAGTCAGATCTGGAAAAGTTCATTCTTTGCACTTCAGTGAGAAGTATATCACACTTTTTGTCCAAACTTTCTGTAAGTTGTCTCACACCAGTGAAATACTGTTCTACGGAGGCACACATGTCAGCAGGCTTGGGTGTAGTAGAATTTGGCGGCTGCAATGCAACCTTCTTTTCCATGTTTCTTTTCCCCTTTCTGGACATTAAATCTTGAGTATTTAATAATCAACATATTTTCTGTATTTTCCTTGAGGATGTACTGGTTTCTTTGCAGAAGAAATATAATTTTTGTCTGCTGGTATGAAGACCGATCTCAATTCACTTAGTCATGGCTGTCCTAACTGGAAGTTCAATTCCACCTTATTTTATATCTAATCTAAGTACAGCTACCATTTGTGTCACACACTGCAGTGTTCTATGTTATTGCAGACTGAATGTGGCCTGCCAACAATTACTGATGTAAAATTCCATATTTTAATTAATGAAACGTCACTTCATCAGTCTTTCAACACAAACTTAACTCATTATATTGCACCTAACTAAACATATTATATTTCGGACCACTGTACTCAATTTGCTCTGTACCTTTTCAGCTACTACATCATAACTACTGCCCATTTTCTGTTCTTTTTTCCTCTCCTCCTTAACCTTCTCTGTCCCTAGAACAAAACATTTCATCAATGACAAAAGTCTTTTTTCATTCTGTACTAAACGACATGAAAACTACTATGAATCTCATTCTTCAAAAATGTTCTAAATAAGTGCAAAAAAGAAAAAAAAATGTTCATGTTCCTACTTAAATAAACCATCAGATGTGTTTATTAGGTGTTATCCTTTGTGTTTGTTTTCATTGCTTAATACATATTACTTGTTACTGTGTGTGCACATATAACAAAGTTATATTGCTGTAGAGATTATCAGATATCTACCTCTGAAAGTTTATCATCAGAGATGTTACTGTACCACTTGGATAATAATCAGTGATTGAATGTCTTATCTTTCCACAGAAGATGTAGAGAGACTGATCTTCTTCACTGTGAACCTACCAGACTTCAGAAGAACATGCTGCCCTAAATCTGTAAATAGATGGCATGCTATACTATTAAAGATTTTGATAAGGATAAATTAGGATGCAGATGAATATTGCCAGCAATAATCAGCAACCTTTTTGCACACTCTTATCTAACGGATGTTTACATAGCACCTTTTAAAGTGATTTTCCTTAGGCAAACATTTTCACATCAAATAAACGTTATGTGACCATGTTTGTGGCTTTTGTGTCCAGACACATCAGTATAACTCCACAATAACTAAAATCCCAGTATTTTGACCATGTATTATTGGCACTAATTCAGTTTAGCATGGTGTCGCATATTACTGTCTCTTTAATAGCTTCTGTGAGATAGAGCTCTGGAATAAATAAAATAGCATGCCTTTACTGCTGCTCACTTCTCCCAGCACAGTCTGTCATTGTAAGTTGAATGTTCCTTTGCCCTTTTACTTGTATCAACATATCCTTTCATCTTGGCTTTCTGTCTAGTTTTTTTTTCTCTTAACTTCATCTTGTGATTTTCTAGGTTTATTCACACAAGTTATCTTAGCCCTAAAGCTTTGTTGTACTGCAAGTTGACTGAGACAGCTCACACATTACAATGTACTGAACTTAGGTCAGTGGGTAGCATACTGTTCAATGGGTGTTTCCAAAGGATAACCTTAGTCTTGGAACCCCTTACTACCATGTTGATATTATACACAAAGTGTTTCAGTAACCCATTGAGATGTGGCCATTGTAAGGCTACTTCTTTATTTCATGATATGTATGTACTGCAGTAATATTTTAGTTTCTACCATTCTGTCTCTAAGTATAAAAATCTGTATTAAAATTCTGCCATATTTTGTTACTTAGTGGATCGGTGCATAACCCAGTCAACAATTTAATACAAAAACCTTTCTATGTGTAAATGTGTTACACCTTGGCAGTCTGGTATGCCCAGTTTGCAGATATTTTGCCAGCAGCTTGTATCATTGCATGTCAAGACATGACATTGATGACACTGTTTTTACCATAATGAATAAGGAATGATGAATAATCAGCAATTTGAGCTGATAGGCATTATTTTTGTATATTTCCCATTAAAATTCAGTGCTGAGATCAGGCTCTGGCTCCTTCAGGAGTTCGGACATGTGCACATAGACAGTCTTGTTGTGTTGTGATCATTCTACACCTCATTACTTAGCTGTTGTCTAACACACTATGTTAGGTCTTATGCCTTGTAAAACAATAAAAAGGGCTTCTGACACATTCTCTTTGATTTTACACAAATATTGTTTAGATTGTGCACTCATATGAAACTTGAATCAGATTTTTTTTAGACTGTTTATTTCAGTTCAATATATTTCAAATGATACATACCCCTACAAGAGATAATCATATTTTAGATCTTGTGATTGCAAACTCTACATCATGAATTACCAAAGTTAGAGTGGGACCACCACTGAGTAATTCTGATTATTGTTCTATAATGTTGGATATTTCTTTAGGTCTTAAACAACAACCTAAAGCTATCAAGGAAATTTAAGTTTTAGGACCTAGATTTTAAAAATATAATAGAGTGTATAAAGTGTTTTTTTTTAGCTGAGGCACATAAAAAGGATGACGGTGGATTCTCACTTCTGGAATCTATATTTTGTAACCCTATATAGAAAGTTTCCTACTCTAAGGCATACAAAATCAATAAGTTACATTATTGGTGGAATGCTGATTTTTGTAAGTAATATAAAAGAAAGAGAAGATTAGTTCAGAAATCTAGGTCATTGCCAAATCCCACTATCAAATAAAAATTGAATTGCATAACTAAAATATTTAAGTATCAGTTAATTATTAAAAAACTTAAATATGTAATAAATATGTAAATTAATTCACCAATAAATAATGATTTTATGTTGTATTCATATACTTCATTTATATCTCCTCCTGGGTTGATGTCAACATTAAATATTAATTGTCCATCCATATGTGTTGATTTAATCTCAGAAGTCTTAAGTAAAACAGGTAATAAGACTACTATGGGCCTGGGAGAAATACCAGAAATGTTAGTACATGTTTTAACATAAATCTTTTACCTGTGCTGGATCTTTATATATATATATATATATATATATATATATAATACATTGCTATATAATTGAATTGTTCCTGCATTATGGAAAAAATCACTGACTTCCCCTATTTACAAAAAAGGAGATAAGTTGGAGCTAGCCAATTATAGACCTATCAGTTTAACATCAGTTCTATGTTTGAGCAGAGGAACCAGGTGGGGGTGTCCTCTTTCCCTTTAGTTTTTGCATTATATTTAGAACCATTGGCAAAGAAAATAAGGCACTTAGAAATTCAAGGATATAATTGGTATGGTAGTCAAGAAAAGCTGGGTTTATTTGCAGATGATATTAATTTATACCTGACAAAACCAGAAAAAGACATTAAAGTGTTGTAGAACATTTTGAGACAGTTTCAGATCTTTTCAGGATACAAAATTAATGAAGCTAAAACCAAGGCAGCAGCATGTACTCACACATGAATTAATTTAGGA
This sequence comes from Protopterus annectens, assembly GCF_019279795.1. Lineage (NCBI taxonomy): Eukaryota > Metazoa > Chordata > Ceratodontiformes > Protopteridae > Protopterus > Protopterus annectens. Next base: position 1,028,638,920 of record NC_056732.1, on the reverse strand, counting down.
ATATCCATATTTATGGGGACATGATAAAATAAAGTATTTAGGAGTATGGATTAAAACGATTCTAGTGTGGCAGCTAAGTATATGTGGGAAGAGACTAAACAAAAGATAATATAAAGACTGAGAAAATGGAAGCTTTGTTATATGGATATGGATAATAAGATACAAGCAGTTAAAATGTTTTTAGTCACTTTAGCTCCATGCACAGGTCTTGCATATTTTTATCAACTAGAGGAGATGTTGTAGATAGCAATTAATAACAAGTTTAAGGATTTTATCTGGGAGGGGAAGACAGAGAGTGTCAAATGGTATAAGATGATGCTTTCAGTACAACAGGGAGATTGGGATTACCCAATTTGAAGGGGTATTTCAGAGTTACACGATTGAGACTCCTATACATAGCACAAGCAGAAAACTGTATTTCAAAGGGGAAATAGATGATGATGAAACAGGGGGAAACTCAAGAAACAAGGAGAGACTGGGAATTTGGATGCAGGCCTTTAAGGAGAATAACAATAATCATGCAGAATATTATAGCCAACAAAAATGTCACAGGATACCTTCTCCTTGAAAAGAACCAGACACCAGGCAGGGTAAGGTTATTCCATTCCCCCTTCATGTGGGATACAAAGAAAAAGGTCCTTAATATCAATAATCAAGAAAATAGCTTCTTCCTTGAACTCATTTTTTGCCATGCACTGTAATAAATGCCAAGAGTCCTTCAAGACATGTTTTTTATCCTCAAAAAATCCTTTTAAATGGAAATCTAACATTTTTGCTAAATGTTCTGTTTTACTCCCACCTCCTGCCACTATGGGTCTCATCGGTGGATCCCCTAATGAGTTATGAATTTTGGGGATCCCAAAGAAGGGTGGGGTTACAGGATTATTCACCTTTAAGTATCTCACCTCATCTTCACTGAAGGTATATTCCTGGAAGAGATCTACCAAAATCATGTCTAATCTTGCATTAAAGACGTTAACCTCATTCAGTGACGCTGCACTAAAGTATGAACTGTCATTCAAATATTTCATCATTCTGGTGGTGTAGTCATAATGTTCCATTACAACTACCCCTTCCCCCTTATCAGGCTTCATGTTTCTTACTTCTTGGTTCCTCATTAACTCTGTTAATGCCTGTTGTCCATCTTTTGTTAAATTTTGGTTAATCCATCTATTCTTATTCCCTATTAATTTCCTGTATTCTATTTCATTCAATCTTTCGAAAAGGGCCACTGGTGGTAATGGGGGGGTTATAAGTACTTTTTCTTTTTAGGATTACTCTAGTTGCATCACTCTCCTTCCCATTCTGAATTACCAACTTTAAATTTATGGCCCTTGCAAACATCTTCAAATCTAAAATGGTATTAACCATATAATTCTGTTTCTTAGGGATAAAACTAATCCCTTTTACAAATAGTTCTGCATGGGTGTTATTTAATATGATCTGGCTGTAGTTATAAATCTTAAGGCCCTTATATTCCAGGATACAAACATTTCCATTGTCATTACTGTCATTACTGTTCCCTGTATTGTTACTATTGTCATTATACGTGGCTTCAATAGAGACATTATCAAACTCAAAATCATGCTGTAAAAATATATCATTTCCTTCATTGGTTATGTTCAATACATCTAGATTTTGTTTGTTCCTCAAAGATTCATCACAGTATATCTCATGTGTAATTTCAACACAATGCTTTTTCGTGTTTGCATCAAAATTTTTATACATTCCTTAAGACATGCTTCATTGGATAAATCATTACATTCTACAGCATACTGTAACAATGAGGCATTATTACTAAAACTTTCATTTACTGACAACAGTAACAATACAGGGAACAGTAATGACAGTAATGACAATGGAAATGTTTGTATCCTGGAATATAAGGGCCTTAAGATTTATAACTATCATATTAAATAACACCCATGCAGAACTAAGCCCTAAGAAACAGAATTATATGGTTAATACCATCTTAGTGAAACCAGGAACAACAAAGTAGCACAAACCAAAAGAACGATGACACAGCTTGAAATAAGGATCATTTTTTTTTTGCAAAAACCCTCAGTAAAAATCACATTGGATTTTTACTGAGGATTTATGCAGTAAACAACGTGGTCCTTATTTTCACCTGTGTGGTGTCGTTTTTTTCTTAATACCATTTTAGATTTGAAAATGTTTGCTAGGACCATAAATTTAAAGTTGGTAATGCAGAATGGGAAGAGAGTGATGTAACCAGAGTAACCCTAAAAAGAAAAAGTACTTATAACGCCCCCATTACCACCAGTGGCCCTTTTTGAAAGATTGAACGAAATAGAATACAGGAATTTAATAGGGAATAAGACTAGACGGATTAACAAAAATTTAACGAAAGACGAACAACAGGCATTAACAGAGTTAATGAGGAACCAAGAAGTAAGAAACATGAAGCCAATAAAGGGGGAGGGGTAGTTGTAATGGAACATTATGACTACACCACAAGAATGATGAAATATTTGAATGACAGTTCCTACTTTAATGCAGCATCACTGAATGAAGTTAACATCTTTAATGCTAGATTAGATATGATTTTGGAAGAACTCTTCCAGGAATATACCTTCAGTGAAGATGAGGTGAGATACTTAAAGGTGAACAATCCTGTAACCCCAGCCTTCTTCGGGATCCCCAAAATTCATAAATCATTAAGGGATCCACCAATGAGACCCATAGTGGCAGGAGGTGGGAGTAAAACAGAACCTTTAGCAAAAATATTAGATTTCCATTTAAAAGGATTTTTGAGGATAAAAAACATGTCTTGAAGGACTCTTGGCATTTATTACAGTGCATGGCAAAGAATGAGTTCAAGGAAGAATTATTTTCTTGATTATTAATATTAAGGACCTTTTTCCTTGTATCCCACATGAAGAAGGAATGGAATAACCTTACCCTGCCTGGTGTCTGGTTCTTTTCAAGGAGAAGGTATCCTGTGACTTTTTTGATGGATTATTTGCTTTTATGTGTTTTACTATTGTGATATTAGAATATTATATCCATAAAGTAGCAGGAAGTATTCTAAGAACTAAGCTAACACGGGATTGGAGAAAGGAGATTCTGCCAATAAGAATGCCTGCAATTAGGGATATAGACAATTGGCAAGAGGGGTCTGGAATTTATTGGACAAAACTGGCAAAGAAACCAAGTTATTGGGAGCAAATAACTAGAGAGGGAAATATGATAGAATGGGAAGATGCCAAGAATTTATTTTGACTGCAGGTTAGAGATTGCGGGTCTATATTATAACATCTAACCGTCAGGCATTCGAATACCTAAAGCTCGACAGTAAATAGTGAAAGCTGAAAATTGTGAATGCCTACTTTTATGAATTTTTTAACAGGGAAAAATTTGCTTGGCCGTTAAAGTGAATTTGCACTTTTCTCCAATATAGAGTGATCTCGGAGTTGGTATATTTAGTTGGTGGTGTGTGTGGGGGTGAAACCCTCTACTTGATTTTGTTTGAAAGTTTGTTTTTTTTGTTTTGCAGCCAAGTGATTTCTTTCCCTGTGTGGAAGAGGCTTTCACTATTTACATGTTGAGCTTTAGGTACTCGAATACCTGAAGCTTCGATGTTTTAATATAGACCCAAGATTGCCTACCCTATCAGAAATTGATATCAGAGTATAGGCAAAGAGAAAGAAAGAGGGAAGGGGGTCCTAAATGACAGACCAGCACTGGTAGACTTTTTAGTAGAATCTAGAACAGAAGCTGCCATTAAAAAAGAAATTATTAGTAGCATATTAAGCATTGCATGATAACTGTAGGAATCAATTAGAGGAGATTAGAATTAGAAATGATCGGGAAGAGAGACTGGATAAGCAATTCACAAAGAAACAATGGGAGGCTATATCTATGTCTCCCAAATATGCAACAAAATCTAGAAGATTTAGGATTTTCTATACAACAAGTAGACACCAGAGAATTTTACCTCAGGCAAACAACAAATGTTAGAGGTGTGGGAGGGAAGAAATAGGTAATTGGGAACCTATTTTCTGGGAGTGAGGTGAATTGGCAGACTTTAAGGATTCAATGAGGGACACACAGTTCAAGATGCTGTGTGGGTAGATTGGTCTGACAAAGGAAATTCTTTTTTTTGAGCTGTAATACAGAATCGGAATTGCCTAGACATGGTAAGGCCTTGCTTCGTCTAATAATGGTGGCTGCCAAAAAAGCAATTACTAGAAATGGAAATCAAAATCTAAACCAGCTATACTAGAAGTATTGAATATAGTAACATAGATAAAACAACTGGAACTGGGATCTTTAGAAAAGGGTAGGAGCAAACTACATAGGAAAAAATGGAACTTGTGGGAACAATACATGCAAGAGAAGAATAAGATTTAAAAGACCACAAGACCTTGTTCCTAAGAGATGAAATGAGTGTATTACATCTACATGTAATGTACATCCATTCTGTACTAGAATATAATAATACTTTTTCTTTATATAATAGGAACCATCTTGCATTGCTTAAATCATTTCAGAGGAAATTTTCCAGAAAGATACCTTTGGTCCAACATCTTATTTTTCAGGAGAAATGTCAAGCTTTAAATTTATACAGCGGTTAAGCAATTACCACCTATAGAATCTTTTGTGACCAAGTTTTACAAGCTATTTATAATATTTCTTTCTTTAATAACATAAGGAGACATTAATATCATAACTTAAAATGTATTACCCCAATGTTATATAATGCTTAATTAGTTAATTCATTTTGTCTGATGAAGTCTAAGCTACAGGCTGACGAAAACGCATGTACTGGATGTGTAATAGCGAACTCTGTGATCTAGTTTTGGACGTTTTATACTTTGAATAAAGTGCGGATTGTGTGCGCTGTCTCTGGATTCCTTTTGTTATAACTTAAAATGTATTACCCCAATGTATAGAACATCTCTGAGAAGTAAATTTATAACTCAAGTAATTATTAGACTATGGAACTAGACTGTTATTGAAATAGGCTTTCCCTAAATATAGCAAGTTTCAAATCTAATTTTGATCATTGGATGTGAGGTAGTGATTATAACGTAGAGTTTAACGAGACAGTGTTCCTAAATGGCCTTCAGGTTTGAACATTTGAAATATATTTAAGAGAAACCTTTTATCTGAAATGGTTTGCCTTATCAATATGCATATAGTCTGGTATTAGACATCCTCCTGTCTTGCTAAGAGCCTCAGGTTATCATAGTCGTGTTTTAATTTAATGTTTACTGAAGCTCCTCATTCTATCAGCGTCTTTATATCTTGCTTTAGTAGTTTATTTCAGTATGGCTTATTTATTCTATGTCCCTAACTTAATGATTATATTCTTTTACTGCTTTCTTTGTCAGCATCTTCAATTTCTGTTATGCTAACAGTACCACATGACAAATTCTTGTCTTATATTTTCCTTACTTGCTTCCTTATTCTACAGTCTTTTTACTGTGGAGTGTCATTTGTGTTTCTGCTCTTAACTAGCTTAGTAAAGTAATTCTATTTTCTCCAATTTGCACATGATTATCCAATGATGATCAATGCCCCTTATTAGGATTTTGTGCATCATGGTACTTGCACTGTATTTGTCTATCTTTCTGTTATAGATAGCATTTATTTTTTATTGTTTGTGCTTGTTTCTTTCATTAAATATTTCTTTTTTATCTTCCTCTCTACTTTCTTGGCTGTCATTTTTTAAATTCATTTTATTGCATCTTTCTATTTTCAATGCCTGTGTCTCTGATATATCAAGGTTCCTTGCAAAGTCTAGTAACTTGGCTTGTCTAGGGACATTTCTGGCTCAGCCAGGGTTTTCTTCATTACTTTACCACTGCTACACTACTGTATTATATGTCCGTTGATGTCTTTATTAATAAAAATGGATTTATTGTTTCTAGCTAATGCCCACAGGTTGGTGTAGTACATCTGTGTGGGCTAAATGTCTTTTCATTTGACACCCCTGAAATTCATATATGCCATATTCTAAATTTTTATTATGCTAAGTAAGACTGTGATGACTTACACAGTTTCTCATCTATAATACCTGAAAATTTCTCTGAATGAATTCTCTATGAATTCTCTGATTCTTAATATAATTTTATTCTTGACTAAACTACAGTGCATTATTTGAAGTTACTGAATACTTGTTTACAGAACTCAGTGCTGTGTAACACCATTCTGAACAGAGCAGAATAGATATATTCTGGCAAGTCCTGATTCACTGATAGATCATTTCAGTGAATAATCATAACTTCCCCAAGAATATGCAACCTTGGATGATGCTATATTAAATAAAGAGGACTAGGATACCTCAGTAATTTTTATACTAACCAAGTTTTGCTGAAACAGTCTGTCAAACGATTATGACTTGATGGACTACACCTTGACCTTCACGCTGTCTAAAAATGACATGCAAATTTTGTTTAGTTTTGAAAAATACTATTTGGGCACACTGTGGTGCATCTGAGTTGGTGAACTATGCCAATAATGGTGCTATTCTGTGCCTTGTCGATTCATACGTTGCCAAGATCAATCTATAACATAGCTTTGGTAGCATCAAGCTCTTTGGTTTTGTAATGTTGAAATCAATGTAAACATATACAAAGATAAAGCGCACTTTCTTTTCAGCAAAAAAGTAGCTCCTAATAACAGCCTTGCAAGCTGTGCTGAAAATACCCGAACCTTTCTCATCTATTGCTTTTACTGCTTTGTGGCTAACTTGTTACTCTTGATCTGATTTTTACCTACCATCATTAGCCTTTAAAGTGTCTTTCTCTTTCCTCCTTTCCCCACCCATTGCCTTGTTACACCTATCTTTCACTTTTCTACATCTCTTTCCTTTTTTGTTCCCTATTTTTACTACTAACCCCTATTACTATTCCCAATGTTTGGCATCTCCTATTCTACCTCTGTCTAAATCTTCTTGGTTGTGGCTGTGAAACATTTTAATGATTCTTGTATATTATTACACACTAATGCATTTGTCTGTTTATCTATTCACTCATTACGTATCTGGAATAGTACTCCTCCATTCCTTTGTCATTGATATTGGCATTTGATAGCTGATGGCTTGACAGCTGATAGTTTGCTGTCAGTAATCCTGTTTTCAGGTGTAAAGCTTTATATGTTCCACAGTTTATGCTGCACTAACACTGACGTTTCCTTAAATATTGTATGAAACAGAATGGACTGATCATTCCAGGTGCAGCTGGATTATTTTGGGTACTGCTGTTTTAGTAATTTGGTTTGTCCCTGCATTTTATGAATAAACGAATATGGGATAATCTGACTCCTCTGGGAAGTTTACCATGGTTTGTGTTTTGTACTTGTTTTTTGCTGAGTATTATTTCCTGGATTTTGGCTCATATCCTTGTTGCCTCAGTGACTTTTCTGGACTACTCACTGTTACAGTGACGGTGTGATTGGTGTCAGTATCTTAGGTTTTAGTTTGAAAGCAGTGTTTGCCTTGGTATTGAGGCTTGCAATGATAGTGATGGCATATTCTTTTACTAAAGCAAGCTCTGCATTCTTGTTTGTGACGTTCATTTTATCTGCTTAGCAGTAGCAGCTATTGGAGTTTGATGGGGACATCTCTTTGAATAGCTGTATATTGATGTGTAATCTTATTTTTAGTACTATAATGTTGGTTGCCTTCTTTGCCATTTAAATACGATTTCCTAAATTATACATAAGTTGTTTTCTATATGTACTATGCTTTTGATAACTGTAATTTATTTTAGATAATATGGAAATTATATTCCAAACTGAATTTACTGTGACTCCACTATCGATTCTACAACTCTGTCGAAATTTTTTTCTTTTATTTATTTAAATTTTCTTTCTTTTCATTTTATTTATTATTTTGACATATATTTTCCTTTATTTGACTGTACAGTGGTTGCCTTCTTTGCCATTTAGATATGATTTTCTAAATGATATATAACATGTTTTCTGTATGCACTGTGCTTTTGAGAACTGTAATTTATTTTAGACAACATGGATGTTGCATTCCAAACTGACCCTAGTATGACTCCAGTAAGCAGTTATCTGTGGGCATTCTACAGCTCTGAATTTGTTCTTTTATTTCTTTAACTTTCTTTATTTTTTCATGTTACTTGTTATTTTGACATGTATTATTTTTCTTTATTTGACTCTACAGTGTTTAGTTATGTCACTTAATAAAGCTGAAGTTGAAGGTGAACTTAATTATGCCATAGGGTCAATTCTAAACCACAGCATTGTTTGAAGATGTCTTGTGTAAGTTTTCTTTTGTCAGTTGTGAGTATTTCTTTTGTCATTAACGATACCATATACCTGTATTGATTTTTCATATATCTCTTTGCACATGTATCATGCACATATATTTATTTTACCATTATTCCATATTCTTGTACTGATGTATAATTCAAATTAATATAGTGATGAAGATTCTTTTAGCTCACTCCACCCCTTTGCATTTTTGCATGTTATTTTATAATAATTTTTAATGTTGTCAAACCATATGAAAACTATTAACTTTGCTATGCATTTTACTTTGTTATTATAACAATCTCTATCTGTTTACTTCATATCCTGTCACAATATCAGCTGTTATTTAGAAAATGAAAGCTAAATGACTTGCAAAAACATGCATTCTGATTGGAGAAATTGATCAAGGTACCTATTCCAACTCAAGCTTTACCCGTACTAACAAGTCTGACCATCTATAGGTATTAAAAACAAATACTACAGCCATAATGTTTTCCTCTATGCTAATCAGGGACGGCAAATACATGTATTAACTGAGTGAAACTAAACTTCTACACCTCTCCCAAATCAGGCAGAAACACACACACACACACACACACACACACACACACACACACACACACACACACACACACACACACACACACACACACACACACACACACACACACTCACACACACACAAAGCAAAGACACAAAATGCTTAAAAAATTACTTACAGGCTCACAATGAGATATCAGGAGTTCACAAACATCCTCAAGTAAACACGAGGATGCATGCACACTCTTGAGACCTCAAAAGACAAAATTGGCACAAACTGCAGTTGCCCTAATATATTGTGCTGACACCGGAATGTACACAGCTCGTACACAATACATTTGGCAGAAAACAGCTGAAACAAACAACTTAAAGAAGTTTGCAGAAACAATGTCAATTTAAAAAGGTGGCCAGTTTCTTTCTTTTTTTTTTTTTTTTTACAATAATGGCATTGCATAACACCAATAGTCTACTCTGCATATATGCAAGAAAGTGGAAGGTTGGCATAATGGTTAAGGTGTTTACCTTGCAGCCACAATGTGCAGGGTTTGATTCTTATGTGGGGTAATTGGCTAGGCTTAAAATGGTCCACAAGGGCAGTTAGCCTAGTACTAATCTATGAACCTAAGTAATGCTGGGACTGCCCTCTGCTTGGCTTTGTTTGATCACTTGGGCTTTGTCATCATGATCAAACTATGGTAACCATGGGTAAACCCAGAATTACCTGCACCAAGTTGTGGATTATTGCAAAATAACATTCTCGTTTTTTTTTATCATATATTGAACTTTTCTCCTCAGTCATCTATAAAAAATAGGCCATGTCCAGTTTGAAATTCCCAGTCATCCAACAAATAAATACAAAAAAAAAAAAAAAATATATATATATATATATATATATATATATATATATATCTATATATATATATATATATATCCACACCATTATTTCTGCTATCCATTTCTTATTAATACCTTACTACTATTAGCTTCCTTTACATATAACGTTACTTAGCCCAGCAAATCTGTTCTGTCTCAGTACCCTGCATAATTGTAAACTGATCTGCATGGTTCCTTTAAGTTTGCTTCTTGTGGGATCAGCTTTATTTATTTTCTTTATATTACTTTGCTGCTTTTACATTGTCAACCCTTCATTTCTTTCATTTGCCCTGTTTTAAACATATATGTTCTCAGGTTCTTATATACTACTATAAATTATGTATGTATTTACTTGGCCAGGCATATAATAACATAGCAATGCTATGCAGGTAAACTATCAGAACAGTAAATAACAATGTAAAATATTTGTAATATAGTATGTGTAGAATATACAGCATAATGCAAGAATAATTCAGTTGCATTAGTAGCTTAATATGATTAGTGTTCACAAGTGAGGAAATATTCATTTGGGAAAGGCCCATGTTTATAATATCAGATAATTGCTTAATGAACAATAATAAATATGTACAAGAATACTGTTAAGTACCTAATATTATGTATCAAATGTTTCATCAAGTATGTTTGCTAATAGTAGCTTTACCAGAAAGGCTCATCCAGACTCTGCTACACTTTGCTGTGAAGGAAAGGTTAGTTTGCTGTTATTTTTTGTATTTCTGTATTGCCTTTCTATATTTTGAATACTGTAGTTTGTTTTCTTTATCTTGTGTTTTGCTTGCATTCTGTTTTAACAGCATATTAAAACTTCAAAAGAGACCACAGCTCTCTCTGTTCTGAGTCAGGCAGAATTTTTTCCCTCCCTCCAAGTTGCCCGCCTCTTATGTTAATCTGACCATATATCTCATTTCTCTCTACTTTCACTGGCTTATGTGAGTAATCACAAAACCATCACTTTTGAAATCCCACCCCTTCAATTATTAAAATTTATTGGCCATCCTACAGTATTTCATAGTACCAAAATACAAAAGTAACCACCCCTTTCAGTCCATCTTGCTGTTTTAAAAATAGTAACTCTCCACTAAACCTTAACTTTTAAACAGGTAAAACTCAAGTTACCTACTTTCATATCTAACTTCTCTAGTGCACACTGCAGAGTGCATTCTTTTCAATCTTACCTTTAAGCATCCCTGTTACTAGCACTTTCTCTCATACCTAAAAGATCATCTCTACTTGACTCCAAGTAGACTTTTCTCTATCTGTTAAACCTAGCACTTGCTCCTACAGTACTTATTACCTTGATACGGCACTCTTATAGATAGCACCCCAAAAGGCAAACCCCATTTCTCGGTCACCCACATCCCGGAATCTCTTTTAAAGTTTTTTGTCTAGTCCTTCTAGCATGTCGAGGGATCAGTTGCTAGTGTCCTCTCCTGCTCAGCTGGTGAACCTGGGAATATTGAGGCAATGTTACAATTGCCTCATGTACACAGACAACCCTCTCCTCCTCCCACAAAACACAAATACATGCGAGAGATGCAACTATACGGCCAAACTGGAGGCTGAGCTCTCTCAACATAGGACTGGCAAGACCAGTCAGGAGGAGAAGGTTACCACACACACTATAGACCCAGTCTCACATAGTACCATCACAACCTCAAATCATACACATAAACACACAAAGACATACTCGGAGGCTCTGATCAAAAATCTACCAAAACAGCAGAGGCCACCAAAGCAGACACCCAAACAACCACCACCTCAGAACACAACACCTGCAACACATAGACCTCACAGTCAGAGTGTCAAACAGTCACAGCCCTTAAGGCAAAACACAATGCCAGACACACTAGTCATTGGTGACTCCATAGTCAGACACACTGACGTCCCGCTCACCAGACTGAGTAAGGAGAAGGTCACAGTAAGCTGCCTGTCGGGCGCTAGAATCCGCCACATCACGCAAGCACTCAGGTCTCTCAACAGCAGGTACAAATACGACTCGGTCATTGTCCACGCTGGTGTAAACGACCTGAGATGTACCTCCTTGGACTACATGAAAAGAGACATTGAGGAGCTCTCTGATTATGTAGCCCAGGCAGGTATGACCCTGACCTTGAGCAGTATCCTACCTTCACCAAGAATGATGCCACAATACAGAGATAAGATGATCAGCTTTAACAATTGGCTTAAACTCTGGTGTCATTCAAAGGGGATCCAATGTCTGTCTGCCTGGGATGACATGCTGGTCAAGCCGCACAGCTTCAAGGGGCGGCTTGCACCTGTCACCCTGGGATTCGGATATTGGCAAAGGCTCTTGCCACCCCATAGTGTCTTTTTAGGCAAGGCTCAAATTCTAAACCTACCACCCTAGAACACAAAAAGGAAAAAACTAAGGGTAATGCTGCTCAATGCCAGAAGTCTAAATCTCAAAATGCATGCACTCGAGGCCCTTCTCAGTATGGAGAACATCGATGTCTGTGCAGTGACAGAAACCTGGTTCAAGGCTCCTGAGAGCACCCCAGCACTATCAGGTTTTACCTCTTATCATGCCCGCCCCAAAATCCGGACAATACCAAGAAAGGAGGGTATCCATATTCATCAAAGACACCCACACCTCAAGACTGGTGGCAACGCACGATGCATCGGAGACCATCCAGGTGCAATTAACCATAGGCAAGACTGCTCTGCAAATTGTAGCATGTTACAGGCCACCCTCACAAACTCAGGAACCTCACATGGCCTTCCTGAAAACACTAGAGGGGATAAATGTATCACCAAACACCATCATACTAGGTGACTTCAATTACCCTAATATAGACTGGGAACACTACTCAAGCCCAAACACCCTAGCCCAAAAGTTCCTGGAATTCATAAACTCAAATGCCATGGAACAACTAGTCACCATCCCCACAAGAGGAGAAAACATACTTGATCTCATCATCACGAACATGGGAGCACAATGTTCAGCACCGAAGTATACCCCTCACTGGTGAGATCAGATCACAAACTAATCTCGCTGGAGGTCCTCATCCCACCCCACCTGAAATAAAAAGACCACAGTAAAGAACTTCGAAAAGCCGACTTCACACTTCTAAAGACTAGTGTGGTCTCCTTTAAGGCCCCGAGCCGGGAAAACAGTACTCAAGCCGTTGAATCACTTACAAATGCCTTCTACCAGCACCTGCAGGACTGCATGGATAAGGCAATCCCAAGCAAAACAAAGACTCTTTGTACCAAAGGCAAGCGTCCAGTCTGGTGGACCCCAGCCATAAACAAGCTCTACAACAAAAGGAGGAAGCTACTACAAGATAGAGCAAAATCCTTAAAAGGTAAGACACCCTTGATCACTATAAGTAAAAAACTAAGAGCTCTCATAAAATCATCCAAAGCAAATTTTGAGAGAAAAATAGCTAAAGACTCAAAAGACAATTATAAGGCCTTCTTTAGCTATGTTAGAAACCTGGGAGGAAACTCCCAGATATGCTCAGAACTAGTTCAAAATGATGTGAAGATTACTGATCCTACAGACATTGCCAACATACTGGCTGACAGGTTCAGTGCAAACTTCTCCCCTCCCCAAAAGGAGAGATATCTATACCAAGCGATTGCAGCCCCAAACATCTCCAACGCCCAAGTGAGAACTGCTCTCTCCAAAGCAAAAAACACAGTATCCATGGGACCTGATGGTGTCCCCGGCTGTGTGCTCCACGAACTCAACGAGGAATTAAACCCACAGCTAGGACAGCTGTTTAATCATAGTCTTACCTCTGGATACGCACCCAGGAGTGGCGCACTGCAACTGTGGTCCCACTTCACAAAGGCGGTGCCTCCACCGACCCTGGAAATTACCGACCCATTAGCTTGACAAGCCTTATCTGCAAAGCCATGGAGAGGATCATAATGGACCTCATAAATAAAGACATAGGGAATTTGCAGACTTTGGATCCATCCCAGTTTGGCTTTGTCAAAGGCAGATCATGCCTTCTAAACTTGGTTGACTTTTTAAACAGTCACCAAAGCCATTGATGAGGGAAAGGCAGTCCATACAGCCTACCTCGATCTGAAGGCCTTGATACAATACCCCACTCGGGTATCATTGAAAAACTCATCAGCTTAAATGTTAACCCATACATCACAAGATGGGTTGCAAACTGGCTGAGTGACAGAACCCACAGGGTCAGAGTTGCTGGCGCCATGTCAGACTCAAAGCCTGTCACAAGTGGTGTACCACAGGGCTCAGTCCTGGGCCCACTCTTGTTTGACATCTACTTTTCCGAAGTACAAGCAAACACAGGAGGGTTATGGCTGACAAAGTTTGCAGATGACTGCAAACTGGGCGCCATAGTAGAAAACACATCTGACACAGATATCCTTCAGAAGGGTCTCACAGAAACGGATAACTGGTGCCAGAGCCATGGCCTAAAGTTAAATGCCAAAAAATGCATAGTCATACCCTTCGGGAAAAACAAGGTTGGTTACCCCTAGCTACCAAATAGGTGGCAATCCACTGAGCACAGAAGAAGTTATCAGGGACCTGGGGACCCAGGTTGATAGTAGTCTGTCATTCGACACCCATGTAGCTAAAGTAGTTAGGAAGACCTTCTACATTGCCCACCTTATCATGAAGGGATTCTCATCTAGATCAAGGGAGGTCATAGTCTCCCTATACTCATCACTCATCAGACCAATGATTGAGTACAATGCCCCATTCGGAATGTATCTGACCCGACACTTGCAGCAGCTGGAGAGGCCACAAAAGTTCCTCACCAAAAGGATAAAGGGTCTCAAACATCTGTCCTATGCTGCCCGACTGAAAGAACTCCAGCTCTATTCAGTCGCCACCGCTTGCTCAGAGGTGACCTTTGCCTAACATACAAGGCCATGTCAAACCCAGATTTGATGAATATGCTTCACCTCAAAAATCTAGATCCATCAGAGCCACAAGGGCGGAGACTTAAACCTCACACGCTATTAATAGGACGTGCTGGAGGGATAGATTCATCACCCAAAGACTCCCTATGCTGTGGAATAAAATCCCGGTATATGTGAGGCAGAGCACCTCGCTGGCCTTGTTCAAGAGAAATCTTGACCAATGGATGGGAGATCGCAGATATACCCCAGGGATTACCTCAGTGTCACTGCTCAACAGAGGCACAGCAAAGTAATGGGTATAGTTCCCCATACTAAAGGGGTGGCGTAAGCCACAAAACTATGGGCTAGGCTTGTAAATGCCCTCGGGCAGATAGCCTAGTATGAACCTATGAACCTATGAACCTATAATGTTATCAGGTCAGCCTATATCTATATTGACATGTAAGAAAATATATGTTTTATACATTTGACCAATGTATAGAGGTCAGCCTATCCACACTGCATACATGAATCTGTGCTTGGATGCTTAATAGCTGTATGTCTGAATTACTGTTTTTTTTTGTCCAAGCCTTCGTTAAATAGGGTATTCTTTGGATTAATCCACCCAACAACAGAACAAACAACCCAAAAAAAATAAATACAGAAATGCATACCCTGAAGGTTTAAATGAGCATATCTTTATTATACATATGTCATGTGATAAAAACAACTTTCTAGAAGTTTAATATTCAGAATTTTAAGTCCATGTGTGGAGAGTGTTACTATTTTGAATGAGAAAAAAATACATTAAATGTGAAATAGATAAAAGAAAACAGGTAACAATATTACTTCTTCCTGATAAGAGAGTGAGAAAGACAGACAGACAGACAGGCAGATAGACAGATGATATGGTGACATTGTTATACAGCCCTGAACACCCCACTGTTCAATTATATTCTTGGAGTTTACAGTATATAAATTCATCAATAAATATGGTTAAACTTTAAGCTACCTTTGATTCGCATTTTGGTGTCTTCCAGTCAATACTTTCTGTTATCATATCAAATTCTGAGTACTCAGAAAGAAATAACAGTCATATTTGTTTAAGACAGATTGTAACAGATTATTAGTGCAGAACACTGGCACATATTTTTTATTACCTTTTCAGGTAACCAGGCAGATGCAAGGACAGATTATACACTGGAAGCATAATTCAATAAAGGTCCAGATTTTATATTTAATAATGCACTTTCCTCACACTGTAATTTGCCATTTGACACATTTCAATGCTGTTTTGTAACAGCATAATATTTGTGACATTGTGGAAGGAAGAATCATACTTTTCAGGTAGTCACAATAGCACTTAGCTACCAGGTAGCTAAGGATTTGTGGGGGTGGGGGGGTTGTTAGGATAATACTTTTCTTAATGATGGTCTCTTGTCCATAAGGGACATGGCGCCCAGCCAGGGGTAAATTTACAATTTACTATCCAATTGTCAAGATTTTGTTTGAATAGTGTCAGGGATGCGCTATGGTTTACATGGATGGAGAGCCTATTCCTTAGTGCAGAGATCCTTTGGGACACATATCTGTCTCTCCAGCATGTTCTGTTTATGTCACAGGTGAAGTTCAGATCCCTGGATCTGGTGTTTCATTTGTGGTTTGTTTCACACATGTGCAATAGATCCATCAGGACTGGTCTGAGGAAGACCTGTAAGCCAGCCAAAAATCCTCTGTCAGCAGCCTGTAGGAGACTCAATACATAAACAGAGCCTTAGGCATTCAGTAAGGGTATTTATG
Organism: Protopterus annectens; assembly: GCF_019279795.1. Lineage (NCBI taxonomy): Eukaryota > Metazoa > Chordata > Ceratodontiformes > Protopteridae > Protopterus > Protopterus annectens. Next base: position 1,028,622,594 of record NC_056732.1, on the reverse strand, counting down.
TTTTATTGCATTTGTATAATATTAAGATTTTATGCACTGAGCTGTAGACTTAGGAGCCTAACTTTAAATCTTCTCTTTATCCCCTTCATGTTATCTGATCCTGAGCATATCAGTTGACTTTCATGAGCTGCCAAAACACCACTGAATGAGTGTTTTCTGTTTTTTGTAGGTTTGGCTAGTTACATACATAGGCAGTAGGAAAGACGGAAGTCATGAAGGAAAAAAAATAATGATGTAATAGTTAGCTGGAAATAGGTGTTAGTAACTGAAAAATATTTAAATATGACAACTGTGGAAATGAGTAAGTTGCAATTAGTCTTAGAGGCTCAAGATGTAGTACACTTGCCTTTAGAGCAGAAGGCTGTGGGTTCTTTTCCCACATCAGGTAGATGGATTGCTGATACTGCAGTGCTGCATTCCTGAGTGCTTTGTCCTTCAGATGAGAAGTTAAACAGAGACTCCATCTGCTTGAGTTGGTGGGAGCTCAGGTGGATGTAAAACATCCCACTGGACCTATTGAAAAGAGTAGGGGACATTTCCTGATGCCCTTAGTCATATTTCCCCTTGTAAAATAAATTCTATCTCAGGTCTCCCCCGAAAAGAGGCCTGTAGCCTAGTGGGATTAATCTGGTTAAGGATAAATAAATAACCTTAAAAATTAATCCTTGTTTTGTGGGCTTATTGCATTTGAGGAATATATTTGACTTTGACCCCTCCCAACAGTGTTCATAAGTTTTTTTAACTAGTCGTGCTTCTGATATTCTTTACCACATTATACTTGCTTTATTGTTGTTGTTATGTCTTTCGGCTAATGTTTGGTAATGGATTTTTACGTGCCGATTTACCAGCTCTGACGCACAACCTTCAACGAAGGTACGCCCATTCACGTATGCCTCCACACAGAAGACGCTCTAGCTGAGAATCAAACGGGACAACGTCTTGCTGTGAGGCGACAACGCTACCGCAGCAATACTTGCTTTATCAGATGTTGAAAACAAATCTTCCATTTCTTGTTCCTGTTACAAGAGTTGGTCTTTTCCATTTGTTCTTTAAAGGTGCAGTAAAATATTTTAACAATAGATGGCAGCAGCAGAACATGTACAAAGCAGTGCAGTACATGGTTCAGGGCACAGCATGTAAATAGATGTGAGCACTTGTAAAAAATATCCTGCGATTCACTTGTACAAAAAGATTTGAACTGTTAACAGATTTCATTGATTTGTCATTTACTGTACAATGTAAGAAGTTAAATGTAGAAAGAGAGAAAAAGATAAAAGACAAACGGCCCCTAAAAAGTGGAAGCAGTTAGTAAGAGTACGGTAGAAAACTTGAGAAAGTGGGTCAGCTTGTGAGTAAACAGATTATATTAATGGTAACTTGGTTTAGGAATGGAATTGAAATAATGAGAGTATGGGTGAGATGGGACAGATTTAGTGTGGGAGGATTGCTTTGATACAGGAAGACACTTGACACTCGTAAAATATTTGGCAATACTAAATAATGATAGAAGTGTCACTACCTGTGGACACTGCTAGTTTTTCAATAAAACTCAGGTAGTTTATACAAGTCTGCTACATGCTCAGAAATGTCCTTGGTTTCTGGTTTGGAACTTTTATTGTTCAGCTATTTCTCATTGCAATAGATTCAGGTTTTGTAAAACAGACACATTGTCTTAAATAACTTGGTTGTAGACTTTTCAATAGTAACCAAAGTGCACAACAAGCCATGTGTTCTAGACATTATTGCATTCACTTGGACCATTCTTGCACCTCCAATATTGTTAACTGTGTAAACCAATTCAGTTTATATCCACATATTCTTTCATAGTGTTAAAGTCACCCATGAGTATGCCTTTTTGTGACTAATTATGTGGCACATCAAATACTGCTGGCAGGCATTTTCCAGAATACACAAGTGTTGTCTGACTTTTCACATTTTTTTCTTCCATTAGACAACTCTATGTCCTGAAATATACAGCTGAGATTCATACCGCTACATGCCTGTGCACTACTAATTTTCAATGAGGTCGCTGTGTAAAGGGCCAGCATGCAAAGGACTGCATACAAAATGGCAAGGTGATAGGCTGCGCAATGCCAAAAGCAGAACGACAGTGGCACACACAACTGATATGACACCTACAAAAAAGGCACAGTGATAACTGTGTAAACAGTGATAGGGTGCACAAAGCCAAGAGCAGAACTACAGTGGCACTCACAACTAATATGACAACTGCCACAGGCAATGCACAAAAGTGTGGCTGATTAATGTGCACTCATGTAGTGTTGCATGTAGCTTCCAACATCATCCAGCACAGGACATCATAATAGCCAACAGATACATTAGTGAGGATGTTCGCAACAAAGTGACAACCCTATTCATCATGCAAATGGGGAGAATGGGGATAGATAAGAAATTAGGAAAGTAGAGAACAGCAAGCAGACAGAAACTTAGAAAGGCAGCCATACGTTATGAAAAGTGACAGGTGGACGAGGGAATTTTTGGGGAGAACAGTCCATTTTGTAAGTATCACAGAGGAAGTGTAGTTGGGGGCAGTAGTGAGGAATGACTGTGGATAGGACAGAAGTAGATGGTTGTATAGTAAGGGCAGACAAATATAGAACACTAACACATACAGACGGGGTGTTATACACAACAGGTGGTGGAGAGACTGAATGAACACATAGACAGAGAGTGTGAAGTAATGGTGAAGGAGGATGGTTGGAGAGTGAACAAGGACTAAGTGGACAAACGTGTTGCAAATGTGTCATAATGCCATCTGAGGGGGTTATATTTTGATAGGCTGCAGAAAAAGATACATTTCTTCATGTGGAAGGATAGTGGTGGTTACACTCTCCCAGCAAACAAGTAAGCAAATATTTGTACAATACTTACCTGTTGGCTGACCTGACCTGATTGTTACCTGACAGAAAGATGACTGGCCTATATTTAAACATAGTTTTTGTGACAGTAAAATACTTCTAAGGCACTCATTTGAATAAATACTTTCTAAACTAGTGACAGCTTAGGAAAATTAGTTAACTTCAATTTTCATTTAAAAATTGACATATCAGCCAATTCTGTTGGAGTGGGCGGGGTTACATAATTATATATGCAAATTTTATGTTAATCAGCATATGGATTTTTGGCCAGTTATACCTACTTTTCATGGACCTTTGGCCAGATTTTTGATGATTCCAGGTTGAGAGGTCTGCTGACCTGATGATAGATCAGGTGGATGTAAACCACCCCATGACACTTACTGAAAGGAGCAGGGGAATTTTCCCAGTGGCCTCACCAAATTTCAACTCATCAGTATGAATACCACGATAGGTCACCCCTTAGAACAGGCCATAGGCCTAGTGAGACTAATCTGACCAACAAAATATAAATACAAATGTAAGTAAGTAAGTAAATCTTAGGTACATCTGTTTTTTCAAGGGAGTTCACTGAGGCATTAAAATTAATTTTTGAAAGCATGATTACCTGCGTTAAGTGGGAGATGGAAGTTCACCCTGTGAATTTCTTCATTGAGGGGATCATCATCGGTGGCCTATCTTGCCTCTGTTGTTCTCCTTGGCTACTGGGACTTGCTGCAGTGATTAAACCATAGCATGGAGCTGTAGCATGTAACATTACTGACCATACTACAATAAATTTATATGCTGGAAGTGCTTCATTAATGAGTTCTTACAGCAACGTACATGGGCTGCTGCTTTTTAATTTGCTAGTACATTTTAGAAACGTGCCCTTCTATAAGCTAAACCTTGACAAAACGCAAGTTTTTCTTTCTTTTTGCATAACATTCCAAACCTAGCCAGTGCTGCAGCCTCAGATCCTGTTAATTGGAAAACTACTTAATTCCACTATTTAACTGTAAATCTCTTGTTTGGGGGTAGTTATGTTGATCTGACTTAGAAGTAGAAAACTCTCTTTTTCCCCACATTAACCACAGATCTGTCCTATAGTGGGAAGCTAGACATTAGAATGGCTGTCCTAATCCCTAAAATGTTACACCTGATGCTTGTGTTTATGCTGCACCCATTTTGATCTTTAATTTACAGAGAGGAAGATAGGCTTTCTAAGTTTATTGGGGCTCTGCATCATCCAGGGAATAGTTATTGTTATGGTTTAGAGAAAATGAGAAGATTTTATTTATTTTCCTGACTTAAATAATAACTTGTTGGCAGTGCAAATGTCCATCTTCTCCTAGTGCAGCAAAGCCCCATGGAAGATTACTGAGATTTTCTTTACAGACAGCCTGAGGCCTAGATAGGATCAAAGTTTTGTATGTACAGCGCTGCAGGATGCACTGTTGGAGATGCTGTGTGGACAGATTGGTCTGACGAGGGCAATGATTTTTCTTGGTTCCTATTACCTGATTGAACATTTAGGTTAGCGAATACCTAAACGTTGATCTGGTAATAGCGAAAGCAAAAAAACGAGAATGGACGATTTAACGCAGGTAAAGCATTCCCTTGGCCGTTATGTGGATGTTGCCTCTTTCCCCACTGTAGAGCGATCTCAGAGTTGGTATATTTATTTAGGAGGCTATGGGCGGCAAAGCTCCCCACTTCATTTTGGTTTAAATTTTTTTTTTTTTGCGGCCGAGGGAATTCATTCCTTATATTAAATCAGCCATTCACTGTTTTAATTTTTTGATATTACCAGATCAACCTAAACGTTTGATCGGGTAATATAGACGCGTTTTTCTCAGCTGTGATACAGAATCGGAATTGCCTAGACATGGTAAGGCCTTGCTGTGCCTAATAATGGTGGCTGCCAAAAAAATTACTAGAAAATGGAAATCAACATCTAAACCAACTATACTGGAAGTAGTGAATATAGTAACAGAGATAAAACAACCGGAATCTAGATCTTTAGAAAAGGGTAGGAGCAAACTACATAGGAAAAAGTGGGAATTGTGGGAACAGTACATACAAGGGAGGAATGAGGTCTAAAAAGCAGCAGGACTTAAATGAGCTTTGTAATATTTGAGTGAGAAAGCTTGAGTAGATTATAGCTGATGTGTAATATTTGCAACTGGGAGTGTGTCTGTATGGTTTGTGATGTAAAATGCTTGCAACTAGAATTGTGTCAGTGTGGCTTGTTTTAATTTATATAAATGTATGATTGCCTATGTAGTAAGTAATGGTTAAATAAAGATGTTTCTTGTTTAAAAAAAAAGGCAGGAATTGAATAATTTATGTAATATTGCTTAGGTTATATGATATATAGCAATATATGTGAAGCATAATGTTTATGTTAATATAGTTTGATTACTTTTATAGGAATGTAAATTTGCCTGTGTCACAAGTGATAATTCAATAAAAGTGTTTGAAAAAAAAAAGAGATTTGTGCATACAACAAGCTTGAGGCCTAGATAAGATCATAGATTTGTATGTACAGCCAGCATGAGGCCTAGATAAGATCATAGATTTGTATGTATAGTTAGCATGAGGCCTAGACAGGATCAGAGATTTGTACATACAGCCAGCATGAGGCCTAAAGAAGATCAGAGATTTGGTTACCATCTCCTCTCTTTCAGATCCAAATTGGTTTTCACAGTACCTATTCTTTGCGAGCACAAAGACGCAAACAAACAAACTTTTCTAAGCAAACATGATGAGAGTGCAAAGGTATATTTATTACTGCACTTCAGGATACTGAAATAACCTCAAAATGGAATGAGACTAGCAATGTTCTAAACCTTAAATCAAGTCTCTCATCTCACACCTGAAGCACAAAGTGCTATAGCCATTAAAATTCTATTACATTAACTTGAATAGGCATCACCCATCTAACAGCATGAAGTACAACCCCATTACTAACAGCTGAAAATAAAATACTAACGTTCATTTATCTTTCCAACAACAGATAACATAATTTAGAGCCCAAGTTTCCTACTTCCTAAACAATTTAACCTCAAATTATTTTATAAGAACCATTGCCACTACTTGCTAATAAATAAAAAAAAGTACAAGAGTCCTCCTATTCCTTAACAAATGAAAGTCTAAAACTCTACAGGCCTCAGTACTCGGTAGCATGATATTTCAACGTATGACTTATCCCTACACAAGAAAAAGCTAAAAGTACACCTTGACAAGATTACAAACATATATATTTCCAAGAAGCAGAATAAACAACTGATATGCAAGCAGACATAACTGATAATGTAACCTCACACATTTATTTATCTTTGTTTACAGGAAAAGTCCTGCTGGGATAAAAGTCCTTTTCAGTGGAGGCCTGTGGAGACAAGCTCCACATTTAACAACAGTTTTTGACATATACATAAAATACAGTCACATGATATCAGAAAAAATACAAAATATAGGAAAGTGTACATACATGAGAGAAAATAATTTAAGATAGCTTACATCATTTAAGAACAGAGTATGTACATAGCATGTTTATGTGTATACAGTGTTGAACATTTATTAGAAATAGACATAGGCTTGTATATAGTAAGAGAGATATAACATTGAAAACGATACTGTTATAAGAAAAGAACAGGCAGCTTAACCATGAAAATGTTAAAAAGGGGGAAGGTGGTTGATAGTGAAATATGATATGTTCGTTTTAGAGCAACTATTAAACATAATTGATAATAATAAACAATATTGTGAATTCACATATGACACTATACAATGCTTTAATTGTTTATCTAATTGTAAGGTATATATATATATTATTTATGCATATAGTGTATGTGTTTCAGAGACTCAAGAAAACAATTAGAATACAGCAAGAAGAAAAGCATAAGCCAGTGTACAATTTAGACATTTATTCTCTTATAATACTCTACGTAATCATCTTTATCTGTACCTAGATTACTATGTAAATGTTCATATATGTGTATTTCTATTTTATAATGTATTTCTTCTTCACTGATCATATGTGCATTTTGTTTAAGTTTATTAACAGTACATGTACATATCTATATAATGCATAAATTTGTGCTGTTGTATAATCCCAGCCATGGCTAAAAAGGGTGCTGGACCATTCCACCTATCCAGTTAAAAATAAAAAATAAACAAAACAAATAAAAACAAATAAAAAAGGTTAAACCAATGGGTAACCTTAGCACTGCAAACAGACATGCAATTTCTACTTGAATGGAAGGTGATTTTCTTTAAGGAGGTAAAGGGAAAATTTGGGTTAAGTGAGTCTGGGTGGCTGAGTTATAACTTCCTTCAGAGTGAAGTTAGTCAGTGTATGGTGGAAACAAAAGGGAGAAAGGAGTTTTTTTTTCTTTATGTTCCTGAACCCCTATAAGCATTAAGTACCCCTCCCATTTGCAGAGTTAAGTAATTAATTCCCCCAGAGACAGGAGCACTACTGCTCATTTGTTCCTGTAAGGGCATAGGTCAAACAATGGAAGTATTTCACTTCCATGTTTGATAGCATCTTGGTACTCAGGCCACATTGAAGGTAAGCACCTCTGCTGATCCCTGGTCTCCACCAGGAATACTAGATAGAATCTGCAACTCCCCTGGATATGTGCCCATCAGCCCTTCCCAAGAGAAAGGTCAGCAGACTCTGCTTTGTCATTTCTCCCCTTTCCAGCCAGCTCCTCCAGTGCCTGGGCACTAATGGACCTCAGGTTGTCTGCACTGTAGTTATGGCTTTGTCACTATGCTACAAAGCTGGCCAGCTCCATGTGTATGCCAGTAGTGGATAACTGGACTAGCATTTTAGCAAATGTTCCTCTAAAATTAAAGTTAATCTCATTTTCTGTAGACTGCCTCTCTTATTCTAGGAGACAATGTGATTCATGCAAGGGAAAAGCAGACTTCACTGCAGTTGTCACTGCTTTGTTCTTGGCCCAGAACTCTGGGAATCTACACCATATTATCTGAAAGGAATATCATCATGCCCAGCGTACTAGACACAACTAAAGACTCATCTTCTGAAACTAGCAAAATGCCAGTGTTATGCCCCCCGGCCACATTACCTAATCATACCATATTCTGTCACTGTGAAATAGCTTTCTTACTCTCTGTATCAGTATAGGTGTATACCACACTTGCCTTACGATTTGACTTTCTTGTATATAAGTTCATTTCAACTTCAGTCAGATTTATAATGCAAAGCATTTTTCATGCTGGATGCGTAACTATATTTGCCTTATTGTTACATTACTCTACCCTTTTATACACATTGTATTATATAATTTTATTTCTCTACCTTTTCCTGAGCTAAGACTGAAATTGATCATTTGTGATCAGTGCTCTACCCTTGTTAACACATTCAAATAATTAAATTAATTAATTAATTAATTAAACAAAAAAAAGGCTAATGAGTCAGATAAGGCTATGTTATACTATGCCCCATCAATCTACACTCTTTTCATGTGAAGTTGCTTGCAAGAAATTTCTCCATAGTTCCTTGTACAATCCCCAGTAGCTACAGAAAATGCACCCAGATTGTCTAGATAGGTGTTGCAGATGTTGCAGTGACAGCGTTGGGTATTGTAAATGTACACAATCTGTCCAGAGTTTGTTCATCTCTGTGGAGAGGTGGAAAAGTTGATACAAGCAATCTGGTCTACTGAAATACTCATTATTAATACTTTTAAAAGGGCTAGGCAGTCCAGTACATAAACATATAAACGTATAACGACAAAATGATCAGTTTCAACAATTGGCTAAAGTATTGGTGTCATTCAAAGGGGATCCAGTGTCTGTCAGCCTGGGATGACATGCTCGACAAGCTACGTTGCTTCGCTAGGGACTGGTTGCACCTGTCACCCTTAGGCTTTCGTATACTGGCCAAGGCTCTTGCCACCCCCATAGTGCCTTTTTTAGGCAAGGCTCAAAGGACAAACCCACCTCCATAGATGACCCAAGGATAAAAAAACTTAAGGTAATGCTACTCAATGCCAGAAGTCTAAACATCAAGATGCACGCACTCGAGGCTCTCCTCAGTATGGAGAAAATCGATGTCTGTGCAGTAACAGAAACCTGGTTCAAGGCTCCTGAGAGCACCCCAGCACTACCAGGTTATAACTCATACCATGCGTTTTGGCCCCAAAACTCAGACCGAAGCACAAAAGGAGGGGGAGTATCTATATTCATCAAAGATACCTACACCTCCAGGTTAGTGGCACTGCACGAAGCATCAGAAACCATCCATGTGCAACAAACAGAGGGCAAAACTGCCTTTCAGTTTGTAGCCTGCTACAGAACACCCTCCCTATTACAGGAACCCCACTTGGCATTCCTGAGAACACTGGAGAATATGAAGGTCTCTCCAAACACTATGTTATTGGGTGACTTCAACTACCCAAGCATTGACTGGGAAAACTACTCAAGCCCAAACACCCTCGCCCAACGGTTCCTTAAATTTATAAACTCTAACGCAATGGAACAACTGGTCACCACTCCCACAAGAGGGAACAACATATTGGACCTGGTCATCACCAACATGGGGATTCTATGTTCCACACCAGAGGTAAACCCCTCATTGGTAAGATCAGACCATAAACAAATTTCCCTGGACATCCATATCCCGTCCCCACCCCCAGCCAAGGAAATCTCTGTAAAGAATTTCTCAAAAGCCAACTTTGCACTTCTCAAGACTGAGGTGGAATCCTTCAAAGCCCCTGGGCCAGAGGATAATACAGCCCAATCTGCAGAATCCTTTACAAATGCATTCTATGAGCACCTGCAGGAATGCATGGATCGTGCTATCCCAAATAAAACCAAGACTCACTCCTCCAAAAACAGGAGACTGGTCTGGTGGACCCCGCCATAAATAAGCTATACAACAGAAGGAGGAAGCTACTACATGACAGAGCAAAATCCCAAAAAGGGAAGGCATCTCTGATCAGTATTAGCAAGAAACTTCGATCCCTCATAAAATCATCAAAGGCCAGCTTCAAAAGAAAAATTGCCCTAGACACTAAAGACAATCACAAGGCCTTCTTTAGTTATGTCAGGAACATGGGCGGAAACTCCCAGATATGCTCTGAATTGTTGTATAACGGTACAAAATATACCAAACCTACAGACATAGCCAACATCCAGGCAGACAGATTCAGCGCTAACTTCTCCCCCCTTCCCCCCCAAAGGAGAAAATGCCTATCCCAACTGAATGTAACCTCCCTGACATCACAGATGCACAGATGAAAGCTTCCCTCTCCAAAGCAAAAAACACAGCATCTATGGGACCGGACAGTGTCCCAGGCTGTGTCTTACACGAGCTCCAAGAAGAACTGAACCCTCACATTAAGTCACTGTTCAGACTTAGCCTTACTACAGGATATGTACCCAAAGAATGGCGTACAGCTACAGTGGTCCCACTCCACAAAGGTGGTGCCACAACGGACCCCGGAAACTATCGCCCCATAAGACTGACTAGTCTGGTCTGTAAAGCTATGGAGCGTATTATCATGGAACTCATAAACAAAGACAATGGGAGCCTCCAGACACTGGACCCTACCCAATTCGGCTTTGTTAAGGGTAGATCTTGCCTCTTAAACCTAGTTTATTTATTTATTTATTTATTTACATTTGTTGACCGGGCTAGCCCAACTGGATACATGTCCTTTTTCAGTGGAGGCCCGAGGAGAAAAGCTCCAAGTACACAAAACATTTAATATTACAAGTTAGTTAGATCAACAGTACAATAATGTATCACAATACATTAGGAAAAATAAGATTGGTACATAGCATAGTAGCACTTAATTATATTCAAATGATAAGTAGGAAAATACTAGAGAAAAGGTAGGGAAATAAAGGATAGTAGAGACATCTTCAGGATAAGACAACACTTGAAAGGATAGTTAGGTAGGTGGGTTACGTTGAGAAGCTAAAGAGTAAAAAGGCCAGTGAGTAAAGCAGTTCTAAGAGATAAGTTTAAATAAGAAATTTTGAAGGAAAAAGGGTAGTACTTAGGAAAAGCAAGAGATAAGAGATTAGTCAGGGTTATTACAAGAACATAACCAGTGGTTGGAGAGGAAATGTTTAAGGTTAGATTTGAATAGAGGGAGAGATGTAATAGCTGTAAGGTCAGTTGGTAAGTGGTTCCATATTTTCCCAACAAAGTTAGAAAAGAGAGAGTCTCCTGCAGAGTTATAAGATAAAGATGTTTGCATCTGCATTTTATTAGTAGAGCGTAACTTTTTTAAGTTAGAATATGGTGTTATGAGTGTGGAGAGAATTGGGGTGTTATTGGGTTGATGAAGGACTTTATGGGCAATAATAAGTTGGTTGAATTGTAAAAGGTGAGGTAACTCTAGCCAACCGAGTTGTTTAAGGTTCTGACAGTGATGAGTCCTATATGGTGAGTTAGTGGCAAACCTGGCAATGTTATTATATGATCTAGCTAGTTTCTTAAGATTGTTTTGAGACAAGTTGGTATAAATGGGGGAGGCATATATTAGGGTAGAGATTAAGTGAGTTCTTGCAATTGTAGTTCTGGCTAGTGGTGTAAGAAATTGTTTGATTCTATACAGGGATCCTAGATTTTTTTGTTAGTAGATTGTATTGTAGTGTGTATGTGAGTGTTGAATTTTAGTTGGTTATCTATTGTGATACCAAGGAGTTTGGTGGTAGTCTCAGGAGATATAATGGTACCATTATTAGATTTCAAGGTAAACTGAAGAGGGGGAGATGAGTGTGAGGGTGTAAAGAGTAATAATTTGTTTTTTTTGGGTTGAGGAGAAGACAATGGTTTAAGAACCATTTTTCTATAGTGGTGAACGATTTTTGCATGAGAGAAAGAAGTTCAGTTTGGGAAGATGCTGAACAAATGATTGTGGAGTCATCAGCATATTGAATGCAGGTGGAGAAGGGAACAGAGAGATGAAGATCATTGATAAAAATGGAGAATAGTAGTGGACCTAAGATAGAGCCCTGTGGGACTCCTAGGGATGTATGAAGGAGTTCAGAAAGATTATTCTGCCAGAGTACAGCTTGTTTTTGGTTATCCAGATAGGATGTAAACCAATTCAGGGCAGAATTATCAAGAGATAGGGACTTTAGAAGGTGAAGTAGAAGTTTATGGTTGACCATGTCGAAGGCCTTAGAAAGGTCTACAAAGAGTGCTGACGACAGGGAATTATTGTTGTGGTTTTTATTGATACAGTTGGTAAAAGAAAGAAGGGCAGTGGTAGTACTGTGGAAAGGACGAAAGCCATGCTGACAGTTGGATAAGAGATTATGGTGGATAAGATGGGAAATTAATTGTTTATGGATACATTTTTCCATAATTTTGGCCAGTGGAGATAGTAGAGCTATGGGACGGTAGTTTGAGTAATCAGCAGAATTACCTCCTTTGTGAACAGGAATAATGTGTGAGATTTTCCAGATAGATGGAATAGTACTTTCTTTAATTGTTCTATTAATAAGTATAGAGATGGGGTAGGCAATAGCTGTGGCACCTAGTTGGAGGTATTCCCCTGGTAAATTGTCAGCTGAGGGGGTAGAAGGTTTAAGTTTTTGAAGTAAGGAAGAGATATAAGAGGTGGGTATTGGTTCTAGGTGGAATGGAGGGGGTGTGGGGTTGGTAGTGGGCAAGTTGGCAGTATCTGGATTTTGTTGATTAGCTAAATTTTGTACAGCTGAAGTAAAGAAAGTATTAAAAGCATTTGCTGTTTGTGTAGGGTCATTAGATTAGTTGATTTCTTTGAAACAGTTACCAAAGCCATAGATGAGGGCAAGGTAGTCCACACAGCCTACCTGGACCTCGCAAAAGCCTTCGACACAATACCCCACTCGGGCATCATAAATAAGCTTACCAGCTTAAATATCAACCCCTATATCACAAGATGGGTTGCCAACTGGCTCAGAGATAGAACCCATATGGTCAGAATTGCAGGTGCCATGTCCGAATCCAAACCAGTTACAAGTGGCATCCCACAGGGCTCAGTTCTGGGACCTCTCTTGTTCGGTATATATTTCTCTGAGGTTCAGGCTGACACGGGGGGATTATGGCTGACAAAGTTCGCAGATGACTGCAAACTGGGGGCCATAATTGAATCTCCAGCTGACACAAGCATCCTCCAAAAGGGTCTCACAGAGACGGATGCTTGGTGCCAGAGCCACGGCCTAAAGCTAAATGCTAAAAAGTGCATAGTCATCCCCTTTGGGAAAAACAAGGTGCCCACAAATTACCACATAGGTGGTAATCCATTAATCTGGAAGAAGTAATTAGAGATTTGGGGACCAACGTAGATAGTAATCTCTCCTTTGATAATTACATTGCCAAAGTGGTTAGAAAGACCTTCTATATAGCCACCTTATCACGAAAGGGTTCGCATCTAGATCAAGAGAGGTCATTGTGCCCCTCTACTCATCACTCATCAGGCCCATAATTGAATACAATTCCCCTTTTGGGATGTACCTTACCCGACACCTGCAGCAACTGGAGAGACCCCAAAAGTACCTCATCAAGAGGATCATGGGCTGCAAACAGCTCGACTAAAGAAACTCCAGCTCTACTCAGTTGCTTACTGCCTACTCAGAGGCGATCTATGCCTGACGTACAAAGCCATGTCAAACCCAGAATTAATGGACATGCTCCACCACAAAAAATCCAAGTCTCTTAGAGCTACACACTCCAGGGACCTAAACCTCAGCACAAAAATAAATAGGACATGCTGGAGGGACAGATTCATTTCCCAGAGGCTCCCATCACTCTGGAATAGAATCCCAGTTCATGTTAGACATAGCCCCTCGCTGACCCTCTTCAAGCGAAATCTGGACATGTGGATGGGAAATCGTAAATTCACCCCTGGGATCTCTTCTGCATCCCTGCTAGACAGAGGCACAGTAAACTAATCTTAAAAGGGTACCTTCTGTGACCTACTTTACAGAGGCACAGTAGGCTAATCTAATAGGGAAGCAGAAGCCAAATATACTCTGGCTAGGCTTATAAATGCCCTAGGGCAGATAGCCTAGTATCTCCCTATGAACCTATGAACCTATGAACAGATATCTTTACTGCAAACCCCTTTGTCTTGGTACTTATTAACAGTAGCTCACAAATGCATCACAAAATGCTGCATGCAAGCTAGCCTTCCAGAAATAAAATTATGACGGCAGTTAATTTTAAGTACTCTTTGCTGGAAGCTAATGTGCCCTTAGAGGTTAGGCAATAGGTGAAATCCATAGCTTTTTGGGTGAAAGTGGGACTTTATTTTGATACTGTAAACTTTTGTTATTAGGCTGTTACCATATTTCATTTTTTCTGTGGTTATCGTATGTCATCTGCCCAGTATCCTGTGTAATGTCGAGAAGATGAATGCTATTAGAGGGTATGTTTTATTATTTTAAACGTTATCTTGATCTCTATGCTTTGTCTGCTAGATACAGGCATATGTTCATCCTAAATGATTGTTATATCAGTTTTGCTCCCATTCTGTGTTGTTCTTCTAAAACCAAGGTGGGATTGATCTAAGACTGTGGCTCCCTTTCCCTTCTTACTCCATTGTTATTTGTTCTTCTCCCTGTCCTTGCTGTTTTATTTTACTTATTCTCAACAAATAATAATAAATAAAAAATAACGGAGTTTGAGAGTTAACTTCTTATCTCTTCAAGTATGGGTGTCTTATGAAATGGAATTCCATCAGTTTTATAATACTAGGCAGTTGTGTAGGTGGACTGCAAGATGGACCTCCCTATTGTAACTCAAGGCTCATGATCTAAGAAGGCCCAGTGTTGGAATAAGTCAGAGGGGGGCAGCTATGCATGCTACAATCTGGTTTCAAAGGCAACAGGATAGACGGAACATAACAACTTTTTTAGGTAAGAGAGATGTCACATGGTAGGGAAAGTCAGAACTTCAGGGAGGGGGACAGAAAATGAACAGTTAATTGAAAGATCTTGAGAGGAAGATGGAAGCTTTCCCAAAAACAGCTCCAGTGTACATAAGACATTGTTGTTTTGCATGCATTTGAAAAAATGCAAGACAGACAAGAAGCATGGAGACAGTGGGTATTGCTGTACCCACTAGTAGGTTAGCACTGGGATATAAAGTTCTGAGTTCAAAAATATCATACACAATCTTTTTTTTTTGTTTTTTTTTTACCATCAGCAGGTACCATGGTAAATCTGTCACAGTTCATTACAGTTCTTTGCAGAGGGATAGAGGCCGCTGAGCTCTTCACCAGAAAGTGCACACTGCCTTCATTTAGGAAAGGTACAGCCTTGCATGCATAGTGGAAAGGACATCAATGGATAGCAATAAACAGCTGGACCAATGGAAATTCAGAGCTTATAAATTATATTTACAATAGCAGTTGCTTTAGCTGGTCTTTCTTTGTTTCAGACTATTCAGAGCATGGGAGGCATTCCTATATGACAGGCTTTGATAGAAAGGAGTAGAAAACAACAAGAACATCAGTGCCAAGCAAAAGCTATTTGATGTATGAGATGTCAAAGGTTCAGGAATGAGATTACACAGCATAAGAAACTATGGGAGCACTGAATATAAATGTTTTACATTTAGGAAAACAAGATCTGAGCACCATTCCTACAATGAAGCTGGAATGGTTAATTATTGAAGAAATGGAAACAAAGTCATGGCCTCTGGTCTGGTCTGGTTGGCACATTTCAAGGCAGTGTACAGGCTAGTGTTATGTAAAACCAGTTCAGCAAGAGAAATGGAAGGCTTTAGGAAGATGATAAATATATATTGATGAAGACAGGCCTTTTCACTGATCGCTAACAGTTTAAGAAGAAACGGCCTGAAAAGTGCAGCAAAGATGGAATAAAGGTATCCAGGTCAGGAGGCAGGCATGTGCAATTTAGAGAGGATTTGAGAATAGGACTTGTAAGACCCTTTTGAGAAGTATGCTTAGTGGATGGTGGAAGATTTTCTTCCTCCCTTCTGTTGGCATAAAGACAGCAGTTGGCATAATGGTTAAGATTTTCACTGCCCATGCATAAGGTACATGGTTTGATCCTGAACTCCAACCAATGCCTGTTTGGAGTTTGCATGTTCTCCCTGCACTCTGTGGGGTTCCTCCCACCTCCTAAAACATGCTGAGTATTCCACTTCAAACTCATCTAAGAATGGAGTTGTATGTGGCAGCACAGACTTTAGATGGTGTGTACAGGGGGATGAGTTGTATAGGCCAACCACTTTGGACATCATGTGTGGCTTGCAGTATCTTCAAGATAGGAGAATATGCATCACAGACTGCTTGCCATGTAAAATCTAAAACTATAGCTCTAGTTGATTTGGTCATGTGATTAATGTCCCCAAATAGGTATACATATTTGCTAGTGATAAGTAGATTGAGGGCCCAACCTACGCAAGGGACCCATGCTAATGGTTGGAGTGGTGTAGGTGCCCCTATTAGCCAGTGTGTACCTGTCAAAAAGCCCAGTAGCCCAACAGTCAGTAAGTTACTGGTTGGCCGGTATCCAGTTGCCCATCGTGGGTTACCTGAGATAGCCCTGTTAAGCAAACGTTGGATGTAAAACAAAGCAATCTGCCAAAAATGAACTAAGAATTGCTACTCTCAGTGTAGGTTCACTGACATGATGCAGTTTGGAAGTGGATGTCATGATGGTAAGGAGGAGACTGGACAGCCTGTATATGCAGGAGATAGGATGAAAGGGCAATGCAGCAAAGTCACTTGGCTTGGAATTCAGAGTCTATTACTCAGGAGGAGGACAGACAAGAAATGGTGTGGGAATTGTGAGAGAAAGGCTTTGGAAGACAATGAGGGATATCATCAGAATTAGTGACAGACTCATGGCAATCAGACTCCAGTGTAAGGATATGGCAGTATTCATAATCTCAGCCTGTGCCCCACAGCAGGGTTATGATACTGAGGAATAGAGTGCATTCAGACAGCAGTTGCAGGACCTACTAGATAAAGTAGCAAAACATGAATTGGGGTTGATAATGGGTGACCTAAATGCACATATCGGGACTGACAGAACAGGATATGAAGACTGCTTGGGCTGACATGGGTGGTGTAAAAGGAATAAAGAAGGTAAGGCCATTCTAAACTTCAGTCTGGCAAATGGCTTGATGTTGGCCAATACATGGGTCAGCAAGAGAGACAGTCACATGATCACATACAGGAGTGGCCCAACATGCAACTCAGGTAGATGTACTGCTAGAAAGAAAAGGGCACTAGGGTTGAAATAACGATTGCAAAGTCATCCCCAGTGAAACAGTCAGCCCAAAGCATAAACAACTGATTGCCACAAAGAGGCTTCAAGCAGTGGTCAGAGAAGGCTCTAAGGTCAAGAGACACTAGGCTGAAGACCTGGAAGGTGACCTGAGGGAAATCACAAGATTTCAAGGAAACACCCAGGGTTCTATTACCTCAGAAAGAAGAGGAAATTGGTGGAGTTGAAGAAGAATGGCAGCTCCTCAAAACAACATGTGTGGGGACTGTAGAACAAACATGCAGCCAAGCCAGGTATGGAAATTAGGTGCATAAGGAAAGTTGTTGGTGGAATGCAGAAGTCTAGTAAGTTATCAAAAGGAAGAAGGAGTGCAAGAAAAAGTGGGAGATAGAAAAGATGGAGCAGACTAAGAAGAAATACTGGTTGGCTAACAAAGAGGCTAAGGGACGAATTGCAATAAAAAAGAACAGGGCATCAGAGGCACTCTACCAGCTTCTGGAAAGTGACTCAGTAGGTGGCGCAAAGAAAGTATATCAGGTTGCAAAGGAAAGACAGAAAGATAAAGGAGATAGTTAGACAACCTTCATAAAGGATGCCAGCAACAACCTGCTCACCAGTCCACACAACATCAAAGGCAGATGGAAGGAATACTTCCAGCAGTTTCTGAATGAAGAAAACCCCACAGAAGCTGTACTGCCCCAGACACAGCCTACAATGAAAGAAGAGGAGGAGCCCACCCTAGGAGAAGTATAAACAACACTAAGGAAAATGAAGTCAGGGAAAGCAGCGGGCTCAGATGAGGTCACAGCAGATATGACCAAGATGTTGGATGAGATAGGGGAGAAATAGTTCCTGAGGGTACCCATCATAGCATGGAGTGAAACGTATAGCCTAGATGACTGGAGAATAAGCATAGTACTGCCAGTGTACAAGAACAAGGATGACATCCACAAATATGGGCAGTACAGAGTTATCAAACTCTTGTCACACTGCATGAAAGTTCTGTAGAAGGTGATTGATAAATGAATTTGCAGAATAGTAGAAAGTAACACAGGAGATGTGCAGTTGGAATTCAGATCAGGATGCAGCACAAATAACCCAATGTCTGCAGTAAGAAGGATAGTTAAAAAGAAGCTAGAGATGAGAACAGAGTCTAATTGGGCCTTACTAGACGTAGAGAAAGCATATGACAAGGTCCTGTGATGGTTATAAGACCATGAAATATTTGTAGAATTAGTGCAGGGTATGCACAGACATCCAATGACTCAAGTAAGAAGAGTGTTTGGTCTCACAGAGGGGTCCCAGTGGGAGTGGGGGTGCATTAGAGCTCAGTTCTGAGACCACTGCTTTTTGTACTGTTTATGGACTACATTAGCAATCAGGATGGAGGAGACATAGCAACAAAGACTGTGTGTGCAGATTATATGGCATTACAGGCAGATTCATAGCAAGAACTTCAGCAAAGGATAGGGCAGTGTAATTCAAAACTGAAGGTGCATGGGATGAAAATGAGTAGAGATAAGACAGCTGTAATGGCAGCAAATGGGGGACATCATAAGAAGATGAGAACTGAGATAGAAGGAAAAATAGTGGAACAGGTTAACAGCTTCAATTATCTGGGAGGGATAGTTGACAAGAAGGTAAGTCTGAACAAGGAAGTCAAAACTAGAATCAGAGGTGCTACAGCCAACTGGCACATAGAGTCGGGGTAGTGTATGATAGAAAAATGTCAAAGATGCTGAAAAGTAAGGTGTACAAGATAGTGGTGTAGCCACCACAAAAACCTGGGCAGTAAAGGCAGAGCTGTTGAGGAAGGTAGAGGTGATTGAGATGAAATGCCTGAGGTGCATGGTGGGATGCACACTGTGGGACAGACAAAGAAGTGAGGACATCAGAGCAGAAGCCAATATAGGTCCAATTACAGGGAAGTTAAAAGAGAACAGATTACTGTGGTTCGGGCACATGTGCAGAAAAGCAGAAGATAACCTGGTGACTAAGATTTGGGACAGACAAGAAAAAGGCAAGATGAAACGAGTGTGTCCTGCAAAAAGGTGGATGGATTGTGTTAGAGAATACCTGCGACAGTCAGCCTTGACTGTTGAAGAAGGTAGGAGAGTGGCACTGATTCAATGGGGATGGTGACAATTGACATGACACCCTGACCCCATATAGAAAAATTGGAAAAAGGGGGTTGATGATGGTGATGAGTCTGTGGTTGAAAGCAGAATTATTAAGGAAAGGTTGGAAGGGGGCATGTGAACTAATAGCTGTGTCTTCCCCAAAGCTGATTACCCCTGGGAAAGATATAAGACTTGATAGTCAGTCACCCCATGACAAATTATAAGGTGGAATAAATACAGGAATGAAATGGTCCTTGCCCAGTCCCAGAATGAAAAAATATCCACAGTGCTGATAAACCATTTTATTATGATCCAAAACTAATTATTATCTAAAATCAAAGAATCGGTGAGCGCTTTCATTTAATCTACGTTAAACTTCTTCAGACAATTTTTAATGCAAACCTCACTTCCTTTTATATATATGCCAATTACCAATTATTAAACTTTATTACTCTCAATTCAATTATTAACTCATAATTACTTATTAAATTATTAAATTATCTTCCTGCTCACTGAATATGACGCTAAAGAAATAACACGCTTATATAACATTTATTCTTAGACCATTAAGAATACTAAGAATAAAATATAAAATATATGATGTATAAACATCATTACTAATGAACTAACATGTTTTTATGAGTGCTATAAAATGTAAAGAACATTGATCAACTGATATACACATTATAAAATAGTAAAATATATATATATATATAATTTATTTAAATACTACTACAGATTTTTTTAAGTTTACATGGGAAATTAATATGGAATACATGAATTATCTAGATGTGCATCTTACAAAAGATATTATTAATCAAACTTATACAGCAGTTATTTATCGAAAGGAATCTTATTTGAACTGTTTTTTGCATTTTAGTAGTTGCCATCCTAAACATCAAAAAAAGTCTATAGTTAAAGGTCAACTCGTAAGAGCAGCTCGAAGGTCACTAAATTTGACCAATTTATTGATGAATGTAATTTTTACGTGATATGTTTTTGTATAGGGATTATTCAGAAACAATGATTGATGCATTAATTCAAGAAGTTACTACAAAGAGAATAAATGGATATTTTAGACCTATTCTTGACAATCAAAGGCATAGTGATGTACATAATATGGACAATGTGAATTTAAATAATGATGGAATTAGAAATATAGTAAAACACAATGAATATTCTAAAGCTTTAGTATTAACTTTTTCAAGCGACTATAATATCATTAGAGACATATTAATCAGCAATTGGACTATCTTATTAGATGACCCTCATTGCAGGACCTATATTAGTGATAAACCTAAGATAGTCTACAGGAAAGGCAGAAGTATGAAAGATATTTTAACGAATAAGAAACTTTCATCTATTAACAATAATAGGAAAGGTATGGGAAAGTGTGGAAGCTGTCACTGGTGCCACAAAATAAAAGTAGGAGAATTCTTCTTCCTAAGAGAGAAGAAATTTAATTTATCCTGTAAATATAATTGTAAATCAAAAGCCGTTGTGTATCTAGCTACGTGTATTTCATGTCCAACATTCTATATTGGGAAAACAGAAAGGCAATTATCCCAAAGAATATATGAGCATGAATATGCCATTAAAAAGAAAAAGTTAAATAATGCGCTAGCAAAACATATAAAAGAGTACAATGATCATCGATTTTTGTTTATGGCTATAGATCACGTATTAATAGAGGACAACAAACCATGGAATTTGTTTTTGGAACTTAAGGAATTGAAATGGCAAATAATAACACAAGTAGATAGTTGGCCTGGCTTAAATGAGCGGAGCTCAATGGTACCAGTTCTTAAGCTAAAAGCCTTACAAAGACATAAAATTGAGTGATCTAATAATATATAGTAAGAACAGAAGTTAGTTTAGTAAAAAAATGAAAAAAATGCAACAATGAAAAAATCCATCCCTTTAGGTATCAAGTTGTATGCGTATATCTAATTCCATCATTAAAAAAGTGTACATGGTTTATAACTATAGTTTCATCATTATTTGCATTTATCTTTCTTTCATATATATATATATATATATATATATATATATATATATATATATATATATATATATATATTTTATACTTACATTTTTTATACTTACATTTTTAAGAATTTTTCATATTTTAAATATTTATGTATTCACTTGAGCAAGTGTATATATTTATTGCATTAACCACTTACTTTCATACTCTAATTTAAATCTAAATTATTTATATCATAATAATAATTTATTAATTTATCATATGAATTTTAATAGATATATATATATATTTTACTATTTTATTATGTGTATATCAGTTGATCAATGTTCTTTACATTTTCTAGCACTCATAGAAACATGTTAGGTCATTAGTAATGATGTTTATACATCATATATTTTATATTTTATTCTTAGTATTCTTAATGGTCTAAGAATAGATGTTATATAAGCGTGTTATTTCTTTAGCATCATATTCAGTGAGCAGGAAGATAATTTAATAATTTAATAAGTAATTACCAGTTAATAATTGAATTGAGAGTAATAAAGTTTAATAATTGGTAATTGGCATATATATAAAAGGAAGTGAGGTTTGCATTAAAAATTGTCTGAAGAAGTTTAACATAGATTAAACGAAAGCGCTCACCGATTCTTTGATTTTAGATAAAAATTAGTTTTGGATCATAATAAAACGGTTTATCAGCACTGTGGATATTTTTTCATTCTGGGACTGGGCAAGGACCGTTTCATTCCTGTGTTTCTTTCAGTTTGGTTTTTGCTTGTGTATCAAATTATAAGGTAGGCCAATAAATGAACCATGCTATAAATGAAATGAATGAGTGATGATACGAAAATTGAGGAAAAGGTAGTAAAAGGATGGAAATTAGCAGTGCAGTTATTAGATATGTGCTATCAGAAGAGGCATCAGCAAATCAAACATATTAGTCAAAGGTGATTCCATCGTGAGATACACTGATGTCCCCCTCACCAGGCTGTATGAGGAAAAGGTCACGGTCAGCTGTCTGTCAGGTGCCAGGATACACCATATCACACAAGCACTCAAGTCTCTCAACAACAGGTACTGTTATATCTCTGTCATAGTTCACGTTGATGTGAATGACTTGAGACGTACCTCCCTGGACTATATGAAGAGAGACATGACAGAGCTCTCGGACTATGTGTCTTAGGCAGGTATGTCCCTAGCCTTAAGCAGCATTTTACCTTCACCTAGGATGATGCCTCAATACAAACAGAAAATGTTTGACTTCAATAATTGGCTTAGCTTCTGGTGTCATTCTAAGGGGATCCACTAACTGGCAGCCTGGGATGACTTGATTGACAGACCTCGATGCTTTGCTAGAGATGGTCTTCATCTGCATCCCTGGGATTTTGGCTACTGGCCAAAGCTCTTGCCACCCCCATAGTGCCTTTTTAGGCAGTGTCTCAAAGACAAAATTCCCAGCATAAAAACTCCATCTAAAAACAACCTCAAAGTTATGCTGCTAAACACTAGGAGTCTCAACATGAAATTGCACTCACTGGAATTTATCCTCACCTTGGAAGATGCAGACATTTGTGGAGTCACAGAGACCTGGTTCAAGGCTGTGGAAAGCACCCCAGCCATACTGGGCTATGCCTCCTTCCACACGTTCAGACCTCAAACTGAAGGTGTGAAAACTAAAGAAGGCAATGTATCAATATTCATTAAAGATAAATACACCTCCAGATTGGTTAAACAATATGATTCCCTGGCGACACTTCAGGTGCAATTAACTGTTGGTAGCACACCTGTTCAAGTCATTGCCAGCTATAGGACCTCCTCCATGAATCAGGACATCCACTCTGCAATTTGGATCTACTTGAGTCTATCAAGATACATCTGAACACCATGGTTTTGGGTGACTTTAACTATCCATCCATTGACTGGGTAAATTACTAGTGCTCAAACTCACTTGCCCAAAGGTTCCTTTACTTTGTTAATTCCAGTGCCCTGGACCAGCTGGTTGACACCCCCACAAGGAGTGCCAACATCCTGGATCTGCTGTTTGCCAATAAGGCAGACCACTGTAGCACCTCCACTGTGAGGTCCTCCCTGGTGAGATCTGAGCACAAATCAGTCTCATTCGAAGTAACTATTACACCTGATCTCCCCCCAGCAGCAACTAAACTAAAAAACTTCTCCTAAGCAGATTATAACCTTTTATGGGATGGTATAAATAGTTTTACTGAACCTCCTCCCTCAGATGGAACTGGCATCTATGCCAAGCTCTACACAAATGCTTTATACGAACACCTGTAAACCTGCATTGACTTGGCTGTACCTGATAAGACCAAAACAAGCTCCTCAAGGAAGAGCAAACCTGCCTGGTGGGCAACTGCCATTAACAGGCTTTACAATAAGAGGAAGAAATTACTGTCTAAGGGTAAGAGGAATGAGCCCTCCTAATCTGGAAACAATCCCTCCTCAGCTTAAACAAGCAAATAAGACTTCTTGTGAAGTCCTCCAAAGCAAAGTACAAGTCCAAATTTGCTTCCCCAATAAAGGATAACCACAAGGCATTCTGTACTTACACCCGTAACCTAAAAGTAAAGGCCCAGATTTGTGCAGAACTGGTAGTTAATGATACCACATATACTGAGCCTGTGAACATATCTAACCTGTTGGCCAACAAGTTCTGTGAAAACTTTACTCCCTTGCCTCCACCACACGTAGCCCATGACATCCCTACCACCTGTCCCCTACCCTGCATCTCTAAAGAGCAGGTCATGAATGCCCTCTCTAAGGCCAAAAACACAGCATGTATGGGACCTAATAACATCCCAGGCTGCGTACTACATGGATTCCAACATAAATTAGCAACACCATTGGGTACTCTTTTCAATCATAGTTTAAGCACCAGCTTCATACCAGCTGAATGGAAAATAACTACTGTTATTCCCTTGCACAAAGGTGGTACTTCCACTAACTCTGGGAACTGAAATGTAGACCTATTAATCTGACTAGCCTTATCTGCAAGGCCATGGAATGAATCATCATGGACCTTATAAACAAAGATCTAGGTAATCTCCAAACACTTGACTCTACTACGTTTGGATTTGTCAGAGGGAGATCATGCCTGTGAAACCTGGAGGACTTCATCGAGACAGTCACCAAGGCCCTGGATGAAGGGAAATCTGTGCATACAGCCTACCTGGACTTAGCCAAGACATTTGATAGTATCCCCCCCTCAGGCATCATTGACAAACTCAACCAATTAGGCATGAACCCTTATATTGTTAGATGGATCGCTAACTGGCTCACTGGTAGAACTCATATAGTCAAAATAGGGGAATTAACCTCCAACAGCAGAGCTGTAACCAGTGGTGTTCCACAGGGATCAGTCCTGGGACCTCTACTGTTTGGGATCTATTTCTTGAAAGTACAAGCAAAAACTAAAGGTCTATGGCTGACAAAGTTTGCTGATGACTGCAAACTGGAAGCGGTAATAGAATCTCCAAATGATGTCAACCTCCTACAAGAGAGTCTTACACAAACAAATGATTGGTGCCAAAGTCATGGCCTTAAACTCAATGCAAAAAATGTATTATCATTCCTTTCATTAAAAACAATGTTCCTGCTAACTGCCACATCAATAACAACACCTTAAGTACACACTCAGTGGTGAGAGACCTGGGCACACAGGTTGATAGTAACCTTACCTTTGACCACCATGTTTCCACAGTGGTGAGAAGGGCATTCTATATTGCTCATCTCATAAGTAAGGGTATTGCCTCCAGAAAAAAGAAGTTATAACCTTCCTTTACTCTTCCCTCATCAGGCCAATAATTGAGTACAACACCCCTTTTGGTATGTACCTTTCCACGCACCTGCAGCAATTGTAGAAACCACAAAGGTTCATCACAAGGAAAATTCAAGATCTTCAGCATTTGTCTTATGGGGATCATCTAAAATCATTGTCACTATTCTGTTTCATACAGACTACTCAGAGGTGATCTCTGTCTTGCATACAGGGCAATCTCTGACCCTGCTTTATTGGAAATGTTGCATATCCATAAGTTAAATGTTACACGGTTTACTCACTCCAAAGACCTTAACCTGGTATGTGATATTAATAAAACCTACTGGAGGGCCAGATTTGTCTTCCAGAGGTTACCACACCTTTGGAACAGACTCCCACTTCATGTCAAACAAGTACCTCTTTGGCCCTCTTCAAAAGCAATCTAGACAGCTGGATGGGTGACCTTAAATTCACCCCAGGAGTTTCACCTGTGTCCCTCTTGGACAGGGGCAATAGGTGCTGATCATGGAAATAAGGGTAAGAACTTAACTAGGCTTGTAAGGGCCCTTGGGACATTAGCCTACTAACTCCCTATGATCCTATGATCCTGACAAAGCTGTCTTGCACACATTGCTGTATTTTTACTTGATTAGTTCAGTTGGATGAATTGGCTAAAGTAAATACATGACTGTGGCCATTTAACTTTAGTCTTACATGTTCATGTCTGTTTTTCTGTCAATGCACAACTGGTGTTAGCAATGGCATAGTCTACAGAGGGTTGATCAAGTGGGTTTTGGTAATTAGTAAAGTAGTACAGGGTTAAACAATAGGGACTGGGCAGAGGCTCATGGCCAAGTAACCCTTTGTCTGGAGATATCTAGCTTGAGCACAAGTGTCTGAGGCAGTAGAGAGTAGGGCTAGGTTGGTGCACAGGGTTAACTCTAGGTTAAGTCTAGGATAGGTTACCTGAGAAAGCTAAAGACATGCAGTACAAACCAATGTCCTTTGACAGGGGAACATCTGGATAGCAATTCCTATGCCAAACTCACCTCTCATTAAAGCAGGGTGCATAATATATATAATACTTATGAATTGCTGGTGAGGCAATCTCAACAGAAGAGACAACATGGCACTTTGGTAACAGGGCCTCACTGACCCACAAGAGGAATTGGAAGAGTGATGTGAAGAAATTTCCTATTTTTCCCAAAACCTTTTAATTTTTTCCCTTTTACGATGGAAAATAGCTCATTTGGAGAGGGTACAGTAGTCAGGAAAGGTGGAAAGCTGGACTGGTAAGTGAAGGGAGGATGTTTGGGGAGAAGAACATGAAATTTGTTAGTTGGTCCTTCCTCAAATCAGATTATCCCTGGGAGAATGTGAAACTTATTAGCCGATCTTCCTTTGGCAGACTGTAAGGTGGCCCATTAAGTGAAACATCATGTAATTGAACAAATGTAGTGTTATGGAAAATGTGAGAATGATTGTAAAAGGGCTAGGTATTAGCAGTGAAATGAGTTATTTCTTTGCTGTTAATAGGGACACCTGAAAAATCCTGCTTTGCAAGTATGTCTATAATTTGATTTGATTGGCTGAATTTCCTAAAGAAAACAGAGCTGCAGTTGTTTTACTCCATCCTTATGTACTCAAGCCTGTTTTTGTGTTCTAGTAAAACTGGTGCCGACAGTGATATGAGTTGCAGATAGTACACGGCTAGGGAAGCAAAGAGAAACACCCTCTCCCAGACATTAAAGAACTCCGCCTAAACATGCGAAATCTCAATGCGCATAGTGTATCATAAGGTCTTAACAAGAGCACAGAACAAAACACTTTATGGAAACAATACCCAAATAAGTGCTAGAGTTTCTGAGTAACGCTGTACCCTTTGTTAACAGAATAATTACTTGGTGATTGGTATTTAACATTTAACACTGGCAGTCAGGGTAGCCTTTCATTCATGAAGGCACGGCTTTATATATTTGGCCCATTATGAACTCTATCAAGCTATTTTGGAAAGTACATGACTTAAAAGAGAATGCCTGTGGTGGTAAAATCACCACCACCCCTCTGCTGACATCTGATAGATCTTGAGGCAAAACTAATTTCCCAGACTTGTTCCAGCTACTGAAGTCATTGCTGTTCATGTGTAAGTAGCATGTAAAAATGGTTAATATAAAGCAGTTCTGTCTGAGCATGCTGACACCCCACCCCCTACCCCGCTAATTAGGACTCATACTCAGTCTAGGTACATTCTTTACTCTCTTAATTGCAGGAAGTTATTTTAATGCATGCTAAAGTTACAAACTACAATTAACTAATGCTAGTTTTCAGAAAGGGCATTTCTGCAAATTTTGCTCTAGGGTGCTTACAGATCTGAAATTAAGAAACACTCTTCAAAGTAGGTTACATGATATTTGAAATACCTTTAACAGAACATTTTCTTTTTTACTGTCAGAGCAAGGGGTAGGTAATATCCATCTTGTGACAGAGCTGGCATGCTTTATAGGCATTTGGGTAAGTGCTTGGAGCTGTCAGGTATGTCAGTCTTGTATTATGGAGTTGTCAGAAACACAATAAAAGAGATTAGGTAGGCACAAAGACACTTGAATGAGGTGGTAGCTACAGTCAGTGAAAGAAACCAAAGAAGCAGAAATGTCCAATTCTCACATGATCTATTTAGAAGGTGAAAAATATGTTTAATGTAAAACAAAAAAGGTTAGCTACATCTGAAGAATCTTTGTTTTCTTTTCAGTTGTATTCTGTTTTACCAGTGAAGCAAAACTTGGTTAGGCAGAATACCTCATTTGTAGGCATACCCAGCGGCAACAGCAGCCATGCAGAGTTACAAATCGACAACAGGTCTATAGAGGGCTACAATATATGACATTTAAGCTAGCAGGATCAAAAGCATTTCCATTCTTTCAGCACACACACTCGGTTGTAGGCTCTTTTTATACAACTTGAAAGAGTAAAGCAATGCACTGCACTTGAATTGTGAGGAACTGAATTAAAAAAGCCCTTTGCCACTTTTATCCTGAGGGGTAGTAGCAAAACTTATCTAGCTTCTAATACTTTAAGCAAACAATAAAGGAAGCTTGAAAGCTTAATGGGTGCAAAAAAAAAGTTAATATAGACTGGCTGGCATTGATGTATAGTTATTTAAAACTCATTCTCAATGGCTGTTCATGATAAAAAGATCCTGTGAGTTTGCTTAATAGATGACATTCACATGTGCAAGATATTAAAACTTGAAGTTTACAATGAAAGTTTTAATATGCAAATGAAAACCATGTTCTGCATTAATCAGAGGACATTAGTGGTTTCTATTAAAGGCCCACAATCTCTTATCTAATGTGTCTCCGTTGTCTTAATATTACTTCTTTATATTTTTATTTTCTGTGCCTCAGACATCATGCTGTAATATGTTTAGAATCATATTTATTGATACTTAACAGTCTATAATATTTCCACAAACCTCAAGCATTAATTAGTTTGTCTCATTGAGTCACACTCTTCTTTCATACTGGACTCTGTAGTTCTGTAAGAGGCCTGCAATCAGGTTCACAGAAGTTAGCCCACAAAAGTTAAAAAATAAGCCTTTAGTGTCCAGTTTGGCTGCACTATTGCACTCCTAAAGACATAAAGCCGTTTTCAGGATGGCAATAAAACCATAAATACAATGGGAACACTGCTGCTGAAGCAATGTGTTGCTCAAAGTGGTAGTCAAGGTGTGTGTGCAAATATTGTGATGAAACAAAAAGAATGTGCAACAAAAAGCAAGTGTCTGAAGAGTTAATGAATTAAGATGTGCTTATCAAATTATTTATGTGAAATTGCATAAATATAAGTTAAAATTCTTTTGAGGTGGAAGCAGGTAATTTAAGAATGCAGCTCTAGAAAATGTTATTTGTTATTATATCAAATATCAGTAGACAAAGTGCAGGAATGCTATTCCAGTTGTAGGAGAAGCATAGGAATGCTATTTTCTGTGTGTTTTTCTGCTGTTTCCTGAAAAAAAACAAAAAAAAAAACAAAAAAATATTCTCTTTTCTCATCTTTGCTGAACTAGATTAGTCCATATTTCAGGTTTTGCTGAATTCCGGACTGTGGTATAGTTTCCTGTGTTGCCCATATCCTTACTTGGATAGGAGGAAGCTTCTCTGTTCACCAGTGAGAGTGGGGAGCTTTGAGCAGCCTATCTGTCCCTGGAGGAGTGGTCTCAGCCCTGAAACTAGTAGCTTATTGGCCGCTGTGGGTCAATTCCTATCTCTTTCAGTTTCCCTGCTTTAGAACCCGCATTTGTGCGGTTTTGCACGATTTTGCGCATAACGCAGCATCGGGCAGCGCCTCTTAAAGTGGTTTAAAGTATTCCCGGCTCCACAAAGTCTGCTCTTCACTTTTTCCCTTAGAACTGTTCTAAATCTCAAAGTAAGCACTCTATTTTCATTCTAAAGCCCGGCAGTGGCTCATATAAGTAATCTTATAAGTAAGCACTAATAAACTAAAGCACTACACCCTCTTATACTCCCTTTAAGTACTTGGCTCCCTATTGGTCCATTTTGATCAGTCAAAAAGTAGTTCCTTATACCATTCTGGCATGTCCAAAAGTCAGTTTCGGGTTTAATTTCTAGTCCAGCTGGTGAATCTGGGAATCTTGAGGCAATGTTACAACTGCCTTATGTACACAGACCACCCTCTCCTCCTCCCAACAAGCTCAAATATATGTGAGAGATGCAACTATATAGCCAAACTGCAGGCTGAGCTCTCTCAACTCAATACTGGTGCAGTCAGTCAGGAGGAGAAGGTAACCACACACACCACAAATCCAGTCTCACATAGACCTATCGCAACAGAAAACCAAACACATAAACACACAAAACATACTCGGAGGCTTTAAATAAAAATCTACCCAAGCAGCAGAGACCTCCAAAGCAGACATCCAAGTAACCGCTACCCCACAACAATACCCATGTATCACATAGTTCACAAAGACAGTGTGCCACACAGTCACAGCCCTTAAGGCTAAACAACACACCTAATACACTTGTAATAGGTGACTCTATTGTCAGACACACTGATGTCCCACTCACCAGGCTGAACAAGGAGAAGGTCACTGTAATCTGCTTGTCAGGTGCCAGGATCCGCCACATAACACAAGGACTCAGGTCACTCCAAAGCAAGTACAAATATGACTCTGTCATTGTCCATGCTGGTGTGAATGACCTGAGACGTACCTCCCTGGACTACATGAAAAGAGACATAGAGGAGCTCTCTGATCATGTAGCCCAGGCCGGTATGACCCTGACCTTGAGTAGCATCTTTCCCTCACCAAGAATGATGCCACAGTATAAAGACAAAATGATCAATTTTAACAATTGGCTAAAGTATTGGTGTCATTCAAAGGGGATCCAGTGTCTGTCAGCCTGGGATGACATGCTCGACAAGCCACATTGCTTCGCTAGGGATGGCTTGCACCTGTCACCCCTGGGCTTTCGAATACTGGCTAAGGCTCTTGCCACCCCCATAGTGCCTTTTTTAGGCAAGGCTCAAAAGACAAACCTACCTCCATAGACAACACAAAGAAAAAGAAACTAAGGGTAATGCTGCTCAACGCCAGAAGTCTAAACCTCAAGATGCATGCACTCGAGGCTCTCCTCAGTATGGAGAATATCGATATCTGTGCAGTAACAGAAACCTGGTTCAAGGCTCCCGAGAGCACCCGAGCACTACCAGGTTATACCTCATACCATGCTTTTCAGCCCCAAAGCTCGGACTTATCCACAAAAGGAGGGGGAGTATCCATATTCATCAAAGATACCCACACCTCCAGGTTAGTGGCACTGCATGAAGCATCGGAGGCCATCCATGTGCAACTAACAGTGGGCAAAACTGCCTTTCAGTTTGTAGCCTGCTACAGACCACCCTCCTAAACACAGGAACCCCACTCGGCTTTCCTGAGAACACTGGAGAATATGAAGGTCTCTCCAAACACCATTATATTGGGTGACTTCAAATACCCAAACATAGACTGGGAGCACTACTCAAGCCCCAACACCCTCGCCCAATGGTTCCTAGAATTTATAAACTCAAATGCTATGGAACAACTGGTCACCACTCCCACAAGAGGGGAAAACATATTGGACCTGATCATCACCAATATGGGGACTCTATGTTCCATACCAGAGGTATACCCCTCATTGGTAAGATTTGACCATAAATTAATCTCACTGGACATCCATATCCCGTCCCCACCCCCAGCCAAGGAAACCACGGTGAAGAACTTCTCAAAAGCAAACTTCACACTTCTCAAAACCGAGGTGGAATCCTTCAAAGCCCCCGGGCCAGTGGAAAATACAGCCCAAACCGCAGAATCCTTTACAAACGCTTTCTATGGACACCTACAGGAATGCATGGATCGTGCTATCCCAAATAAAATCAAGTCTCATTCCTCCAAAGGCAGGAGACCGGTCTGGTGGACCCCAGCCATAAATAAGCTGTACAACAGAAGGAGGAAGCTACTACATGATAGAGCAAAATCCCAAAAAGGGAAGGCATCTCTGATCAATACTAGCAAGAAACTATGATCCCTCATAAAATCATCTAAGGCCAGCTTCGAAAGAAAAATTGCACAAGATGCTAAAGATAATCACAAGGTCTTCTTTAGTTATGTCAGGAACCTGGGTGGCAACTCCCAGATATGCTCTGAGTTAGTTCAAAATGACAAAAAATACACTGAACCCACAGACATTGCCAACATCCTGGCAGACAGGTTCAGAGCAAACTTCTCCCCTCCTTCCCCCCAAAAGAGCAAATGTCTATCCCAACAGAGTGTAGCCTCCCTGACATCACAGATGCACAGGTGAGACCTGCCCTCTCCAAAGCATAAAACACAGCATCAATGGGACCGGACGGTGTCCCGGGCTGCATCTTACATGAACTCCAAGAAGAACTGAACCCTCACATAAAGTCACTGTTCAATCTCAGCCTTACTACAGGATATGTACCCAAGGAATGGTGTACAGCAACAGTGGTCCCACTCTACAAAGGTGGTGCCACAACGGACCCTGGAAACTATTGCCCTATAAGCCTGACTAGCCTGGTCTTCAAAGCTATGGAGTGTATCATCATGAAACTCATAAACAAAGACATTGGGAACCTCCAAACACTGGATCCTACCCAATTCGGCTTTGTTAAGGGCAGATCTTGCCTCTTGAACCTGGTCGACTTCTTTGAAACAGTCACCAAGGCCATAGATGAAGGGAAGGTAGTCCACACAGCCTACCTGGACCTCCCAAAAGCCTTTGACACAATACCCCACTCGGGCATCATAAATAAGCTCACCAGCTTAAATATCAACCCCTATGTCACAAGATGGGTTGCAAACTGGCTCAGGGATAGAACCCACATGGTCCGAATTGCAGGTGTCATGTCAGACTCTAAACCAGTTACAAGTGGCGTTTCACAAGGCTCAGTTCTGGGACCTCTCTTGTTCGGTATATATTTCTCTGAGGTACAGGCTAACATGGGAGGACTATGGCTGACCAAGTTCGCAGATGACTGCAAACTGGGTGCCATAATTGACCACCGACTGACACAAGCATCCTCCAAAAGGGTCTCACAGAGACGGATGACTGGTGCCAGAGCCATGGCCTAAAGCTAAATGCCAAAAAGTGCATAGTCATCCCTTTTGGGAAAAACAAAGTGCCCACAAATTACCACATAGGTGGTAATCCATTAAGTACGGAAGAAGTAATTAGGGATTTGGGGACCCAAGTAGATAGCAATCTCTCCTTTGACAATCACATTGCCAAAGTGGTTAGAAAGACCTTCTATATAGCCCACCTTATCACGAAAGGGTTCACATCTAGATCAAGAGAGGTCATTGTGCCCCTCTACTCATCACTCATCAGGCCCATAATTGAATACAATGCCCCATTTGGGATGTACCTTACCTGACACCTGCAGCAACTGGAAAGACCCCAAAAGTACCTCACCAAGAGGATCAAGGGACTCAAACAGATGCCCTACGCAGTCAGGCTGAAGAAACTCCAGCTCTACTCAGTTGTTTACCGGCTACTCAGAGGCGATCTGTGCCTGACGTATAAAGCCATGTCCAATCCAGAATTAATGGACATGCTCCACCTCAGGAAATCCAAATCCCTTAGAGCTACATGCTCCAGGGACTTAAACCTCAGCACAGAAATAAATAGGACATGCTGGACGGACAGATTCATATCCCAGAGGTTCCCCTCACTCTGGAATCCATGTTAGGCAGAGTCCCTCAATGACCCTCTTCAAGAGAAATCTTGACGAGTGGATGGGAGATCATAGGTTTACCCCTGGGATCTCTTTTGTGTCCCTACTTGACAGAGGCACAGTAAACTAACCTCAAAAGGGCTATCATAGGTTCATAGGTTCATAGGTTCATACTAATAAGCCTAGCCAGAGTGTGTGTGGCTTTCACCACCCCTTAGGATGAGAATACTATACCCATTAGTTTGCTGTGCCTCTGTCCAGCAGTGATACAGAGATGATTCCCGGGGTAAACCTACGATCTCCCATCCACTCGTCAAGATTTCTCTTGAACAGAGTCAGTGAGGGGCTCTGCCTCACATGGACTGGGATTCTGTTCTATAGTGTAGGGAGTCTCTGGGTGATGAATCTGTCCCTCCAGCACGTCCTATTTATATCCGTGTTGAGGTTTAAGTCTCTTGCTCTCGTAGCTCTGGTGGATTTGGATTTTTGAGGTGGAGCATGTCCATTAATTCCGGGTTGGACATGGCCTTGTATGTCAGGCACAGATCACCTCTGAGCAGATGGTATCACTGAATAGAGCTGGAGTTTCTTCAGTCGGGCATCATTATGACATATGTTTGAGCCCTTTATCCTTTTGGTGAGGAACTTTGGGGTCTTTCCAACTGCTGCAGGTGTCGGGTAAGGTACATTCGAATGGGGCGTTGTACTCGATCATTGGTCTGATAAGTGAAGAGTACAGGGGTACAATGACCTCTCCTGATCTGGATGTGAATCCTTCATGATCAGGTGGGCAATGTAGAAGGTCTTCCTAACCACTTTGGCAATGTGAGTGTCAAAAGAGAGGTTACTGTCAACTTGGGTCCCCAGGTCCTGATAACTTCTTCGTGTTTAATGGATTACCACCTATGTGGTAATTAGGGTTACCTTGTTTTTCCCAAAGGGTATGATTATACATTTTTGGCATTTAGCTTAAGGCCATGGCTCTGGCACCAGTTATCCATTTCTATGAGACCTTTCTGGAGGATGCCTGTGTCTGATGGAGTGTCAATTATGGTGCCGGTTTGCAGTCATCTGCAAATTTTGTCAGCCACAATCCCTATGTTTGCCTGCACTTCAGAAAATAAATGCCGAACAAGAGGGGCCCAGGACTGAGCCCTGTGGGACACCGCTGACGGCTTAGAGTCTGACATGGCACCAGCAACTCTAACCCTGTGTGTTCTGTCCTTGAGCCAGTTTGCAACCCATCTTGTGACATATGGGTTTACATCTAAGCTGGTGAGCTTTTCACAAAGAAAAAGAAACTAAGGGTAATGCTGCTCAACGCCAGAAGTCTAAACCTCAAGATGCATGCACTCAAGGCTCTCCTCAGTATGGAGAATATCGATATCTGTGCAGTAACAGAAACCTGGTTCAAGGCTCCCGAGAGCACCCCAGCACTACCAGGTTATACCTCATACCATGCTTTTCAGCCCCAAAACTCGGACTGAACCACAAAAGGAGGGGGAGTATCCATATTCAGCAAAGATACCCACACCTCCAGGTTAGTGGCACTGCATGAAGCATCGGAGGCCATCCATGTGCAACTAACAGTGGGCAAAACTGCCTTTCAGTTTGTAGCCTGCTACAGACCACCCTCCCAAACTCAGGAACCCCACTCGGCTTTCCTGAGAACACTGGAGAATATGAAGGTCTCTCCAAACACCATTATATTGGGTGACTTCAACTACCCAAACATAGACTGGGAGAACTACTCAAGCCCAAACAACCTCACCCAACGGTTCCTAGAATTTATAAACTCAAATGCTATGGAACAACTGGTCACCACTCCCACAAGAGGGGAAAACATATTGGACCTGATCATCACCAACATGGGGACTCTATGTTCCATACCAGAGGTATACCCCTCATTGGTAAGATTTGACCATAAATTAATCTCACTGGACATCCATATCCCGTCCCCACCCCCAGCCAAGGAAACCACGGTGAAGAACTTCTCAAAAGCAAACTTCACACTTCTCAAAACTGAGGTGGAATCCTTCAAAGCCCCCGGGCCAGTGGAAAATACGGCCCAAACCGCAGAATCCTTTACAAACGCTTTCTATGGACACCTACAGGAATGCATGGATCGTGCTATCCCAAATAAAATCAAGACTCATTCCTCCAAAGGCAGGAGACCTGTCTGGTGGACCCCAGCCATAAATAAGCTGTACAACAGAAGGAGGAAGCTACTACATGATAGAGCAAAATCCCAAAAAGGGAAGGCATCTCTGATCAATACAAGCAAGAAACTACGATCCCTCATAAAATCATCTAAGGCCAGCTTCGAAAGAAAAATTGCACAAGATGCTAAAGATAATCACAAGGCCTTCTTTAGTTATGTCAGGAACCTGGGTGGCAACTCCCAGATATGCTCTGAGTTAGTTCAAAATGACAAAAAATACACTGAACCCACAGACATTGCCAACATCCTGGCAGACAGGTTCAGTGCAAACTTCTCCCCCCTTCCCCCCAAAAGAGCAAATGTCTATCCCAACAGAGTGTAGCCTCCCTGACATCACAGATGCACAGGTGAGACCTGCCCTCTCCAAAGCAAAAAACACAGCATCAATGGGACCGGACGGTGTCCCGGGCTGCATCTTACATGAACTCCAAGAAGAACTGAACCCTCACATAAAGTCACTGTTCAATCTCAGCCTTACTACAGGATATGTACCCAAGGAATGGTGTACAGCAACAGTGGTCCCACTCTACAAAGGTGGTGCCACAACGGACCCCGGAAACTATTGCCCTATAAGGCTGACTAGCCTGGTCTGCAAAGCTATGGAGTGTATCATCATGAAACTCATAAACAAAGACATTGGGAACCTCCAAACACTGGATCCTACCCAATTCGGCTTTGTTAAGGGCAGATCTTGCCTCTTGAACCTGGTCGACTTCTTTGAAACAGTCACCAAGGTCATAGATGAAGGGAAGGTAGTCCACACAGCCTACCTGGACCTCGCAAAAGCCTTCGACACAATACCCCACTCGGGCATCATAAATAAGCTCACCAGCTTAAATATCAACCCCTATGTCACAAGATGGGTTGCAAACTGGCTCAGGGATAGAACCCACATGGTCCGAATTGCAGGTGTCATGTCAGACTCTAAACCAGTTACAAGTGGCATTCCACAAGGCTCAGTCCTGGGACCTCTCTTGTTCGGTATATATTTCTCTGAGGTACAGGCTAACATGGGAGGACTATGGCTGACCAAGTTCGCAGATGACTGCAAACTGGGTGCCATAATTGACTCACCGACTGACACAAGCATCCTCCAAAAGGGTCTCACAGAGACGGATGACTGGTGCCAGAGCCATGGCCTAAAGCTAAATGCCAAAAAGTGCATAGTCATCCCTTTTGGGAAAAACAAAGTGCCCACAAATTACCACATAGGTGGTAATCCATTAAGTATGGAAGAAGTAATTAGGGATTTGGGGACCCAAGTAGATAGCAATCTCTCCTTTGACAATCACGTTGCCAAAGTGGTTAGAAAGACCTTCTATATAGCCCACCTTATCATGAAAGGGTTCACATCTAGATCAAGAGAGGTCATTGTGCCCCTCTACTCATCACTCATCAGGCCCATAATTGAATACAATGCCCCATTTGGGATGTACCTTACCTGACACCTGCAGCAACTGGAAAGACCCCAAAAGTACCTCACCAAGAGGATCAAGGGACTCAAACAGATGCCCTACGCTGTCAGGCTAAAGAAACTCCAGCTCTACTCAGTTGTTTACCGGCTACTCAGAGGCGATCTGTGCCTGACGTATAAAGCCATGTCCAACCCAGAATTAATGGACATGCTCCACCTCAGGAAATCCAAATCCCTTAGAGCTACACGCTCCAGGGACTTAAACCTCAGCACAGAAATAAATAGGACATGCTGGACGGACAGATTCATATCCCAGAGGTTCCCCTCACTCTGGAATCCATGTTAGGCAGAGTCCCTCAATGACCCTCTTCAAGAGAAATCTTGACGAGTGGATGGGAGATCGTAGGTTTACCCCTGGGATCTCTTCTGTGTCCCTACTTGACAGAGGCACAGTAAACTAACCTCAAAAGGGCTATCTTCTGTGACCTACTATGCAGAGGCACAATCAACTAATCTAAAAGGGTGGCAAAAGCCAAACACACTCTGGCTAGGCTTATAAATGCCCTAGGGCAGGTAGCTAGAATCAACCTATGAACCTATGAACCTATTCCTACTGTAAGAGAAGTACATGAACTCTATTCCAGCTGTAATAGAAGTACAGGAACCCCAGTTCTTGCTGTAAGAGAAGTACAGGGGTGCCCTGTTCCTGCTGGAAGAGAAGTCCTGGAGCCCTGTCCTTGTTGTAAGAGAAATACAGGAGCCCTGTTCTTGTTGTTAGAAAAATACAGGAACCCCTGTTCCTGCTATAAGCGAGGCACAAAAAAATCTATTCTTGTTATATGAAAAGCCCGTGAGCTCACATGTATCACTAAGGCTTTTTATTCGTTCATCATCTTTCTATGGACCATGAAGGAAAATTGGTCAGTGAATCAGCTGCATAAAAAGATTAGGCAAAGGGATTTGCATACAGACACCACCTTGCATACAAAGGCAGCACGTTTCTTGCTACAGCTATGGCTGAAATGTACAGATTGTGAATGCAGATGTGTGTGTGCTGTCCAAAAGTCAGTATTAGAGAAACTTTGCATTGCTGTAAGAGTGGGCACTCCACAAAAACAGCATCATGCACAAACACAACAAATGATATTCTAAAGACAATATGGGGGCAATGGCAACATTTGGTATCCCATCCTGCATATCCCCAGCTAAATACTTACAAGAATACAATGGAGGAGTGTAATCTTAATGTGTTAGAATGTACGGAACAGTGCTTAAGTACTTTCTGTCTTTTGTGTTGATGAATGTGGTTTTGTTTTCAACTGAGCATCCATCCATCCATTCAAAACCTGTTTTTCCACATTTTTGCATATGGGGTCAGGGTATCACTTCAAAAGTGTCAATCATCTAGAGCCAATGTTCACACCAGTGGGTGGCTAGCCCTATGTGACACTGCAATATGAATATTTTCCAGGGATGCCAATGTCAAAGGGAAGTACAAATATGACTAGTACAACAGCATCCACTGGGGGTCATGGCATCACCTTAATGTGGACAGAATTGTGTCCCTTCCTCTTAGTACCAGATCAGTGCCTGACATGATGTGTAATGTTGTGAGGCTCTTGATACTGGCAGAAATGAATGTATTTCATGGCCAGTATCACGCTAAAGTGAAATCTCTTTTCCTCATACTGGACACTTTCTATAAAAAGTTTGCAGAGGCAACTTGAGCAGTGTCAGATGATATTATAACTCTCATACCACACCTCATCACTGATGCCAACGACTGCAGAGACAGACATATAAAACTTATGGCACAGCACTACAACAGTACTTTGTATATGTATGTAGACAGGATGGAACGCATGTAGGTGCAAGATTTACAAACACTGTGGGTGGTCTGCACTCATAACTTACACGTGTACTGGATGATTATCTGTGTTACTATTATTTGATGTGCTGACCTCAATACTTTCATCCACTTTTGGCTACTGGAAACCCACACCCACCATTAGATGGATCTCCTGAGCTATGTTCCTTCGAGTTTTGTGCATGAAGCTCTGCTGTTGCAGGCTCTGCCAGCTCATATTGTACAGTTGTTGGGGAGACTTGCACCTCAGCATTGTCTATTAATGTGCACACCCCACTCTGGGATGCACTTCTATTCCTTTCATGAATAACAGTTGATCGCACACGGGCAGAACTTACACACACATGCACTGTGCTGTGTACGCTATATCTCTGAATCATCTCTTAATTTCTAATAATGTGCATTCCAAGAACTGAGGATACTTGTAATAGCATTGCCCTAGAATATTATCAGCTCATTGTCAATTTGCCTACAAATCAAACTGCTTTACACAATGTGTTATCAATATCTGTTGCCTTAAACAGCCTATACATATATATTTTACTGTTTCTGACTTATATACCAATATTTGATCAAGTTGCATCTAATTCACATATGATTTGTTACTACTGCATGATACGTTCTTTATTTCAATCCTTTTCTGTATATACTCCCAAGGTTTTCCCCCTCAAATTTCATTGAAAACATGACATGCCCAGTTGGATCTTCCTATTCAACAACTACAAATAAACATATAAACAAGCAAATAAATAATGAAGTTAAGATTTAAGGATTTTATGATGCATAAAAACATTGTAAGATGGATTTTTTCAAATGATTATTGTCAATAATCATGCAGTCCATGCTTACACCAAAGCTACCTAGAACCAGGTGGTAGTTAGCAAAATTAAGGTTCTCATCTGATAGCTGCTTCCTCTAGTCAAGGGTACAGTCTGATTCCTTTCACCTTCATGTGCCGACAGCAAGATAACTAACAAAACAGTGCTCCCAGGTCACCCTTGAAAAGGGACTCTCTTTCTGGTGGGCTTATGTGGTCATACCATAGCGAATTTGCTGGCTGGCTGACAAATTCAGCTTAAACTTCACCCCCACTCCCTCCCTGCCTCTGCTATGAAATATCCACTATTATAACCCCCCCCCCCCAACTATTAATAGGGACCAGGTCCTGCTTACATTTGCTAAGGCCAAAACACCACTTTAATGGATGTCGACAATATCCTGGGATGCCTACTAAAAAGCTTAAAACATGACCTATCAGGACCACTTGAGTCACTTTTCAACAATAGCCTCAAAACAGGCTTTGTATCATGATAATGGAGGACTGCAATGGCTATCCCACTTCACAAGGGTCAACCATCAACTGAGCGCAGAAACTACAGAACTGTATTTTTATTGCTATTAACTAATCTGCATGGGTAACTGATTTGTTTGCAATTAAAAAAGCATTCTGTAGAGTCTCATTGCTCCTTTATCTGTTTAAAAACGTTCATTTTGTGGCTTTCTGTAGTGCTTACTCTCTGTAGGATAATAGCTTTAGTATTGTCCCCACCCTCCCTCCCTGTTGGTGTCTTGCTGTTATACTTGGTGGCTTTGCAGTTGTCCTATCCTACTGTAAATCTGATCTGGGACACTCCTCCCAGTCTAGTGTCATTAGCTCATTCTACCTAATACAGAGAGAACATTTCTACCTGATACAGAGAGAACATTTGATAAGGCCTTCTGTTTTGCCTGAATCTCCTTGGTTCTGACTGTGCTTCTCAAACATTTTGGAAATATAGAGTATATTTTAGAGTATTTATTATAACTGTAATTACCTTTATATTGCTACAACTCAAGTACTCTAGGTTGCACTGCATCTGAAGTGTTTGTGTGTTTTAGCTGCTTTTCTGTATATATAGACCTCTGTATATGTAGACTAGCTACTTATTCTGCTGTGTTACTGCCTCTTAAATCGTTTTTCAGTTGTGCACTTGCCTTGCTTCATTTAAAAATGTTTAAATTGCTAATTTTGTAGAGTTTTAATTGCATTTACTGTTTAGGACTACACACTCGTGTGTTAGCCTTTTCTGTGTTTATTTACTGTATTATTGCATTGTTTAGCCTGTTTCAGCAAAAAAAAAATACTACCTTGTTTGCTCGTTTCCCACCTTTTCTAGCCAGTCCATATCCTAGGCTTTGCTTGTCTCAGGACTTTATTTTCTGTGCTCAGAGCTATCCAGACCTTGCTGTGGTAGTGGGAAGTCCTAGTGCTTACCAGTGGGGCTGGTAAGCATTGTACTGCCTATCTAATGCTAGAGGAGTGGTTTCCAGCTCTGAAATTGTAATTTTATTAGCCTTTTTGGGCTGATTTCTATCCCTTTCAACTTTCTGGCTTAAAAACGCGTGTGTTTGCACATTTTTCACATCGTGCAGCACTGCGAGGCTACAGTTAAACTATTCCAGGTGCCAGAAAGTCTGCTCTTCAAATTTTCCCTTAGAACTAGCTGGTTTCTCGGTAGTAGAACTAAAATCTGAACCCCTGTGACTAGCACTTGCTCTACAACCTGCTGGAATGTACTAGGAAGCCTGAAACTGATTCAAGCACTCAGCTCTCCTTGTCAATAAGAAGAAATTAATTATAGGCACTAAACAGCCTATAATTGCAAAGTACCGTGCAAATGTAAGGGAAAACAGCTCTTAAACTTTACAAGAAAGCACTAGGAAGCCTGAAACTGATTCAAGCACTCAGCTCTCCTTGTCAATAAGGAGAAATTAATCTTAGGCACTAAACAGCCTATAATTGCAGAGTACCTTGCAAAGGTAAGAGAAAACAGCTCTTAAACTTTACAAAAAAGCACCTAAACAGGCATGTCCAAGGGTCAGCTTCCGGTGATTTCTCCTGTCCACCTGGTGAATCTGGGCATACTGGGGCAGTGTGGCAACTGCCTCATGTACACAGACAATCCTCTCCTCCTACCACTCAACACTACAACCTGCGAGAGATGCACTTACATAGCCAAACTGGAAGCTAAGCTCTCCGGCCAAGATTGTGCTAGACAGTCAAGAGAAGGTTAACACCTGCATTACACCTCAAGCAACTCATAGCCCTTTAAAACCCACACCATCAACACCCACACATAGCAACACTAAACCCACATATACGGAGGCCCTTAACATTAACCTGCCCAAGCAACAAGGACCTCCGAAACGCAAACAAACACCAGTCACAACCAAAGTGACACATAGCTCACAACACCAGTGTGCCACCCAACAACAGCCCCTAAGGCAAGACAATGTACCCAACACTTTAGTCATAGGTGACTCTATAGTCAGGCACACTGATGTCCCACTCACCAGGCTGAACAAGGAGAAAATTACAGTCAGCTGCCTGTCAGGTGCCAGGATCCGCCACATAACGCATGCACTCAAGTCACTCCACAACAAGTACAAATACAACTCTGTCATTGTCCATGCTGGAGTGAATGACTTGAGACGTACCTCCTTGGACTACATGAAAAGAGACATGGAAGAGCTCTTGAATCATGTGACCCAGGCAGGTATGACCCTAGCCCTGAGTAGCATCCTGGCTTCACCCAGAATGATACCACAGTATAAGGACAAAATGACTGACTTCAACAATTGGCTAAGCTTCTGGTGTCATT
Organism: Protopterus annectens; assembly: GCF_019279795.1. Classification (NCBI taxonomy): domain Eukaryota; kingdom Metazoa; phylum Chordata; order Ceratodontiformes; family Protopteridae; genus Protopterus; species Protopterus annectens. The sequence goes on along the minus strand of NC_056732.1, from coordinate 1,028,580,223 downwards.
CAAAGGGGATCCAGTATTTGTCTGCCTGGGAAGACATGATCGACAAACCACGATGCTTTGCCAGAGATGGTCTGCACCTGTCACCACTGGGATTCAGGTTACTGGCTAAAGCTCTTGCCACCCCTATAGTGGCTTTTTTAGGTAAGGTTCAAAGGATAAAACCACCACCGTAACAGATGCAAGCATCCAAAATCTGAAGGTAATGCTACTCAATGCTAGAAGTCTAAACCTCAAAATGCACTCTCTCGAGGCACTCCTAAAAATGGAGAACATCGATATCTGTGCAGTAACTGAGACCTGGTTTAAGGCTCCAGAGAGCACCCCTGCAATACCAGGCTACAATTCTTACCACACTTTTCGGCCACAAAACCAAGACCGAAACACTAAAGGTGGAGGAGTGTCCATATTCACCAAGGATAGTCACACCTCCAGGCTAGTTGCCCAACACAATGCATCTGAAATTCTCCAGGTGCAGCTAACACTAGGTAAGACTGCAATCCAAATTGTAGATTGCTACAGATCCCCCACCATGCCCCAAGATTCTCACTACACCTTTCTAAACATACTGGAAAATATTAAGATACAACCAAACACCCTAATACTGGGTGATTTCAACTACTCTGCCATTAATTGGGAAAACTACTCGGGTACAAACTCCCTTTCCCAACGATTCTTGGAATTCATAAATTCCAACGCCCTGGATCAACTAATCCATTGTCCCACCAGGGGAGCCAATATCCTAGACCTGGTCATTACCAACATGGGAGATAGATGCTCCACACCAGTGGTCACCTCCTCATTGGTCAGGTCTGACCATAAGCAGATCACCTTTGACATCCACATCCCACCCCCACCCCCCAGTAAGGAAACGTCCTTAAAAAACTTATCCAAAGCCAACTTCATGCTACTGAAGTCAGAAGTGACAAACTTCACAACACCCACACAGACGGGATCTGGAAGTTTGACTGCAGAATCTTACACTAAGGCACTGTACGAGCACATCCACTCGTGCATGAATCATGCCATCCCAAATAGAACCAAGATGCTCTTCTCCAGAAAAAGGAAGCCAATCTGGTGGTCCCCTGCTATAAACAAACTATACAACAGAAGGAAGAAACTGTTGCAGAAAAGAGGAAAATCCCAGGATGCAAAAAACTCCCTCACCAGCCTCAGTAAGAAGCTGAGATCCCTCATAAAATCCTCAAAAACTAGTTCGATTTAAAATAAAATTGCCAAAGATTCCAAAGACAACCACAAGGCATTCTATAGTTATGTCAAGAATCTAAATGGCAATGCTCAGATCTGCTCTGAGCTACAACAGAATGGCATTAAATATACTGATCCCAAGGATATTGCCAATATCCTGGCAGATCAATTTAGTGGCAACTTCACCCCCCTCTCACCCCTAAATGGCCCATCTCAATACCAAAAGATTGCCAAATTACGATAATCACAGCCACACAGGTAGAAACCACACTCTCCAAAGTTAAGAATACAGCATCCATGGGACCAGATGACATCCCAGGCTGTGTACTACATGAACTACAAAATGAACTGGCACCTCACCTAAGTGTCATGTTTAATCATAGCCTCACCTCAAGCTTCGTGCCTACTGAGTGGTGCACAGCTACAGTTATCCCGCTCCACAAGGGAGGATCCGTTTTGGATCCCGGGAACTTCCATCCCATCAGTCTGACAAGCCTGATCTGCAAGGGCATGGAACGCAGTATCATGGAACTTATAAACAAAGACATTGGAAACCATCAAACACTGGACCCCACCCAGTTTTGGTTTGTGAAAGGCTGATCTTGTCTCCTGAATCTGATTGACTTCTTCGAATCAGTCTCCAGAGCTGTGGACGAGGGTAAGGTGGTCCACACAGCCTATCTGGATCTCGCCAAGGCCTTCAACACCATCCCCCACTCTGGAATCATAGATAAACTTACTAAGCTGGGCATAAATCCCTATGTCACTCGATGGGTTACCAACTGGCTTACTGACAGAACCCAGATTGTAAAAGTAGCCGACTCCAAATCCAGCTCCAGACAAGTGACAAGTGGAGTACCTCAGGGTTCAGTCTTGGGACCACTCTTGTTTGACATCTACTTCTCTGAAGTACAGGCCAACACTAAGGGACTCTGGCTGACAAAGTTTGCAGATGACTGCAAACTGGGAGCCATTATTGAATCCCCAAATGATGTGGATATTCTACAAAAAGGCCTTATAGAAACAGATGCCTGGTGCCAGAACCATGGGCTGAAGCTTAATGCCAAGAAATGTTTAGTTATCCCCTTTGGAAAAAAACATGTACCCATGAATTACCACATAGGTGGCAGGACGCTAAACATCGAAAGTGTGATGAGAGACTTAGGGACACAGGCAGACAGTGGTCTCACTTTCGATAACCACATCGCCACAACAGTCAGGAAATCCTTCTATGTGGCACATCTCATCACTAAGGGCTTTTCATCCAGAAAAAAGGAGGTCATTGTCCCACTGCACTCATCTCTCATTAGACCCATTATAGAGTATAATGTCCCATTTGGTATGTACCTCACAAGACATCTGCAACAGCTGGAAAGGCCACAGAAATACCTCACTAAAAGAATCACAGGCCTAAAGCAGATGCCATATGCTGACCGTCTAAAAAAACTCCAGCTATACTCTGTGGCATATCGACTACTCAGAAGCGATCTCTGCTTAACATACAAGGCCATGTCAAACCCTGAGCTGTTGGACATGCACCACTTAAAGAAATCCCAATCCCTCAGAGCACAAAAATGTTTTGCAACAAGCGAATGACTCAGAAAGCGACAGTATTAAAAATAAAAACATTTATTGAATCCAAACTCCAAAAGGTTAAGCGCTTTCACTTGTATGAATACAAGCTTCATCAGAACACTGAAACTGACGTTAACAGATCTTTAAATAACTTTTTTGGTGCCAATTCTTTTTGAAATCAGTCTTACTAATTTTAAAGACATACATACACATTTACTAACACAGCAATACTACTATTGTTTTATTACATACATAAAAATGAACTAAAATAATAATAATAAATTGTAATTAAAAATATACTTCAAAACATTGATTCAAAAAATCAGCTTAATAACCATAAAATATATAAAATATATAAGAATGTGTCAAAAGTATAAAATATATCAAATATGTGGATTATATTATTTTAGTCACAGAGAATATAAAGAATTACAATTAAAAAATTGCTGTTTAACACTCCAATGTCAATAGCTTACTAAAATGAGCATTAAGAAAACTACTTAATAAATGTATCATTTCAAGGCCAATAATGGTTTAATGGATATAGTATAATTTAAACCTGGTGAAATAGAGGCATTAGTGTGAATTTGCCACCATAATTCTTTATATAGGAGCAAGCCTTTAAAATCTCCCCCTCTTGGGTCAACCTGCACAATGTCTGCTATACCAAAATTAAAGAAGTGACTGTCTCCATGCTCCTTGATATGTCTATAGAACACATTTTTATCATCCTTTCTTTTAATATTATATAAGTGGGAATAAATGCGTCTATTAAATCTCCTTTGAGTCTTGCCTATGTAGAACCCAGAACAGGTCCTACATATAGCTAGGTAAATGACAATTTTGGTTTGACGTTTACCTCCACAAAACTTTATATGAGTGTGGTTATAGTTATCCAACACCACACTGTCACCCTGAAATATAGTGTAACATTGTTTACATGCCCCACATTTAGTTGTGCTCCTATATATGGGGGTCTTGTTTATACGACCTCTCTCTAATATCAGTTTAATGTTAATACCAATTTTATTAACAAATCTGGGGCCTTGACCTAAAATAGGGGCAATATCCTGATCTACTAGAATAATATGCCAATTGTCAGTCAGGATTTTCTTAACCTTACCAATATGTGCTCCATATTCCAAAATACATGTCCTATCAAAGGAACTATCATCTGTCGTCTTAACAGCTAGGTTTTGCACCACCTTTTCATTACTGTTGTTATATCTTTCTCCCAATAAGGGTGTATATTTTTCCCCCACTCATTGATTACATATTTCCTAACTTTGGACATGGCTTTGACATCATAACCTCTTTCCTTGAATAGTGAGGTGATGAATGTCACTTCATCCAGCATATCAGTATATACAGATGTCATCCTGACTGCTCTAATAAGTTGCCCCTTATATATGTTCATAAATTGCCTCTTTGGATGATTGCTAGAATATTCTAAATAGTTATTTGAAAATGTGTTTTTCCTATATATCCTAGAACTAAATGTATTGTCATCTCTAGAAACTAGTGTATCTAAGTATGCCAAACCCTTATTATTTTTAGAAAACGTAAAGTTCAAATAACTATTACTATTGTTAGTATAATCCAAAAATTGATCCAACAGAATGTCTCCACCATCCCATATCAAATAGATGTCATCCAAATATCTAGAATAATATTTAATATGTTTCATATAATTGATACATGAGAACAAATCTATGACATCGATGACCACTTCGACCTGTTGTCTAAAGGGATCAAGTATATTCCAACCAATAAGTTTAGTTTAGTAGATTGTATCGGCGAAGTTAAAAGGTATGTCAGGAAATTGAATTTGGCTATTATGTTTAAAGATACTAGAGCCACAGGTACATCCCATCATACTGACACTACCTTACAAGTATTAAAAAAGAAGAGTACGTACATACCCCCCATGCACCCTACCATTTCTATGTATGACAAAGTAGTGACTCGACAGATCTATCAGTTAAATAAACAGTTAGCAGGTATTCATCCTAAGTCCAACCTAACTGTTGAAGAATACAAGGTGCTTCAGGAATTAAAGAATGCAAAAAGCATTAGAATTATGAAACCAGATAAGGGGGGGGGTATAGTTATTTACAACAGTCTACTGTATACCTGTAAGGTACATGAATTGTTACATACTTCAGGCAACTATTCTAATGTCTCCCTCAATGAAATTAACATTGGATATAGAAAAATTGACATGTGTATAGAGGAATTTTTAATTGATAATAGGATAAATGATGATATTTACAAGTATATTAAAGTAGATTATCCCACTTTAGCCACCATAGTAGGCATCCCAAAATTACATAAAGGACTAGAAGATCCCCCTTTTAGACCGATAATATCAGGGAGCAGATCTAAGACATTTCCTATGGGTAAAGTGATTGACATATATCTCAAACATGTATATGGAAAAATTTCAGATATAGTTAAAGATTCTTGGGAATGTTTAAAAAGTTATCCCATATATTTATCCAACAATGATATATTATTTGTGACCATCGATGTCATAGATTTGTTCTCATGTATCCCTAAGGAGGAGGGACTAGAGGCATTTGCATGTAGTATTAGGAAATATGCTGACATTCAGTGGGATACCACGTCTTCTCATCGAAATGATGTCATTGGTCCTTGACCATAATTATATCTTTTTTGAAGGAGAATTTTTCAGGCAAACCAGGGGCATAGCTATGGGAGCCGCTTGTGCCCCTATATATGCCAAACTGGTTATGCTTGAGTGGGAAGAGACTAAAATATTTGAATATTTTATATTAAATATTATTCTAGATATTTGGACGACATCTATTTGATATGGGATGGTGGAGACATTCTGTTGGATCAATTTTTGGATTATATTAACAATAGTAATAGTTATTTGAAATTTACGTTTTCTAAAAAAGACAATAAGTTTAGTTCTAGGATATATAGGAAAAACACATTTTTAAATAACTATTTAGAATATTCTAGCAATCATCCAAAGAGGCAATTTATGAACATATATAAGGGGCAACTTATTAGAGCAGTCAGGATGACATCTGTATATACTGATATGTTGGATGAAGTGACATTCATCACCTCACTATTCAAGGAAAGAGGTTATGATGTCAAAGCCATGTCCAAAGTTAGGAAATATGTAATCAATGAGTGGGGAAAAATATACACCCTTATTGGGAGAAAGATATAACAACAGTAATGAAAAGGTGGTGCAAAACCTAGTTGTTAAGATGACAGATGATAGTTCCTTTGATAGGACATGTATTTTGGAATATGGAGCACATATTGGTAAGGTTAAGAAATTCCTGACTGACAATTGGCATATTATTCTAGTAGATCAGGATATTGCCCCTATTTTAGGTCAAGGCCCCAGATTTGTCAATAACATTGGTATTAACATTAAACTTATATTAGAGAGAGGTCATATAAACAAGACCCCCATATATAGGAGCACAACTAAATGTGGGGCATGTAAACAATGTTACACTATATTTCAGGGTGACAGTGTGGTGTTGGATAACTATAACCACACTCATATAAAGTTTTGTGGAGGTAACTGTCAAACCAAAATTGTCATTTACCTAGCTATATGTAGGACCTGTTCTGGGTTCTACATAGGCAAGACTCAAAGGAGATTTAATAGACACATTTATTCCCACTTATATAGTATTAAAAGAAAGGATGATAAAAATGCGCTCTATAGACATATCAAGGAGCATGGAGACAGTCACTTCTTTAATTTTGGTATAGTAGACATTGTGCAGGTTGACCCAAGAGGGGGAGATTTTAAAGGCTTGCTCCTATATAAAGAATTATGGTGGCAAATTCACACTGATGCCTCTGTTTCACCAGGTTTAAATGATACTATATCCATTAAACCATTATTGGCCTTGAAATGATACATTTATTAAGTAGTTTTCTTAATGTTCATTGTAGTAAGCTATTGACATTGGAGTGTTAAACAGCAACTTTTTAATTGTAATTCTTTATATTCTCTGTGACTAAAATAATATAATCCATATATTTGATATATTTTATACATTTGACACATTCTTATATATTTTATAAATTTTATGGTTATTAAGCTGATTTTTTGAATCGATTTTTTGAAGTATATTTTTAATTACAATTTATTATTATTATTTTAGTTCATTTTTATGTATGTAATACAACAATAGTAGTATTGCTGTGTTAGTAAATGTGTATGTATGTCTTTAAAATTAGTAAGACTGATTTCAAAAAGAATTGGCGCCAAAAAAGTTATTTAAAGATCTGTTAACGTCAGTTTCAGTGTTCTGATGAAGCTTGTATTCATACAAGTGAAAGCGCTTAACCTTTTGGAGTTTGGATTCAATAAATGTTTTTATTTTTAATACTGTCGCTTTCTGAGTCATTCGCTTGTTGCAAAACATTTTTGTGCTGCTGGTTATCGTTGGTGTAATTGTAGCACTGAAGTAGTGTGTGGATTTCCCAAGACACAGAGGTCCGTTTGCGTTACAGTGGATTTTGGTATTTAGTTCTTAGTTGTTCCATTGTCCGCACTGGTGGTCTTGTCATCACAATGAACAAAACATGCTAGAGAGATAGGTTCCTGACCCAGAGAATCCCCATACTCTGGAAAAGACTGCCCATACATGTCAAGCAGAGCGCCTCATTGGCCCTCTTCAAAAGGAACCTTGATGATTGGATGGGAGATAGGAAATTCACCCCGGGGATCATGTCAGTCGCCCTGCTAGACAGGGACCCAGAGAAGTAAATATTGTGGGAAGAAATATCCAGGGAATTGGGAATTGTTATGGCTAGGCTTGCATAGGCCCTAGGGCCGATAGCCTAGTACCAACCTATGAACCTATGAACCTATTAGTCTGACTTGTTTAAAATGAAAACCCATGGAATGAATTATCACAGCAATGATCAACAAAGACATAGACAATCTTCAGACACTGGTCCCATCCCAGTTTGACTTTGTCAAAGGAAGGTCATGCCTACTAAACCTGGTGGACCTCTTTGAGAAGGTCAACAAGGCAATGGATGGGGGGAAATTGTGCATACCACCTACCTAGACCTGGCTAAGGCATTTAATACAGTTCCCTTCTCAGGTATACTCGACAAACTCACTGAAGTGTGGAAAAACCTCTACATAACTAGCTGGCTTGCCAGATGGTTCACAAACAGGATCCAGGAAGTCAGGACTGGTGATACCACCACCACTAACAGACCAGGCACCAGCAGGGTACCTTAGAGCTCCATGCTGGGACCGCTTTTATTTGTCATCTACTTCACAGAGATAAAAATTAATGTCAAGGGCTTTTGGCTGACAAAGTTCACAGATGACTGCAAACTGGGAGCTATCACAGATTCCCCCCATGACACAAACATCTTACAAGAGGGTCTAACACAGGTAACATGGACAAATGATTGGTGCCAAAGTCAAGGACTAAAGCTCAGTGCCAAGAAATATATTATAGTATCTTTTAAGAAAACTGCCACCCAGGCTAATTACTCCATCAATACAACACCCCTAAGAGTTGACCCAGTAGTCAGGGATCTGGGAACATATATAGACAGTAATGTGGTCTTCGACAAACATGTGACCAAGGAATTAAGAAAATCATTCCGTGTTGCCCAACTTATATGTAAGGGCATGGCATTGAGGTCCAAGGAAGTCATAGTGTCACTTTGTTCAGCCCTTATCAGACCCATCATTGAGTATAATGCCCCCTTTGGCATGTAACTGACTAGACATATGCAAACAGAAGTGTAGCTGGTTCAGCTAGCACCCTGTGCCAGCACCCCCCTTCCCACAGCTCTTCAAGTGAAGAGCAAAAAAAAAAACATTTCTTTTTAAATTGTAACAAACTGCTTGCTAAAAATCTAGCTGCAGATCATAACCTGCCTGCACATTTTTTGTTTTACTTTTAAACTGTGGCTAACTGTTTGCTACAATGTAGCAAACAGCTGTTACATCGATTACATTTAGACCACACATAGAGAGGTACAGTGTTCAGGTTTGACTACAAATGCAATACCAGTTTTTAAAAGCCAGTATTACATTAAACAGCAATTGGGATCATCTGATCACACTCCCAACACTTTGAACCTGGCTCTGTTGCCCCTATCTCCCTACCCTAGCTATGCTACTGTATGCAACAGCTGTAATGCCCACAAAGGTTTCTTACCAGGAGAACACAGGTTATGAACACATTGTTCTATATGGACTATCTTAAATCCCTATGTCTATAGTCTGTCTTCTGCAGATTACTGAGAATCATTCTATGCCTAGTATACAAAGCATCCTCAAATCCAGCTCTGATGTACCTTTTGCACAGGCACAAAATGAGTAGCATCAGAACCACTAGATCCAAAATTAAAATTTTTCTTGTGGCACAAATATGACATGTTGGCAAAATATGTATGCTTCTCAAAAGATCCCCATGTTCTGGTGCAGGCTCCCCATCCATGTGAAGCAGAGTCCATCCCTAAGCCTATTTAAGAATAACCTTGCCCAATGGATGGGAATTCAGATATTCACCCAGGATCTGGCCCCTATATCTCTGATAGACAGAGGCAGACAGTATTGCCCAAACTAATATATGCCCTACATAACAACTAAAGACTTCCTAAATAACAGTGATTGTTATCCTAGTATATATCTATGAACCTATAAAACAAATTAACATCATATGTTCTTTCTATTGCTAGGGTACATATATCTTGTCCATGAAGTTTTTTGCACTTGTGTAGAATTGTTCATAGATTTTACCGTTCTGGCTTCTTTTCCTTATCAGGATTACTCCTTGTGTGAGTCTGTACATTTTTCCATTACCTTTAGTTTGTTTCCATCTAGCATTGTTATAAACTTTTGTTCTTCGGTATTTCTTTTACACAGAGATGCCTTATATGTTTTAAGGCCTTTCCCATATTTTGCTTTTAACTATTCCATGCTGGGGTGCACATACTGTGTTGCTCACTATTCCATGCTGGGGTACACATACTGAGTTGCTCACTATTCCATGCTGGGGTACACATACTGAGTTGCTCACTATTCCATGCTGGGGTACACATACAGAAATGCTCACTATTCCATGCTGGGGTACACATACTGAGTTGCTCACTATTCCATGCTGGGGTACACATACTCAGTTGCTCACTATTCCATGCTGGGGTACACATACTGAGTTGCTCACTATTCCATGCTGGGGTACGCATACTGAGTTGCTAACTATTCCAGGCTGGGGTACACATACTGATTGCTCACTATTCCATGCTGGGGTACACATACTGAGTTGCTCACTATTCCATGCTGGGGTACACATACTGAGTTGCTCACTATTCCATGCTGGGGTACACATACTGATTGCTCACTATTCCATGCTGGGGTACACATACTGAGTTGCTCACTATTCCATGCTGGGGTACACATACTGAGTTGCTAACTATTCCAGGCTGGGGTACACATACTGATTGCTCACTATTCCATGCTGGGGTACACATACTGAGTTGCTCACTATTCCATGCTGGGGTACACATACTGAGTTGCTCACTATTCCATGCTGGGGTACACATACTGAGTTGCTCACTATTCCATGCTGGGGTACACATACTGATTGCTCACTATTCCATGCTGGGGTACACATACTGTTTCTCACTATTCCATGCTGGGGTACACATACTGAGTTGCTCACTATTCCATGCTGGGGTACACATACTGAGTTGCTCACTATTCCATGCTGGGGTACACATACTGATTGCTCACTATTCCATGCTGGGGTACACATACTGAGTTGCTCACTATTCCATGCTGGGGTACACATACTGAGTTGCTCACTATTCCATGCTGGGGTACACATACTGAGTTGCTCACTATTCCATGCTGGGGTACACATACTGATTGCTCACTATTCCATGCTGGGGTACACATACTGTTTCTCACTATTCCATGCTGGGGTACACATACTGAGTTGCTCACTATTCCATGCTGGGGTACACATACTGAGTTGCTAACTATTCCATACTGGGGTACACATACTGATTGCTCACTATTCCATGCTGGGGTACACATACTGAGTTGCTCACTATTCCATGCTGGGGTACACATACTGAGTTGCTCACTATTCCATGCTGGGGTACACATACTGAGTTGCTCACTATTCCATGCTGGGGTACACATACTGAGTTGCTCACTATTCCATGCTGGGGTACACATACTGAGTTGCTCACTATTCCATGCTGGGGTACACATACTGAGTTGCTCACTATTCCATGCTGGGGTACACATACTGATTGCTCACTATTCCATGCTGGGGTACACATACTGAGTTGCTCACTATTCCATGCTGGGGTACACATACTGATTGCTCACTATTCCATGCTGGGGTACACATACTGAGTTGCTCACTATTCCATGCTGGGGTACACATACTGAGTTGCTCACTATTCCATGCTGGGGTACACATACTCAGTTGCTCACTATTCCATACTGAGGTACACATACTGATTGCTCACTATTCCATGCTGGGGTACACATACTGAGTTGCTCACTATTCCATGCTGGGGTACACATACTGAGTTGCTCACTATTCCATGCTGGGGTACACATACTGAGTTGCTCACTATTCCATGCTGGGGTACACATACCAAGTTGCTCACTGTTCCATGCTGGGGTATGCATACTGAGTTTCTAACTATTCCATGCTGGGGTACACATACTGATTGCTCACTATTCCATGCTGGGGTAAACATACTGAGTTGCTCACTATTCCATGCTGGGGTACACATACTGAGTTGCTCACTATTCCATGCTTGGTACACATACTGATTGCTCACTATTCCATGCTGGGGTACACATACTGATTGCTCACTATTCCATGCTGGGGTACACATACTGTTTCTCACTATTCCATGCTGGGGTACACATACTGAGTTGCTCATTATTCCATGCTGGGGTACACATACTGATTTGCTAACTATTCCATATTGGGGTACACATACTGATTGCTCACTATTCCATGCTGGGGTACACATACTGAGTTGCTCAGTATTCCATGCTGGGGTACACATACTGAGTTGCTCACTATTCCATGCTGAGGTACACATACTGAGTTGCTCACTATTCCATGCTGGGGTACACATACTGAGTTGCTCACTATTCCGTGCTGGGGTAGACATACTGAGTTGCTCACTATTCCATGCTGGGGTACACATACTCAGTTGCTCACTATTCCATACTGGGGTACACATACTGATTGCTCACTATTCCATGCTGGGGTACACATACTCAGTTGCTCACTATTCCATGCTGGGGTACACATACTCAGTTGCTCACTATTCCATGCTGGGGTACACATACAGAAATGCTCACTATTCCATGCTGGGGTACACATACTGAGTAGCTCACTATTCCATGCTGGGGTACACATACTCAGTTGCTCACTATTCCATACTGGGGTACACGTACTGAGTTGCTCACTATTCCATGCTGGGGTACACATACTGAGTTTCTCACTATTCCATGCTGGGGTACACATAATGAGTTGATCACTATTCCATGCTGGGGTACACATACTCAGTTGCTCACTATTCCATACTGGGGTACACATACTGATTGCTCACTATTCCATGCTGGGGTACATATACTGAGTTGCTCACTATTCCATGCTGGGGTACACATACTGAGTTGCTCACTATTCCATGCTGGGGTACACATACTGAGTTGCTCACTATTCCATGCTGGGGTATGCATACCGAGTTGCTATCTATTCCAGGCTGGGGGACACATACTGATTGCTCACTATTCCATGCTGGGGTACACATACTGAGTTGCTCACTATTCCATGCTAGGGTACACATACTGAGTTGCTCACTATTCCATGCTGGGGTACACATACTGATTGCTCACTATTCCATGCTGGGGTACACATACTGATTGCTCACTATTCCATGCTGGGGTACACATACTGTTTCTCACTATTCCATGCTGGGGTACACATACTGAGTTGCTCACTATTCCATGCTGGGGTACACATACTGAGTTGCTAATTATTCCATACTGGGGTACACATACTGATTGCTCACTATTCCATGCTGGGGTACACATACTGAGTTGCTCATTATTCCATGCTGGGGTACACATACTGAATTGCTCACTATTCCATGCTGGGGTACATATACTGATTGCTCACTATTCCATGCTGGGGTACACATACTGAGTTGCTCACTATTCCATGCTGGGGTACACATACTGATTGCTCACTATTCCATGCTGGGGTACACATACTGAGTTGCTCACTATTCCATGCTGGGGTACACATACTGAGTTGCTCACTATTCCATGCTGGGGTACACATACTCAGTTGCTCACTATTCCATACTGGGGTACACATACTGATTGCTCACTATTCCATGCTGGGGTACACATACTGAGTTGCTCACTATTCCATGCTGGGGTACACATACTGAGTTGCTCACTATTCCATGCTGGGGTACACATACCGAGTTGCTTACTCTGTGTTGATGGCCTTGCTTGCACTAGTTTACCGATTCCACTATAACCTGCCTCTGTGCTGCTGATTTTGCTTTGCCCTTGCTGTAATGGCTATCTCATTTCTTTCTTTTTCTTTTTTTTTTGTTAGGGAGACCCAGCCGTATCTCTTCATCTCCAGAGATGATATCCTTAATGCTGCTCATCTGAGGTAGATTACAACTTTGTATGAGGAGGAGAACATACATTTATGGCCATGGTATTGTTTTATTTATGCAGTGAAATGCAGCATGGGTAAGAGTTGAACTGTCCTTAACTGGGGATGAAGCAGGTAGTGATACCTTGCACACACCACATACATGCTCTTGTACATGTTACTGCGGGATGTTTCCTTCATCTCCTCCCACCAAACTTGTTCATGGCTGCAGCATCATGCTCAGGTCTACTCTGGATGGTTCCTGGCTATGCCAAATTCACCTCCAGGAAAGAAGAACTGGTATTAGTTTCTTCTCCCTGGCTGGCTGCTCCAGTGAATGTGCTTACTGCTTGAACTCAGGTCATCTGATTCCTAGGTGGAATTCCATCCCTTTGTGCTATTGAGCAGGATGTGTATTCAGGTCCTTAACATTTAATAGGACAGATGTCAGAACCAGCCAGACGACTCCATTTTGCACAATAATATCTGCATACTCCTGCATACTCCTGCTGCTAATATATCTGAATGGCAACACTCAGATCTGCTCTGAGTTACAGCACAATGGCACTAAATATACAGACCCAAGTGATATTGCCAACATCCTGGCAGATAGGTTCAGTGCTAACTTTACCCCCCTCTCAATCCCTAAAGAGTCCATCTCTATACCGGAAGAATGCAAAGTTCCTGTAATCACGGCTGCACAGGTAAAAAACACACTCTCCAAAGCCAAGAACACAGCATCCATGGGACCAGACAACATCCCAGGCTGCGTTCTACATGAACTACAGAACGAACAGGCACCCCACCTAAGTACCATGTTCAATCATAGCCTCACCTCAGGCTTTGTGCCTGCTGAATGGCGCACAGCAACGGTTATCCCACTCCATAAGGGGGGAGCCACCACGGACCCCGGGAACTACCGCCCCATTAGCCTGACGAGCCTGGTCTGCAAGGCCATGGAATGTATCATCATGGAACTTATAAACAAAGAAATTGGTAATCTTCAAATTCTGGATCCCACCCAGTTTGGGTTTGTAAAAGGCAGATCATGTCTCTTAAACCTGATAGACTTCTTTGAAGCAGTCACCAAAGCTGTAGACAAGGGTAAGGTGGTTCACACAGCCTATCTAGATCTTGCCAAGGCTTTTGACACCATCCCCCACTCTGGAATTATAGATAAACTCATTAAACTAGGTATAAATCCCTATGTCACAAGATGGGTTGCCAACTGGCTCACTGACAGAACCCACACTGTGAAAGTAGCAGACTCCAAATCCGACTACAGACCAGTGACAAGTGGAGTACCACAGGGTTCAGTCCTGGGTCCTCTCCTGTTTGGTATCTACTTCTCTGAAGTACAGGCTAACACAGAAGGTCTTTGGCTAACGAAGTTTGCAGATGACTGCAAACTAGGAGCCATAATCAAAACTCCTAATGATTTGGACATCCTACAAAAGGGCCTCACTGAGACAGATGCCTGGTGTCAACGCCATGGCCTCAAGCTCAATGCGAAAAAGTGCATTGTCATCCCCATTGGTAAAAATTCTGTACTCATGAACTACAACATAGGCAATAGTATACTTAACACCGAAAGTGTGGTAAGAGACCTTGGGACACAGGTGGACAGTAGTCTCTCCTTTGATAATCACATCGCCACAGTAGTCAGGAAATCCTTCTACGTGGCACATCTCATCACAAAAGGTTTCTCATCCAGAAAAAAAAGAGGTCATTGTTTTCCTCTACTCATCACTCATTAGACCCTTTATAGAGTACAATGCCCCTTTTGGTATGTACCTCACAAAACATCTCCAACAACTGGAAAGGCCGCAGAAATACCTCACAAAGAGGATTACTGGCCTCAAACAGATGCCCTATGCTGACCATCCCAAAAATCTCCAGCTTTACTCCATCGCATATCGCCTACTCAGAGGTGATCTCTACCTAACATACAAAGCTATGTCAAACCCAGAGCTGTTGGACATGCTCCACTTAAAGAAATCACAATCCCTCTGAGCTACACGCTCTAGGGACATAAACCTTGTCACCACAATAAACAGAACATGCCGGAGGGATAGATTCCTGTCCCAGAGACTTCCCATACTCTGGAATAAACTACCTATCTATATCAAACAAAGCTCCTCATTAGCACTCTTCAAGAAAAATCTTGATGATTGGATGGGAAATAGGAAATTCACCCTGGAAATCAACTCTGTGGCTCTGCTCGACAGTGGCACAGGAAAATAATTTTCTTGGGTGGCAAAAGCCAGGGTACCTTTTTGGCTCGGCTTGTATAGGCCTCCGGGCCGATAGCCTAGTACCTACCTATGAATATATATATATATATATATATATATATATATATATATATATATATATATATAGAAACATAGATATTACAACCTTGAACTTAGCATATTTTATATTTTCAATGAGTCTTTCTGGTTGCATTTCAAATCATTCCTAAAATTCAGGAGTGCCTAATATATATATATATATATATATATATATATATATATATATATATATATATATATTGTTGTATCTTTCGGCTTTTCCCAGTTAGGGGTCGCCACAGTGGAACTCCGGTCTGCTAATGATTGGCAATAGATTTTTACGTACCGAGTTGCCAGCTCTGATGCACAACCTTCAACGAAGTTACGGCCATTCACGCATATCTCCGCACAGAAGACTCTTTAGCTAAGAATCGAGCAGGACAATGTCATACTGTGAGGCGACAACGCTACCGCAGCACCACCACCGCAGTATGTATATATATATATATATATATATATATATATATATATATATATATATGGATGGATCTACTACTTTTATATATGTATGGATCTACTGCTTTTGGTCGAATTAGATTTGGTCGAAAATTATTTTAGGCAGCCCACTTCACCGAAAATGAATTTCACTGAAAACCCATTTGGTCAAATTCCATTTGGTTGAAAATGGTATATAGCCCCTACCCCACTGCAGTGTGACTCTGGAGTGAGAATATAAAGTTAGGGGGTGTGTGGGGGGGCGAGCCCCCACATTGGGGGGTGTAGGGGGTGTAACCATCCCACATAATTGCAGTGTATTCACTATTATATACGTGTGTATCCATTAAGAATACATTGAAACATATAACGTCAGTAAAAACTAGTTGCAAAACGTGGGGGGTTACACCCTCACAACCCCCAATGTGGAGGGCTGTGCCCCACCAACTTTATATTCTCACTCTAGGGTTGCACTGCAGTGGGTCAGGGGCTATATTCCATTTTTGACCAAATGGAATTCGACCAAATGAGCTTTCAATCAAATGAGCTTTTAGTGAAGTGGGCTGCCTGAAATCATTTTCTACCAAATGTAATTCAACCAAAAACAGTAGACCCATATATATATATATATATATATATATATACACATATATATAAAATGATCCTGTTCACAGTAGGATTATACACATTAAATTTATGCAGTTTAGAGACCACTATACCACTACAGCGGCATGAAGACGCTGGCCTATAGCACGGACAGTGGTCTCACTGGTG
Source organism: Protopterus annectens (assembly GCF_019279795.1). Classification (NCBI taxonomy): domain Eukaryota; kingdom Metazoa; phylum Chordata; order Ceratodontiformes; family Protopteridae; genus Protopterus; species Protopterus annectens. Next base: position 1,028,563,206 of record NC_056732.1, on the reverse strand, counting down.
AAGCTGCATGTAAATGTAACAGTTTGAGGATCTAGCTAATGTTAATTAGCTATATGCTCTTTCCAAGAAATACCAACCTCATCTGATAGCACAGTGGACTAATTCAGAGACTAACTCTGGCATGGCATTTTCAGTGTGCACTTATTCACTTCATACATAAGGTAAGTATTGCAAAGCCGTGTGTGTGTAAGTGTGTATATGGGCATAGTTGATGCAGTTTGAGAGAGAGAGAGAGAGAGAGAGAGAGAGAGAGAGAGAGAGAGTGTGTGTGTGTGTGTGTGTGTGTGTGTAGGTGTGTACATGGACATATTTGAAGGTGTCTGTGCAACCATGTTGATTGAATTGGCAGGGTGAACAGTTATATCTCACAATGTTTGAGTCAGAGATATGATAATGAGTCAGTAATGAGATATTTCTCCATGTGATGTTATCATGTTTCTGAATCACAGAATATCAGTATTGCAGTACCGGGCACTGCGGCATTACCCGCATAGTAGTGGTTGGTGCTATTTCTGTAAATCCTGGAGATTATCTGCTTGTTTAGGCCTGTGAAGTCCATAACAGAACTTTGCTACACTTGCACAGAGTTTATATTGTCTTTGTCATTTTCTCTTTAATAGTATAAATGTGTTAATCAGGACATCTTTGTGATAACCTGAACATCTTCCTCCCTTTTTGAAATTGAACTCATTTACTAATACTGTGTTCTTTCCTTCTATCAATTCTTACTTGAACTTACCAACTTGCAGTCTAGTGTCCTGACTATCTATCTTGATTATAGCTGCTAAATGGAGCACTGCTGAATATTTTACCAAAGTCAAGATAAGTCACATCCACTGCTCCTGAACTGAACAGTTTCCTTTTAAGGATAATCTATAAGTTAATTGGGCCTATAGTTATAGTGCAATGTTTTCATCAAATATATTTTTTACCACATGAATTAGGTCTTTAAGGTGCTGCTAAATAACCTTTTCATATTAAAAGTGATGTCATATTACATAAAAATAACATTAATGCCACTTGTTCTGCATTTCTCAATCAACAGCAATGCTCTCTGTTACAGCTTTTGTCTTTGAAACTTAAGCTTAAAGAAAATAAATAAACAAATGAATAAAGTCTGAGTGAATTGTGCTCACACACTAGTAAAAACTGGCAAATTCAGCAATGGTAGATATTGTGCCTTTCATCTTCCTTGGACGATGAGCTATCCTGGACGTGTGTATTTGTAATACTGAGGATACCACCATACCTAGCATTTCTATAAGCACTATTGTAATGTGCATAAAAATCATTTATTACTTTTCTGTATGAAAAAAAGTTAAACTAAATGTGCCTCTGCATGTTAGCTGGCAAAGCATTAAGGGTACTTTCCCTTGAAACAGTTTTTGAATCACAGAGCTTCATCAGATAACAAGGAATGTTATCATTACTTCTTTATGATGGCATTACTAAAAAAAGATAATTGTAGGAAAAAGTTTGCCTCCTCTTGTTTTGTAAGTTCTCACTTAACATGACTTACTAATGCACTGCATTTGACTAGCTGTAGTAATAGATTTTTTCCATTATGTGTGCTTTCTCTTACTGTTCATTTTATGGAATGCACAATTTTGTTTTACATTTCTCTTATTGTTAATTGCCTTTGCTTGTTTTTTTTTCAGTGTTATTTACTGTCTCATTTATTGAGCAGGTATGAGTATAGAATTATATTTTACAAATTTAGTAACATGAAATTAAAAGTGATATGGTAATCCTCATAGGAGATGGTAGCAATAAAACAGTTTTCATCATGCGTATATAATCAAATAATATTAAAGACACATATTCATTGTCTCCTTCATGTGGGGATAAAGACCTCCCGCACCAACACACACACACACACACACACACACACACACACGCACACACACACACACACACACACACACACACACACACACACACACACACACACACACATGTGCACAGTAATTCCGTCCCTGCAGTACCTCATTAAATAGCAAATAGTATGCCAGAGTTAGTTATTACATAGAGGCCTTTTATGACTCATACATATCCCTCCTATAAATGGTTCTTTACTAATTAAAGAGCAGTACAAATCACTACTAGCTTCTTTTGGAAACTAAGATTGATTATAATTGTAGGGTTCTATTCAAGGAAAATGGCAAAGACTTAATTTCCTGACTCTGTTGTCCATCTTCACAGCAACATGAATTATAACAGTATCAAAACAAGTTTTATTTAACCTATCAAAAACTTTTCTGAAAAACATTGATCAGTGGATTCATTTTTATTCACTATTTATTCAAACCAGCATTGCAGAAAGCCAAAGCCTTTCCCAGGGAAGATAAGGCCATAAAGTAGGAATATAGTTCTAAAGAAGATGCCAGACCACCAAATCACACACATATGTACGCATATTACATTGCATACATACTTAGGGCAGCTTAGAAACTCACCAATCAAACTCCCACATTCCAATGGGATGAAGAAAGAAACTGGAGACCCCTGCAAAATAATCTTAAGTGACCCTACCTGGACATGAATCAGACAGCAAAGTTCTGTGAGGCAACGCCACTGACTGCTGCACTTACAAGGTGTTTTGATTGGAAATTTCTAACAGGGGTTATACTTTGTTTCACCTTCAGACATTCATCCCTTTCCATTCCTCATCTGTTAGTCTACCCATTGCTTAAACATTAGAGTTTGTGTCTCCAAAGAGGGTCCAGAGTCTCCCATTAAAGTGAATGATTTTTATTAAAGTAAATTTAGAGAATATTATTGGTGTGCTGTGTTTAGGTGCACAGAATTACCTAATACCATGAGATATGACTGAGGATTGAAAGAGAGAGAGCTGGTGTGTGAAAAAGCTGCATGTCAGACAATCCAAAGCATTTTTATTAAATGCTACATTGGTTGAAACAAAATTATTCAATGTAGTTTTCAGTAAGATAGAAAAATATAATTTTTCTGTGGAGAGTAAGTTCCCCAAGGAAGGGCTTCACTTCCTGAACTACCAGACTTAAGATAATCAAGTCTGAGATATCCGAACTGCAGAGCAGTCTGATTACAGTGACTTCATTATACAGATGTATGATTTGACCAAATGCATGTTATCTAGCTCATGACTACCTTGTAAGTGTGTCCATGCTTTGTAAAAGCTGCATTGTGGAGTGGAATTTTACTGCATAGTAATGAACACATTTGGAACTAATTGCCTGATTTAACGTCTTGTGTTGATATGGCATATTCTGCAACTTATCTGAATAGCACTGTCTTAGAAATTTTGAGAACTGAGCACTAATGTCCTATTTCAACCCAGTGTGCATTTCTTTGCCTATAGCAAGTAACATTTATGGGGCAGTAGAAGTACCTTGCCTGCAAGAATCACATATGTGGCTTTGCAGCAACAGCAGTTGTCCACTATATCATTGTTCCCAGCCTCAAAAACATATTGTATCTGGTAAATACAAGTTACAGTCTGATACTCAAACAAGTCTTTGTCATTGATAGTAAACTGGAACAAAATGATTAGAAAGCAAGAGAGGTGAGACAAATAGAGAGCGAAAGAGAAAAAGTAAACAGTAATGTATTCGACAGTATAAATAAAGCATCACATAAAAATGTATATTATGCAGCAATGAACTTGAGTACCAAAAACATCTACTATAAATAAAAGTACCAAATATAATGAAATCTTAAAGAACTACAGCATCTCCACATGTAATCCCTAGCTACTGATGGGTTTCCTGTCATTTTTTCCATCAGTGTACCACAAAAATAAGTTATCTGCATTATTGTGATGGTTCTCTTACTCCACTGCTACAGCTCCCACCAAGTCATGCATTTTATTTTTAAAATGGTGAACATGTTAATACTCTCTGGAATGACAGCCTATAGTTCAAATGGATTGTGAGAGAGGAAAAAAAAAAAACACTGATGTGTGTTTTCAAAAAAATAAAATAATGGGGAAGACTACAAATACACAGATAAGTTGTTAATGACAAATGTAAAGCAGGAGTAATCTTCTTCTTCTTTTGGCTTTTCCCAGTTAGGGGTCACCACAGTGGATCACCTTGTCTGCTCATGCTTGGAAGTGGAGTTTTATGGTGTCGAGTTGCCAGCCCGGCGCCCAACCTTCCACAGAAGGCATGCACACACTCACACCTAGAGCCAATTTAGAGTGTCCAATCCACCTGCAGCATGTCTTTGGGATGTGGGAGGAAACCGGAGCACCCGGAGGAAACCCACGTGACCACAGGGAGGACATGCAGACTCTGCACAGAAGGCATCCCAGCCGAGGATTGAACCGGAGAACCTCTTGCTGTGAGGCGGCTTCATAAAATGTATATATAATGTGCACCAGATTCAATTTATATACTAAGCCTTTATATAATGTATACAAGTTTCAGATTATGTAATCTTTTCTGAGTGACCATAAACATATTTATCAGCAGAAAATCTCTGTACACTACAGAGTTAACCTTTTAGATTTTTTGCAGGAATGCTTATCTGTTTAATCATTTGCTAATAGAAAAATAAGCAGATCCTTGGAGACTCTTTTTTAGGCACGATGCACACAGCAAAGACAATGATACATCCCCTAACCATCTAGATCGGGAGCAAACAGCAAGCTTTCTAGCTCTGATGACCATCACTTGTCCGGCGTGTTTTTCACTTGTTGTCTCTACCACCCTCCCTGATAGCTGCTGTGAAGATTAATAGTTGCATGTAAACTCAGCATGGCAGCACCAAGCACCTGTTCCTGACCCATACATAGGATGCTGTGTCCCTCTCCCCATTAGCTGATGGCATTCAGGTGAGATGGACTGCCTTCCTCCATCCAGGATGATTAAGTTGACATCAGCCACTCACTGTCACCCTCCCTTACTGGCTTCTCCAGGACTTAACTCATTAGTTAATCATCTGGCACGTTGGTTCCAGTCAGGGCTTTATATCTTTACACAACGAAGCTGGCAGAGTTTGTATTTTTGTTTGCTCATATTGGCCCTTTAGTACATCTTGCATCATAGTAGCCCCTTAACTCGGTCCCTTAAATGCATTTAAACTGCTTCCAGTTGCTTCTTTATTCCAAACGTTGCCAATTATACCCTGAACTGGCAACATAACCCTTTCATTTTTTAAGAGTGAAGGATCAAACCTTGAGGAAGGGTGCAGGGATTAACGTCTAACAAATTGGACTGAAAACTTTCTAGTATGTGTGATGTGATGGCTGTCAGTGTGATATGTGAGCAAATCTTCTGATAGTCCATATGGCTAGTTGCACCCATATGGGGAACAAGAAAGGTGCAGTCTTAATCTTTAGAGGGTTATGCTTTAGAAATATCTATGATGTTACTAAGAATAGTAGCTGAGTCTTTAGAGTACATAGCTTTCCTTTATAACAGCCTATATAATAGGAGATCCTAGACATTACTGAAGCCCCCTTCATAAATATTAGTGTATCCTGATCAGACCAACTCTGTAGTATCATACTGAGATTCATTAATAACTGTCTAGAATTACTATCCCTGCCAGGGTTTTATTTTGTAACCACATATCCACCCAGCTTGGTATTCAATTAGCTGTCACTTAAAAATGCTGAGAATTTCGCTTCATGAAATATGTTATTGTTTCTTAATTATTGTCAAACTAGGCTAGTGTAAGATAAAGTGGAAAGTCTCATCTTACACATAAATATAAAATATTCATCTATGACAAATGCCAAAGGGAGTTATAAGAGAGTGCAGGCATGACAGCTGTGTCTATTTACTTAACTCCAGAGGAAATTAGTAACACGATTGTTGCTAATGACTGCATCTTCCATTTTAATAGCCTCTGTGGTCTCTCCAGCTACCTCAGTTCAATCTGACAAGGATTTTGCATAAGATTATGGAAACTATTTTACCCATGTCTTGTAAACACTTTCCTTCTGGCAGAGCAAAATGTTGAGAGGTTAAACTCTACAATCAAGTCCATGCTGCGGGTATTTGCAGATGAGTTTAAGAGGGAGTGGGATAAATATTTGCCCCATCTGTTGTTTGCTTACATAGAGGTTCCCCAGGAATCCACAGGTTTTCATGCTTTGAGTTGCTGTATGGGCATAGGGTGAGGGTACCCCTAGATTTAATTCGAGATGAGTTGGAAGGTGAGTCCAAGTCTCACAAGGAGTTTGTTTTGTCATACATCCTAAACCTCAGGACAAGGCTCAGGGAAGTCATGGGCTTGGCCCAGGAGAATCTAGCAGAAGCCCAACAACAGAAAAAGGTGTGGTATGACAGGAATGCTCGAGTTAGAGAGTATGCTGTGGGGCAGCAGGTAATGGTTCTCATTCCTGTCAGACACAACAAGCTGCAAGCAGCTTGGGAGGGACCCTACAAGGTGATAAGAAAGGTAAGTGAAGTTAACTACATGGTGGAACTGCTAGGCAGAAGGCAGGGGCACAAATTGTGCCATGTTAACATGATGAAACCTTACAATGATAGGGAGGCCCTTGTGCTGAGCATTTGTAGTGAATTGCAGGAGAAGTCTGAGGGAGATCTGTGGATGGATCTACTCAGAGAGGTTTAGGCTGACACCTCAGTGGAAGGGGTAGCAATGTCCCAGCAGCTATCTCCTACCCAGGTTCGAGGAATCCGAGCAGTGTTGCAGAAATATGGGGACATGTTCACTGGGAAACCAGGGTGCACCCACTTGGTGCAGCACCAGGTGGATACAGGACCCCAAAAGCCTATTAGGCAGGCCCATTATAGAGTGTCTGAGAGAGTCAAACAGACTCTGAGGGAGGAGGTACAGGTGATGTTGGAACTAGGGGTGATTCAAGAGTCCAACAGTCCCTGGGCCTCCCCAGTGGTGCTGGTGCCAAAGAAGGATGGCAGCCCCAGGTTCTGTGTGGACTACAAGAAATTAAATAGTCACACAGAGTCAGATGCTTACCCCATGCCTAGGACAGGTGAGGCCCTTGAGCTACTGGGTGGGGCTAAGTATCTTATAACTATTGATCTTACCAAGGGTTACTGGCAGATGCCCTTGACTCCCAGTGTGAGAGAGAAGTTAGTCTTTGTGACTCCTTTTGGCGTGTATGAGTTCACAAAGATTCCTTTTGGGATGAAGAATGCCCAAGCAACTTTCCAGAGGCTGGTAGATCATATCCTAGCAGGTGCAGGAGGGTTTACCCTTGCTTACCTAGATGATAGTGCCATCTACAGCTATTCCTGGCAAGAGTACCTTCAGCATGTCAGGGAGGTGCTGGGCAGACTACAGGGGGCAGGGTTGATAATTAAGCAGAGCAAATGTCAGGTGGGTATAGCAGAGGTGTCCTAGCTAGGACATAGAGTGGGGAGTGGTAAGATAAGGCCAGAACCTGTCAAAGTGGAAGCCATTTAGCCATGGCCTGCACCTGTTACAAAAAAGCAGGTGAGGGCATTTTTAGGGACAGCAGGGTACTACAGAAAGTTCGTCCCCAGTTATAGTACCATAGCTGCTCCCCTCACAGACCTGACAAGACGAATGGGCCAGATAAGGTAGTGTGGACCCCAGCATGTGAGCAGGCATTCCAGAAGCTTAAAGAAGCTTTGGGAGGACCCCCTGTGTTATCCAGTCCAGATTACAGCAAAGAATTTGTTGTGCAGGTGGATGCTTTGAACCATGGGGTGGGGGCTGTACTTAGCCAGATTTCTTCAGAGGGGGAAGAGCACCCAGTGGTTTATCTCAGTCGTATGCTCCAACCCAGGGAGGAATGCTTTGCAGCTGTAGAAAAGGAATGTCTAGCCATAGTGTGGGCACTGCAGAAACTTCAGCCTTATGGCAGATCACAACCCCCAAAATGACTAAACAGAGCCAGCCAGCAAAATGCCAAGTTGCTAAGATGGATCCTAGGGTTGCAAGCATATGATGTGTCAGTGCAGCACCACAGTGGGATTAGCAGTGCCAATGCAGATGGGCTATCAAGACAGGGAATGGGGTAAGGTATACTCAGATAGACCTAACCCTCTCAAGCAGTGTTTCTCAAGGGTTACTTGAAAAACTAGCTTGAGTTCTCCAAGGGGGGAGATGTGTGATGATAGGGGAAGGTTAGTGGAGATAGGTGAAAGCTGCCAGACTAACCAGATAGAAATTTATAGATAATTCTGTCATTTGTAAATATTAATGTAAGCCACAGGCTTGTTGTCTTAAATGGAAAAAAACTCTGTAACAAAAATGTAACAACAGTACACCCTGCTGACCAAGTAAATCATGTTGTGACCCTTTGATCTAAAGTCAGCTCTGACCTGTCTAGATGAAGGAATTCTTGCTATTGTTGTAAGGACAGAGTTAATTGCCAGAATTTGCATGCATAAATGTCCTTTATTGCTCTGGTTTCTGCCCAGAGGGGAAGAATGTAAATGTAGTTTCTGTTAGCCTGGGAACCCCAGGAAAGTGTGAAGAATGATGTAATGTGAACTAGGAATGTGATTTTAAAAATAGAGAGAATCAGAGAGCATTAAGCATTTTTGTTTTGACCATCCAACTCATCAGCACTGTCTTGCTCTATATGTAAGTTTATCTTAGACTTGTGTTTTCTCTTAGAAATAGCTAGAAACTAGAAAGATTAGACTAAGTATTTTTCTGTGATGTCAGAGCTCTACTACTGAATTATTTTAAGTATTTCTCTTGGATCTCTGTACTCTTGACTAGCACTGTGTATTAAAAGTATTGTCTTGTGTTTTTAGTATTTATTATTAAATATTTTTAAACATTTCAACTGTGGCTGTTTTGTTTAGAGTTAATTTAAGCTCTAGAGTACATTGCATGTATATAGTGATTACTGTCCAAGTCACTCCAAATAAACCTTGCTGTTCAGTCACACTTACCATTTGGATAATAATATTGCACAGTAATTATTGGGCATCCTTTTAAGGGCCTTTGAGTAGCTGATAAATATTAGCTGGGTGGTGGCAGTGATTTCTACCATATAGTCTGGGTAAAAGGGGCACAGCTGGAGAGCCTCTGCCAGCCTTCCCCAGGAGTGTCTGTGTGGTTGTATAAACTCTTCTCAAAGTGTGTGTGTGTGTGTGTGTCAGCTACTTGGGCAGGTACACAAAGCACTGGTTAGACAGAGAGGGTGCTGGAGGTTTTAGCTTGCCCACTAGGCTGAGATCTGGACCCTATAGCTGTGCCAGTGGGGAGTCTTATTAGGGACTTGGAGAGCAAGAGAGCGACCAGCCCCAGACTGACTGTGATCTCTGTGTGCTCTTAAGGGAAATTGCACTTTACTGTGTGTATTTGTTATCCTTTCCTCCTATATGAGACGCCCCTCACTGGTGTTAGTGGTGAGGATTGAGGATCCTCGATTGCTGGGCCAGGGCATGTGCTTCACATGTATTAACAAATTAACATTAACAAAAAGTATGTTTCACATATATTGCTATATATCATATAACCTCAGCAACATTACATAAATTATTCAATCCCTGCCCCTTTTTTGAGCAAGAAACATCTTTATTAAACTATAACTTATAACAAAAGCAACCATACATTTATATAAATGAAAACAAACCACACCGGCGCAATCCTAGTTGCAAGCATTTTACATAACAAACCCTACTGACACACTCCCAGTTGCAAATATTATATATCACTTATAATCTACATAACCATTTTCAGTCAAACATTACATAGCTCATTTAAGTCCTACCTTCTTTTAAATCTTGTTCTTCTTCTGCATGTATTGTTCCCACAATTCCCTTTTTTTCCTATGTAGTTTTCTCCTACCCTTTTCTAAAGATCTCAATTCCAGTTGTTTTAACCCTGTTACTATATTCATTACTTCTAATATAGTTGGCATATATTTTGATTTCCATTTATAGTAATTGCGTTTTTGGCAGCCACCATAATTAGACACAGGAAGGCCTTACCATGTCTGGGCAATTCAGATTCTGTATTGGAGCTCAGAAAAATCATGTCCCTCTTCACACCAATTTGCTCACCTAGTATCTCAGACAGTGCATCCCACAGGGAATGCTTAAAGGCTTCCAACCCACTGTACTCCCAGAAAATATATTCCCAAGTACCTCTTTCTTCCCCATCACACCTCCAACATTTGCTGTCTATCTGAGGAAAAGTTTTCTGGAGTCTATTTGGGGTATCAAAATATCTATGCAAACATTTCCAAGCAAAAATCCTAAGTCTTCTAGATTTTCTTGCATATTTGGGAGACACATATATATCCTTCCACTGTTTCTTTGTGAATTGCTTATTCGGTCTCTCTTCCCAATCCTTTCTAGCCTCCTCTGAGTGATTCTTATAGTTATCATGCTATATTTTATATAGTCTACTAATTATTCCTTTTTTAATTGCAGCTTCTGTTCTAGATTCTACTAAAAACTCTACTAGTACTGGTCTTTCATTTAGGACCCCACTATTCTTTCTCTTTACCTATACTCTGATATCCATCCTTGATAGGAAAGGCAATCTCTAACCTGCAGTCCAAATACATTCTTGACCTCTTCCCATTCCATTATCTTTACTTCTCTAGTTATTGCTCCCAATATGTTGGTTCCTTTGCCAGTTTTCTCTAATAAATGTCAGCTACCTCTTGCCTATTGCCTATATCCCCAATTGCAGTCATCCCTATCAGCTGAATCTCCTTTCTCCATTCCCATGTTGGCTTAGCTCTTAGAATAATTTCTGCTACTTTATGGATATAATATTCTGTATGATTATTGTTATTCTCCTTAATGGCCTGCATCCCAAATCCCAGTTTCTCCTGTTTCTTGAGCTTCCCCGCATTTCAATATCATCCCTTTCTACTTTGAATTATAGATTTCTACTTGTTCTATGTATAGGAGCCTTAACTGTGTAGCTCTGAAATACCCTTTTAAATTGGGTAATCCCAATCCTCCCTGTTCTACTGGAAGAATCAACTTATCCCACTTGACTCTTGCCATCTTCCCCTCCCAGATAAAGTCCTTCAGCTCTTTATTTATTGCTATCCACAACTTCTCCTCTGGTTGATAAAAATATGCCTGACTTGTGTATAAGATTAAAGGGACTAAAACATTTTGACTGTTTGTATCTTACTATCCATATTTAGGAGTATGGATTAAAAAGGATTCTAGTGTGGCAGCTAAGGATATGTGGGAAGAGACTAAACAAAAGATAATACAGAAACATGAGCCTTTTGGCAAAACCTTTATATCCTTGCAGTTCAAATAAATGTTCATATCAGTAGAAACATAAGTGTTACTAAACACATGTAAATAACAATACATTTATCAAAAAATAATCTTTATAGTTGCAGTGTTTATAAGATGCAGCATCTTAAACCTTCTTGTATAAGTCACAACAAATCCAACAAACTTTCATTTTTCTAATGTTTTGTACACAAATTTAGTTGTACACATGCTGCCAGGAGCATGTTTATTCATCTAGCGGTGAACTTTCATGCAAGGCTAAGCAGTTCTGTCCATCTTGCTTGGCTGATGAAACATTTGGAAAAATATGAAAATTATGACAATACAAATAAATAGTTTACATCAACATTGGATGCCACTTTTGCTGTAAAGAGGTCAAATGTTAATAGATCTGTGCTGGTCTTCATACAAGCTTTCCATAGCTTGTATGGTGCCAGAAATGATCCTAGGCTAAGGAAACTGATTTTAAAATTGTATGTAGGTTTCTTCTGTCTTTGTCATTGCATATAACACATTTGGTCTGAAAACTGTCTATAACACTATATACTATATACACTATATGTCGGACACTCACGGTCAACAAATTTAAATAAATAAATAAATAAATAAATAAATTTTGTGATATTTTCTTTTGTAAATGTAAAATGGGATGAAAGAAAGGAAAATGCACAAATGTATTTAAAGATATAACATCTTAAATCTCCTGTGCTACAAGGGCATACAATTCTATTCATGCCCATTTTAAAGAAGTAGCTGTCAGGAACTGTGAAAATAAAGCATATGTTAAAATGCAGGCAGCTAAGAAATGAATGTGGACATCCTGTATATTTGTCCTGTCTATTGTTTCTTGACTGGTGTAATTAAGCTCTTGTCCTTTGCAGGGGGCAAACTGGTTTATTTACATTTGCTGTGGGAAAGCAAAACAGCTAATAAAAGCTACCTTCTAAAGGAAATGAAGTAGCAAAGCTTTAGGGCACAACTGAGGGATTAAAATATTTAAAAATGCAAGCTTGGTGTTTACTCTGTCTTTTTCTTACTTAACTCATTCCTTCCAGTGGAGCTCTGGAAGTTTGCACTGTAACTTCCAATGGACGGAGACTAAGTGTATTGGAAATATCAAATTATGTTCTCACATTTCAAACAAATGTTCATATCTCTGCAACAATATGGGGTTAGTAAAGAATTGTAAATGGCACACTCATCATGAAATAGTTTTATAATGGAAGTATTTTTAGGTTCTAGGTCATTACTTTGATTTCATAAGTCACAATACACACAGTAACTATTAAGTTTGTGATATTTTATAAACAACTTATAATATCTTAGCAACCACTCAAGTTACACACATACTGTTAACACTATTTTGTTCACCCGTCTGAGAGCTTTCATATAAGGCTAAGCAGTTCTGTCTGTGCTACTTGGTTGTTGAGATATTTAGAAAAATATGAAATTAATGGCAATATAAATACATCTTAAATGAATCACAATTAACTGATGTTTGCCTGCACTAAACAGAGGTCAAATATCAATACAGTTGTGTTTGCCATTGTGTAAGCTTTAAGATGAAATATTTGAATACTTTGTGTGTAGGATGGTTTTGGAATTAATGCAAGTATGAACAAGCAATACTTGATGCCTAGAGGTGTTACTAGTTAGTAACTGCAGAAACATCTGGAGGTATCACCCAGCTGTAATGAGTTAAAAGATGCCAAGGCAACCACTTCCCTTTAAGTTTGCTGTTTGCAGTTTCTGCCTGTTATCTTCTAGGAACTTAGAAAAAGATTCAGTAGTCTTTAAGCTAGAGGAAGTTAGATATATGTAGCTATCTTAGAGATTTCATTTAAATATTCATGTCAATTATTTTTGTTCTTTCGTATGTACTTTTCATTCCTTTGCATATTTAACCAATAACTGTACTTGTTTATGTACAGCTTAAGCTCTTTAAGTTATTGTGTCTGGTCTTTATTATATTTGTATTATTGCTCTTTAGTATTTTAAAGGAGGGTTATCGTTTACCACTGGTTAACAAGCTGTGGTTCTCTTTCTCTACTTAGTTTAGATTATTTGAGCCTACTACCAGGGAAACTCTTAAATTATACAATTTCATACTTGGCTTAAGTAATAAGAGCAGCAAGTAACTGGTGGTTACTGACCAGTTCCACAGTGGTGACAGTACCATCATACCAGGAAAAAGGCTATGGGTAATTGAAGAATTCTGCCTGTTAAAGTGGTACTACAGTATTTAGGAAGTCTATACCTTTACTCAATGAAGACAATGAGACAGTTCTGCTGTTACGACATTCATTTACTGCACACGAGGTTTACATCTAGCTTAACAATGTAAGGCATATACATTAAATCGTACTTCAGCTTAGAATAATCAAAGTCTCTGATACAAAAGAAAAAGTCCCAATCTTTATAGTGTCTTTTCTGCCTGCATCAGCAGTTTTGAGAATTTGCTAGAATAATAAGTCATTCATATCAAGCTGGTCTGCTGACAGTTTGTATTCCATACCGTAAACATTCTGTTCCTGAAGAATAACTCTTTTCATCCTTGGCCTATCTTGCGTATCATATTGACGAGACACAGCTGCATACAAGAGTTTGTCTTGACCTGCTTGTAGATAATAAATTTCACAAGCTGCATAGTTTATAAGAGAGAAAATATTTTACTTCTGATTCTTATTAACAATGAATGCCAAGCTATATGTTTTTTGCCAAGTTAGTTAACTGCGTGCACTGTACACACTGAAATGCAGAACATTTATTTTACATTTTCAGAAAAAATCCATTGAAGTCCATTTTAACCTGTTCTTTACTCTCACAATTCCCTCTTTTCATTTAAAAAGTGGAAAATGACTGTTCATTTTCAACTTCAGTTGTACACAATGAAACCTTTCCCAGTTTATCTAGGTTAACCATCATGATTTGTTGAAGTTTATAAGTTTTTCGCAAATGACAACTTAGGTAGCAATTCCAGATAGTTAGTATGACTATAATGCCTAACACTACTAATACAGGATGTATCAACCAACTTAACATTTTTTTTCCTGATTTTGACCAACCAGTAAAGATATCCCACCAATTCTGAGTAGTTTCTTTTTTGGTCTTTTCAGCCAAACTAAGTAGTTTATCTTTTGCAATGATGCTTAATGCCTCGTAATACAGAATAATTTTATTTCATTTTTCCAAATACTCTCTGAAAATTTTAATATTGTTCATTATGTTTTTTTTAATTATCCAAGGATACAGATATACTGGGAAGCTGTATTAAGTCATAATTCCAGTTCTTGGATATATTCACTTTTATGGGTTCAGCAAACACATAGCTCTTATTATTCCATTTAAGGAAATCAACATGTGATAAACATCCTACAAAAGGTAATTTTAAATTATGACCTACGTTTTGATCTGTAACCAGACAAATATACTGAGGAGCCACTTCTATAAACATTTGAAAAGAAGAAAGCATACTAGTCCATTTACACAAATTAACAGAATGCTGCAGTAAGCATGGTTCATAGACAGGCGAATGCTGTCCACATATTAGTCCATTTTGAGTCTGTGTACAATACTCAATTTTATGTGTTTTTCCTCTCATATCTATATAATTATCTTCAAATTGTGGCAACCAATACTCATACCCTTTTGGTACAAGCAATATCATAGGTAACACAGTAAATTGACACATGATAGTGGTATCAGTAACATTATAATGTATAAACCTTCCTGTACAGTGTTGTGGAGTACAGTATGTTACTTCAGTAAATAGCTTAATCCAATCTGTATCAGGCATCCATTTGTTAAACAATTGCCGCCAAACATTTTCATTTTGTAACATAAGTTCAGTTTGTATTCTAGTTTTTTGAATTTCCACATACAAAGATTGCATAGTGCATTTTGTCCAGTTTACAAAAATTGCGATGTTACCATCAAATTTCAACTGATGTAGCTGCATAGCATCATAATTCTCTAAAAATTGCTGCTGATAATTTATATTGTGCAGGTGTGTCTTCCATATTTCTGGATTCCAAGATGCTTGTAAATGCACAATCTGAGAGATATCTTCCCTCACTACTTTTAAATGATTAGTTAGAATTTCAACATCAGCTGCATTAATAGTTCCAATGCCTGTGCCTAGGCCTCCTAACAAAGTATCATACCAAGCTCTTTTATATTGGCACCTGCCTGTGTCTGGGAATGTGATGTTAAAATGTACTACAACCTTTTGATACTGTCTGCCTGCCTTTTTACAGGTAGAAGGGATTTTAACCAAATGGTCTGTATGAACAGAGGTAGGTTTACCTGTTAATATTGATAGAACATATGCCCAATGTATGCTGCCTGTAATGACTGTGGTATTAGTACATATTACAGAAACTCCAATAATAAAATTTAGTTGTACTTTCGTATTATTGGGAGAAATACTAATTCCCTGTATGGTATGATTACCACATTTCTTCACATAAGTGAAGACTAGCCGTTGTGTTGATGGTGGATATTTCTTTGAATTTTCTCCTTTTCCCAAATAAAATATAGGAAATTGACAACATTTAATAAAAACTTTGGAATCAAATTCAATGGTTACCTTAGGACTATTTGGTCGAATGTAATAATGACCCATAACTGCGGACCAAAAGGTAATGTTACTGGGAACTATTATATGCCCAAAGGTACAATTAGCATTAGATGGACAAGTGAAGTTGTCCTGCTGTCTTTGCCAACAAAAAAGATTTATTTCTGAGCATTCACGCCAACCTAGCTTTAGAGTATTATTGTCATTATTTATTTTCCAAACTTGCATTTCTCTTGTTTGACACTCTACCCCAAGGGCTCCAATGAGTACAGTCAGTACAATAACAAACAGAATTTTCATTATGTACAATAATATAACCTTTTCACGTAAGTGGTATTAATCTGAAAATTGTTTTGATAGATGCTTTTTTACCTGTTTTAGACTTGGCATTTGCCGTGATTCTACAAAAAAACTCCACAAAACATGAAGTCACTTAATGACTTTTAACTGATCTTAATGAACAAGAATTATTTTGCTCTTTTTCTTTCCTTTAACTTTGTACACTAGAGGTCCTAACTGAGCAATTACTTCAAAAGGTCCTTGTCAATTACTATCCCACGGACCATCCGTCTGGAACGTCTTGATCAATACCTGTGTCCTAGAGGGAAGGTTTTCTTCTGGCATAACAGGATCCTTTGACCGTAATTTGAATGCTTGCATTTCTGATAGGCTTTGACACAATTCAGAAATATCTTTTAACCATTGTTGATGCTGTGCAAGTTCTAATGTACTAACAGTAGGATCGAATGGCAATTGTTCAGGCATTTTCCTGTCTGTCATGACTTCAAAAGGCGAGATCCCTGTTTTACTGTGTGGAGTTACTTTGACACCCAGCAGGATTCCAGGCAAATGTTTTACTCAATTTACGCCTTTTTCCAAGCAGGCTTTCTTAAGGCGTTCCTTAGGAGTCCTGTTCATTTTTTTAACAATCCCATTAGACTGGGGATGGTAAGGAACATGAAACCGTTGCTGGCTACCAAGCAAATCACACAAAGCCTTTATCAGTTTACTGACAAATTGTGGCCTGTTATTGGATTCGATAACTCGTGGCCATCCCCAATGACAAAAACTGTTTTTCATAAAGCTTTTGCTATAGCCTTAGCCATCATTGTTTTTGTAGGAATTGCTTCTACCCATTTTGAAAAAACATCAACTACCACTAGAAGATACCTGTACCCACCTTTAGCTGGGGGTAATGGACCTGCAAAGTCAATTTGGATGGCATACCAAGGTCCATCCGCTGGAGTTACCCTTAGTAACTGTGGCTTTTTCAATTGAGCATTAAAATGCAAACATATTAAGCATTCAGCATGCACTAAATCACAGATTTTCTTTAACTGAGGATGCCAGTACTTGTTCTTTACAATGGGCCATAACTTTTGTGTACCCAAATGCCCCAACAATACCTGATGATTAAATTTCACTAACTGTCGTGCCTGTTGGTATGGTATATAAGGAAGACTAGAACCATCTTCAAAACATTTTGCATAATGTTGCCTTGGACTTTTTTCTACAAGAGTACCTTTTTCTAACTCTTCCTGCAGTCCAAACTTAGTTTGGATCTGCAGCAAATCATGCTGCAAATTCTGAGCTGAAAATGTCTGTATGGCATGTACTGTGGTGGTTTTATCTGGTACAATAGAAAGGTATTCTGCAGGATACAATTGCATTCCTTTTTTTGCTGCCTTTTTTGGCATCTGATCAGCATAGTTATTTAACTGAAAAATTTCATTTGTAGCTTTTTGATGAGCTTTTACCTTTGAGATACTGTATCAAACCACAAGGGACTGACTACAAACCAAATTCCAAACAGTCTGCAACACAGAAGCATGCTTGAGTGGTTTGCCCATATTATCAACAAACCCTCTCCTTGCCCATGTAGACATATGCAGCTGCAAAGAATTAACTATGTATGCACTGTCTGAAAAAATACTGACAGGTGGAAAATGCTGTAACCCATAAAGAACTGCTTTTAGTTCAGCTCGCTGAGCAGACGTGTCCCGGTAACTGAATCAGAGTTGGCTGTCTCATAGAAGGGCTTTCTGGTACTACTGCAAATCCAGTCCGATATTGTCCAATGTCCCAAAATTGAGCACCGTCAACAAAGACAGATGGCCTGTCTTCCTGAAAATCAGGAGACAGAATGGGCTTTTCTGGATTTGAAATGTGCCTAATGCATTCATGTCATTTTCCTTCATATCCCATGAAGTTATATAAGTAATACTTATCTCCTGCCTTTATTGTAACTTGCTTGACACTAAATAATGCCAACCATTTTGCAAACACTGCTTGACTGACGTCATCAGTCAGTTTATTTAGCTGAGTCTCATTTACCAAAGCCTCTTTGGCATAATGCGCTGTATGTACTATAATGTCTTTGAAAAAATCTGTTAGGTATTCAGTTTGTTTTAAACCCCAGTAAATGGCCAAAAGTTGCTGAATACATGGGTGATATCCCCTCTCAACATGTGTTATCTTCCTACTGAAAAATGTAATGGGGCGTAAAGTCTTTTTCATTCTAGAATCAGAGCCCTGAGGCCACTTCTGTAAAAGCACAACAGAGAGTGTGTGTTGGGTTCAGCTGCTGCCTGTAACACAAAGGGACGTGTTAAACTTGGAGCTACTAATTATGTAGCCTTGGCCAATGCTGCCTTTAAATCACAAAAAGCCATATTTTCCTTTGGTCCCACTCCAGAAAGGGTAATTCTTTCTAGCTAGAAAGCATGTCATACAGAGCAGCTGCCATGCCGGCATAATCTTCTATGAATTCCCGATTATAATTCATGATACCTAGAAATTTCTGCAAATCCAGAATGGTAACCAGTTTATCCATTTGCAAAATTCCCTGTACCCTCTCAGAACAAGGAGTACACCTGGAAGGATGTAAAATAGTACCTAGAAATTTTTCTTCAGATGACATGAATTGTACCTTTTCACTTTTAACTTTAAACACTGCCTCATGCAGTGTTTGAAGGACCTGTGTCACTTTAGCTAAAAGCTGTTCTTTTGGTTCAGACTGTATTGGTATGTCATCAATGTAATGCAAAACAGAATCATTAGATTCTATATCTTGAAGTATTTGTCCAACTATTTGGTGAAATATAACCAGACTGTTTTGAAACCCCTGCGATAACCGTGTCATGACACAGTGTTTATTTTGAAATATGAAAGCAAACATTTGCCAGTCTTTTTCCTGCAGTGGTACTGCAAAGAAACCATTAGCTAAGTCTATGACTGTAAACCACTGACTTTGTGGTTTTATTCTTGCTGCTAGCTCTGGGCCCCCTGGAATCAGATGAGCCCAGGGAGTCCTGAATTGGTTCACTTTTCGTAAGTCAATAACCAATTGGTAAGTGCCATCTTTCTTTTTAACTGGCCATATGGGTGAATTTGTAGGGCTATTTCCCTTTTGAATTATTCCCACATCAAGCCATCATTGTATGCAATTTTGCATGTCTGTCTCTGCTTCCTTCGGGATTGGATACTGTTTTTGAAACGGTGGAATAAAATCTTCATCACTACCTACAGAAACTGCTTCCTGTAGCTTCCCACAGTCTGTGGGCCCTTGAGACCACAACATAGGGAACTGTTGTTTTACCTTTAACCATACTTCATTTTCAGTAGGGCTGATGGTACGGCCCTTTTCAGAAATGTTTGATACATGTATTGCATCAAATCATACACAACATGGGACCTTGTCCTTGCCATATAGTGCCATTAGGAAGGTCTATGACAATTCCCATTTTGGATAAAATATCCATTCCCAACATTGTGGAAGTGCAAGAATTATGCATCAAAAATAACCCTTTAACTGGTTCCCCTTGACAGGAGAATACTACCTATGTCTAGACATCCAGAGCCATTAAAACCTGAAATACATGTACTTTTAGACAAGTCACGAGGCAAATGCCTACCTGCCACTGAGACAGCTGCTCCTGTATCTAGAAGAACATTTTCCCACAGGTTCCCCTCTACCCAAATGTTGATAAGTGGTCGTCCATCTTTCCCTTTCTTGAAGTTAGCCAAGAAAGAGACTAGGGTAGGGGGGTTCACACCCCTATAGTAGATCTACTTCCCACCCCGAATCATTGGTGGTATTGGACTGCAAAGGACATAATTGCAGTGTTTCCTCGACTTCTTCACAGTCAACATAAGAAGATCGATTAAGTTCATGATGCAAAGCTATTTGCTGCTGATAATTAGGATTTACTGGACCCTCAGGAACAAAGTCAGAAGGAACAGTTGTATCCTGTGTGCTAACAATATTACCTTGTACATTGACAGTAGGTGTCACACCATCCCTTTGCTGTATTGGGAATACTGACTGTTGAGTGTTTGTGGTATATAGGGGTTGTTGCTGTAGTCCCCTATTATGCTCTGTCACATATTGTTGTGAAGTGTACTGCTGTGTTTGTACTTTTGGTTGCATTACCTGTTGCCGTCGTGGTCACATGGCTTATCAAAATTTTTCACGGTAAGAAACTTACCCTTTGCCTCTTGTTCCTGGTGCCATCTGCGATAATATGTACAATCATTTTTAGTATGACCTACCTGTTTACAGGAATAACAAATAAGATGTCTTTTTGGAGGACCCTCTATAGATTGAGTAACTTGAGAAGCTAACTGAGTGGTTGGGGGAACTGATGCTGCCTGTTGTTGCCCTAGTATAACTTGCCCTTGACATAATTGCCCTGCTACCTGCTGTGGGACTTGCTGTCCCTGATTAATCCATCTCCCATGCCCCCTTCCCCTTACTTCACTACCAATGGGTGCAGAATGGGGAGTGTAAATCATTTGCTTATGAATAGCATTATCTTTACACATAATACGTGCTCGCAGCAATTTATCTACTAACTCTGTGAGTGTATTTGAAGATTCCTCATAAATAAGTTTGATATCCTCTGGGATACCTTAGAAATTGTCCAAAAAGGAGCGCATGACAGCTTTTTGAAAATTGACATCTTTCATATCTTTTTCATCACTGCTATTAACTAGCATATCTGCCAGCTGGTAATGTTTGGCTTGTTCTTCCAAAGAATCACAGACTGTCATTTGAAACTGATCTAAAAGTGTTGGTGTGACAGATTGCCCCCTAGTGTATGCTAACAATACTGCTGTCATTCTTAGGTGTTTAGTTTGCATTGGATACTGCTTTTGCTGAATATAAGCCATGAAACGCTGAGGAATAAAATTCCAGAAACAACGTTCAAGTGTATCATTTCATACAGTGCCTACAGTTTTAAGAACCCAAGCTTCAAATATAATAATGTTATTAAAATTACCCTTCTGTTCATCCCACTTAGGGAGAGTTTCTAACATCCTAGACTGATGATAAACTTCAGCAGAAAAACCTGCTGAGGCTATGATAGGACTGGTAACAGCAGTTTCTAGTGCTTTAGACTGATATTTTTCTAACAAGGCTTGTAATCTTGAAAGATTTTGATTAGCTAAGTCTGCTGCTCTAGCAGCCTCAGATTTCTGTGCCTCTAATTGAGCTTATAATGTGTTTATCTCCTCCCTTACAACAGTTAAGTCATGCTGTGTGTCAGCCAGTTGCTTGTCATATTTTTCTGGCAAATGGACAATTTTATTCATTAACCCTTTTATCATACCAGTAGCTTTACTGCCTTGTTCAATAACAGTTTGTGTAAAGGTCTTAATTTCAGTCTGTGAGACTTTCAAAAACGGAGAAAATTCTTTTGTACATTCAGTGGTCTCAGCATGCAGTTTACCAGATGCATTCCATTTTATCACAGTAAGTCTGAAAATCCCCCATGAAGTCAAGATCTTGCTGTTTGCTAACTTTAGCAATCCAATCTTTAAACTCCTGCAAATCAGACTGCAAAGTACAAACTTTGACATCTGCATCACCCTCTAACAAATCTTTAGCAACAGGATATATAGAAACAGGAACAATTGGCTGTGCTTCAGGCATTACTTTATCCTGGTTGTGGTCCAGGTTTTGTATAATACGTTTATGACAAGACATGCAAAAAGCAACATTTAAATCATTGCAAATGGCACATTTTTGTACATTCTGTGGTACTTTTGCCTTACATACATACCAATCAAAGGTAGCAATCCATTTGCATAATGCTGGATTGTCAGTTTTCTCCAATAAAGATTTACAGGTGCTAACGTGTTGATCATACCATGTATTTAAATAATTCCATACATTTACATATGATTCAGACACATCAACAGCAAAAGACTTAGTGCACTTCTTGGCATTTTCATGAATTGCATTCATTGTTAAAAGAAAAACAGAAGAAAATATTTACCACAAATGTTCAGGACAAGGTGGTCAGTCTTGACACGAAGATCAGTTGTGGCAGAATTCTCTGCTGTCTTTCACTAGATGCTGGTGAGACAAATTTTTGACAGTGGAAAATTTGGACCTTGTATATCACCAACTGTCTGAAGGAGAATTACTGTACTGCCCTGTACTGCACTGTAGTGTCTTCCTCCAGTCAATGGACAAAGTTTTAGGAAGAGAATAATCAATTTTAAGAAGGCGTGCACTGGAGTGTCATACTGTGAGGGCACCTCTTCAGGTCACCCCCCCCCCCCGGTTGTTTGTACTGGACTGGTCTCGCCACTGTTAAAGTGGTACTACACTACTTAGGTAGTCTGTACCTTTACTCAATGAAGACACTGAGACAGTTCTGCTGTTACGACATTCATTTATTGCACATGAGATTTACATCTAGCTTAACAATGAAAGGTATATACATTAAAACATACTTCAGCTTAGAATAATCAAAGTCTCTGATACAAAAGAAAAAGTCCCAATCTTTATAGTGTCTTTTCTGCCTGCATCAGCAGTTTTCAGAATTTGCCAGAATAATAAGTCTTTGCTCTCAAGCTGGTCTGCTGACAGTTTGTTTTCTATATCTTAAACATTCTGTTCCTGAAATATAACTCTTTTCATCCTTGCCCTATCTTGCGTATCATATTAAAGAGACATAGCTGCAAACAAGAGTTCATCTTTACCTGCTTGTAGATAATAAATTTCACAAGCTGCATAGTTTATAAGAGATAAAATATTTTACTTCTGATTCTTAACAATGAATGCCAAGCTATATGTTTTTTTGTCAAGTTAGTTAACTGTGTGCACTGTACACACTAAAATGTGAAACATTTATTTTACATTTTCAAAAAAAATCCACTAAAGTCCATTTTAACCTGTTCTTTACTCTCACACTGCCAGTCTTCCATCAGAATTGTGTGTATGTGCATGTTTGTGAAAATAACTTGTGTAAAAGGCAGTTACTATGGGTAAGGGGCACAGGATGACACTGTATTTGAGAGAGAGAGAGAGAGAGAGAGATAGAGAGAAAGCAATAATAAAAATGTCTGGGATAATAATGACAGACTCAGGTCTGAAGGTGAGCTGCGTGCAGACTTATCTGGGGATAGATGTTGGAAGTTCATACCTTGAAACTTTCCTTTATAGTCTTGGGACCAGGTTGCAGTTTGTGAATTAATTATTGCATTAGACTTGGTGAGCTCTTTTTCTTGTACTTTAATCTGCTAAGTACCAGTTGTGTTACTCAAGACAACATTCCTGTGAAGTCAGATGAAACCTTTTCTTCATATTTGGTGGCATTGTGTGTCACTGTTCCTCACATATTTGGTTGGCACTAGTTGGATTTAAACTCCTCTCTGTAATTACTTCACATTTCCATGCCAGTAACCCCTTAATTATGGCATTTTGGTGGGAACTGGTAGGACTCAAACTCTATCTGTGCTATCATCTGTGTCAGCCTTTGTGTAGCATGAATTTTCAAGTATTGATGCAAACTTCAACATGCAAAATTAGGAGCCTAGAGGCATCACTAGACTGATACTAGAGTAACGTCTGGAGGCATCATAGGATCATAGGATCATAGGAGGTTACTAGGCTACTGGCACTGAGGCCCTTATAAGCCTAGCCAAGAGCTTAGCCTATGTTTAGACAACTCAACACCCAGAGCCCCTGTTCAGCAGTGACACAGGTGGAATCCCAGAAGTGTATTTTCTGTTTCCCATCCAGTTATCCAGGTTGCACTTAAAAAGGGATAATGAAGTACTCTGCTTGACATGGCAACGGAGTCTATTCCACAGATGGGGGAGTCCCTGGGACACAACTCTGTCCTGCCATATGTCCTATTGATATCACCGACCAAGTTGAGGTCATGTACGGGTTGCTTGAGTGGAGCTTGACTTGATGATATGCAATAGTCCCATCAAGGCAGGGTCTGAGACTGCTTTGTATGCCAGACAGAGGTCACCTCTGAGGAGTCTATATGAAACTGCATACAGAGATAGAGCCTTTAGTTTATCTGTGTAGGGTAGGTGTTTGAGGCCCTGGATTCTCATGGTGAGGAACCTATGTGGTCTCTCCAGCTGCTGCATGTTCTTTGCGAGGTACATGCCGAAGGGGGCGTTGCACTCAATAATTGTACTTATAAGGGAAGAATATAGGAATCGTATGACCTCTTTGTCCCTGGATGAGATACCCTTACTTATGAGGTGGGTCATATGGAAAGCTTTCGGTACAATGGAAGCAACATGGTGGTCAAAAGTCAGGTTGCTATCAACTTGGTTGCCCAAATCCCTCACTACTGATTGTGTACTTAGGACCTTGTTATTAATGTGATATGTGGGGATGTCACTCTCCCCAAATAGGATGATGATGCATTTTTTTATCATTCAGCTTGAGGCCATGTTTCTGGCACCAGTCATTGTTTGGGTGAGACCCTCTTGGAGGACATCGACATCACTTGGGGAATTGATGACTGCACACAGCTTGCAGTCATCTGCAAACTTGGTCAGCCATAGCCAACTGGTTTTGGCCTGCATCTCAGAGAAGTATATCCTGAATAACACATCCCCAAGACCAATTGCTGGGGTACGCCACTTGTTACGGGTCTACTGCTTAAGGTGTCTTCTCCTATTTTAATTAGGTGGGTTCTAGCAGTGTGCCGGTTTGCTATCCATCTGGTAACATGTGGATTGATGCCTAGTTGAGAGAGTTTATCTACTATGCTCGAGTGGGGAATAGTGTCGAGGGATTTGGCCGGGTCAAGGTAGGCGGTGTGCACCATCTTCCCCTCATCCATGGCTTTGGTGACTGTCTCAAAAAGTCGAACAGATTTAACAGACATGACCTCCCCTTGACAAAGCCAAACTGTGTGGGGTTGAGTGTTTGGAGTTGCCCATGTCCCTGTTAATGAGGTCCATGATAATCTGTTCCATGGCCTTGCAGATCAGGCTAGTTAGGCTGATGGGTCTATAATTTCCTGGCTTGGTGGACACTCCATCTTTGTTGAAAGAGATGACAGTGGCTGTCCTCCACTTGGCTGGGACAAAGTCGGTACTCAACCTTTGATTGAATAGGGTGCCTAATGGTGCTGCAAGTTCATGCTTGAGTTTATGTAGGATGCAGCCTGGGATGTTATCAGGTCCCATGGAGGCTGTATCGTTTGCCTTTGAGAGGGCAGTGATGACCTGTTCCCTAGAGATAAGTGGTGGGGAGCAGGTACTGGGGATGTCCTGATTTACAGATGGGGGGAAAGTGGGGGGACATTTTTGCTGACTCTGTCAGCCAGTAGATTGGCTATATCTACAGCATTTGTGTATGTGGTGTCCTTGACCACCAGTTTTGAACATATCTGGGTGCTTCCTTTGAGACTGCAGACACATGTAAAGAAGGCCTTATGATTATCTCTAGTAGATGTGGCCAATTTGGACTTGAAGTTGCCTTTAGAGGATTTCACTAGTGCTCTTATTTGCTTGTTCAAGGCTAAGGAGATATTGCTTCCAATTGGGCACCTGCTCCTTCTTGGTCCTGGACAGCAATTTTCATCAGTAGGGTTTAGTAAGTTTTAAGGCAACTTACTGCCTAATGACATTGCTACTGTTTTTAATTACATTTCCTTAGTGTTGTTATTGTTTTTATGAGTTGTGTGAATATGCTATTCTAGATGTAGTGCTGAACTGAGAATACTACATCTGCTAATAATCCAACAGTTTTCTTCATACAGTCATTCATTTTTTTACCTGATCCAGTATTCTGATTGCTTTAACTACCATACCTAACATAACCCCACAAGCAAAAATCAG
The DNA here is from genome assembly GCF_019279795.1 of Protopterus annectens. Taxonomy (NCBI): domain Eukaryota; kingdom Metazoa; phylum Chordata; order Ceratodontiformes; family Protopteridae; genus Protopterus; species Protopterus annectens. Next base: position 1,028,537,352 of record NC_056732.1, on the reverse strand, counting down.
TTTATACATTATCACATACTGCAGTTTTGTCTGTATTTTATGTCTGATAAGTTACAGCTTCTCCTTATTCCTTGGCTGCAGCAATAAAAAGCTAGTTACATTCCATTGCGACCGAGCTGTATTCCCTGTAACCCAGCTACTCTTAAAGTTATATCTGGAATGAATATTATTTATCATAATCACAGGAATTACTTGACTTAATTGAATTTGTTCCTCAAATATGTACCTGACATCACTGGTAGATTATGTGTAGCATGGGCCCTGATTGGGTTACATTCCATTGGCTCCCACACAGCAAGATTGTGTATGTTCTTGGTACATGGATAAATGCTCATGTACTTTTGTATTTACCTTCCTGATTTAAGACTATTTGAACTGTTGCTAATATAATCCATGAAGGTCTGTATCCATCAAATACAGTCATAAGAATATGTATGCCTCAACAGCCTGATTGTAATAAAAAAATACACAGTTAAGTATTCAAACTTGCTTTATAGAACTGCACACTAAGATTATGAAGCCAGACTAATGACGGTTTAGCTTGATTATGATACCCAGAGGCAGCCATTCTCATTTACAATCAGTCCCCATACCAAGCAGTTATACCCTGTTGTTGACTGTGTACACCTTAGATGCCTGAGTGTGGTAAAAATAATTAAGTAACTAGGAACACAATGTATTTCTATTTTTTCATACAAGCACACAATAGCTGAAGTATTTCAACATATTTCACACAAATTTACACTAGTCCTGCAAAGCCAACCTGTTGAAACTGAGGAAGCATGAAGGTAAGCTACCTTCATCCACAGACAAATCCCACCCCACCCAGCAGTTATAGCCACTTTCTGTCTGCACCCTGTCTGAATGTGATAACACCTCTTAACCTCTTAGCACAAGAGTCAGAGACAAAACCAAAAATAACAAGGGACAAAGGCCTATAACCACAGATGGATTTATTTTATATGCTTAAAAAGTTGCTACAATAACATGCATTTTCTGAAGGATGTGAAATCTAAAACTCAAATGTAACTGCAATAACATTTCTAGAAATCACAATTTTTATGAGAAACAGACAAGAAGCTGATGAAAAATCAAGGACATTCTGCAAAATAACAGACATCTGAGAACATACATAAACAATAGGCACATAGTAAACAGTCCAACGTATTTCTTACAAATGAAGTCAGACTTTATGCAGAGCAATCTGTTTCTTTATCCACAGCCAGCCCAGACCCCTTATTTTGTGACTATAATTATCATTTCAATAATACATCTAGTTACTTGCTAAGAAACTCACAATAAAAAGAAAAATAACTAGACCACAAACTAGTAACTTTTCCATTAAAACCCGCAAACAATGAAATAAATGTCACGGTATTCAAGGAATTTAAATCAACAAATGATTCTATGATGACGTCTCTAAATTCATTTATAATGGTATTATCCATAATGTTGATATTGCATCGAGTTATGCTGGAAATTTCTGCTAGCACCTGGCAAATGTATTAAACTGGACGTCCCAGTTAAATCCAAACAAATGGGGAGGTTTAAAAGCAAACCAGCATGGTGGTCCTGCAGCATTAATAAACTATATAATAAAATAAATAAACCCCAAATCTATATAGCAGAACAAATTACCCCAAATTAAGGACAGCATCAAACAGCTAGATAAGAAACTAAAAAAGGACATAAAAACAATGGTAATCCATGAGCTCAGGGTAGCCACAAAAACAAAAGACAACTACAAATTCCTCTTTAGCTACATAAGAAAAATAAGAAATTGTGTGATATTTGTTACTGACTGGAGATTCAGATGGAGAAGCTTACAAGTTTTTGTGGTCTGATTTGACCAGTAAGGGGGTGCCCTGGGGATGGTATATACAGGTGCTAAGTTTGCTAAGTCCAGGTCAGGTATATTCTGTTTGTACTAGGTTTTATTTTTAACTATCTGGTCCACGGGAGTTTTTATTTATAAAAATCTAAGAATTTTTGTGTAAATCCTACATCAGTGGTATAGGTCCCCCAGTCAAAAATTTACTAGTTAAAATCACAGAGGATAATAATGTTCCTGTTTCTGGAGAGTTTATACAGAATATTTAGGAATGTTGTGTGATGTTCTGAAGACATGGAAGGGGGTTTTGTAGCATGCTATGAACTGATAGCTGATCTTATATAGCATGCTTTGAATCTCTATAAACAACGCTTGTGGGTGTTTAAGCATCTGTCATTAGGTAATGTGGTCTCTCTAACAAATATAGAAATGCTACCACATTCTCTTCAGGCCAAAATGAGTGGTAAGCACAAAACCCAGATGCTGAGGGAGCACTCTCTGGATGTGCTCAAAATTAGGAAGGTTTCAAGGTCTAGCAGTTTGTTGTATAGACTACTAGCATTAAATAGAGTGATCTTGATATGGCCTAACAGCTAATTTGTTTTGGAAGTTAACCTGGGAGATCCATTAGCTGGACCTTGACTAAAAAAGAAATCATGGGGGTTACAAAAGCTTTTGTTATTATTCAGAAGCCTTAAGGTACAAACCATCTGAGGAAGCAAGAATGGTTGTCAAGCATCTTATCCCATGCTGATATGTACTGGATCCCCTAGACTGGCACAGGTGTCTAGCCAATTGCTAAAGCCAATCATCTTTGCTTTATAGATTAGGATTGTCTTTAGTGATAAATAAACTACATTTTTTTTCTTTCCAAACCTATTGTCTCATTTCTCTCTCCATCATTACTGCTGCATTTGCCCTCCCTGTTTTGGCCTTAAGAGGATGCACCTCATTTATTTTGTGACACTCACTTAAGACCTCTTTATGTGTTACCTTTCTCCCTGCTTAGTTAGCTGCCTGGACTCATCCTGTCACTACATATAGGTTCATAGGTTCATACTAGGCTATCTGCCCTAGGGCATTTATAAGCCTAGCCAGAGTGTGTTTGGCTTTCGCCACCTGTTTTAAATTAATTTTGCTATGCCCTTTTTCGAGGTTAGTATACTGTGCCTCTGTCTAACAGTGACACAGAAGTGATACCTGGGGTAAACCTATAATCTCCCATCCACTCATCAAGATTCCTTTTAAAGAGAGTCAATGAGGGACTCTGCCTAACCTGGACTGGGATTTTATTCCAGAGTGAAGGGAGCCTCTGGGTTATGAATCTGTCCCTCCAGCATGTCTTATTTATTTCAGTGCTGAGGTTCAAGTCTCTCGAGCGTGTAGCTCGATGGGATTTGGATTTTCTGAGGTGCAGCATGTCCATTAATTCTGGGTTGGACATGGCTTTATACGTCAGGCACAGATCGCCTCTGAGCAGGCGGTATGCCACTGAGTAGAGCTGGAGTTTCTTTAACCGGGCAGCATATGGCATCTGTTTGAGCCCTTTGATCCTCTTGGTGAGGTACTTTTGGGGTCTTTCCAGTTGCTGCAGGTGTCTGGTATGGTACATCCCAAAAGGGGCATTGTACTCAATTATGGGCCTGATGAGGGATGAGTAAAGAGGCACGATGACCTCCCCTGATCTAGATGTGAATCCCTTCATGATTAGGTGGGCTATATAAAATGTTTTTCTAACCACTTTGGCCACGTGGTTGTCAAATGAGAGATTGCTATCAGCTTGGGTCCCCAGGTCCCTAACTACTTCTTCTGTACTTAATGGATTACCACCTATGTGGTAATTTGTGGGCACTTTGTTTTTGCCAAAGGGGATGACTATACACTTTTTGGCGTTTAGCTTGAGGCTATGGCTCTGGCACCAGTTGTCTGTTTCTATGAGGCCCTTTTGGAGGATGCTTGTGTCGGCTGGAGAGTCGATTATGGCACCCAGTTTGCAGTCATCTGCGGACTTGGTCAGCCACAGTCCTTCTGTGTTGGCCTGTACCTCCGAGAAATATATACCGAACAAGAGAGGTCCCAGGACTGAGCCTTGTGGGATGCCACTTGTAACTGGTTTGGAGTCTGACATGGCTCCAGCAATTCTAACCATGTGGGTTCTGTCCTTGAGCCAGTTTGCAACCCATCTAGTGACATAGGGGTTTATATTTGAGCTGGTGAGCTTATCTATAATGCCTGAGTGGGGTATTGTATCGAAGGCTTTTGCGAGGTCCAGGTAGGCTGTGTGGACCACCTTCCCCTCGTCAATGGCCTTGGTGACTGTTTCAAAGAAATCGACCAGTTTTAAGAGGCAGGATCTGCCCTTAACAAAGCCGAACTGGGTAGGATCCAGTGTCTGTAGGTCCCCAATATCTTTATTTATGAGGTCCATGATGATCCTTTCCATAGCTTTGCAGACCAAGCTAGTCAGGCTTATGGGGCGATAGTTTCCAGGATCCATTGAGGCACCACTTTTGTGGAGAGGGACCACTGTTGCTGTACGCCACTCTTTGGGTACATATCCTGTAGTAAGGCTGAGATTGAACAGTAGTTTTATGTTTGGGTTTAGCTCTTCTTGGAGTTCATGTAGGACACAGCCCGGGACACCGTCTGGTCCCATTGCTGCTGTGTTTTTTGCTTTGGAGAGGGCGGCTCTTACCTGAGCATCTGAGATGTCAGGGGGGCAGCAGTCTGCTGGGACAGATATTTGCCCTTTTGGTGGGGGGAGAGTTTACGCTGAACCTGTCAGCTAGGATGTTGGCAATGTCTGTGGGTTCGGTGTATTTTTTGTCATTTTGGACTAATTCTGAGCATATTTGGGAATTCCCACCCAGGTTCCTAACATAACTAAAGAAAGCCTTGTGATTATCCTTAGTGTCCTGTGCAATTTTTCTCTCGAAGCTGGCCTTAGACGATTTTATGACTGCCCGTAGTTTTTTGCTAATACTGATCAGAGATGCCTTCCATTTTTGGGATTTTGCTCTATCATGTAGTAGCTTCCTCCTTCTATTGTATAGTTTGTTTATGGCTGGGGTCCACCAGACAGGACGTCTGCCTTTGGAGGATTGGGTCTTGGTTTTATTTGGGATTGCATGATCCATGCATTCCTGAAGGTGTTCATAGAATGCATTTATAAAGGATTCTGCGGTCTGGGCCATATTTTCCACAGGCCCGGGGGCTTTGAAGGATTCCAGCTCGGTTTTGAGGAGTGTGAAATTTGCTTTAGAGAAGTTTTTCACTGCGGTTTTCTGGGCAGGGGGTGGGGTCGGGATGTGAATATCCAGTGAGATTAGTTTATGGTCTGATCTTACAAGTGAGGGATACACTTCTGGTCTGGAGCATAGAGTCCCCATGTTGGTGATGATCAGATCCAGTATGTTTTCCCCTCTTGTGGGAGTGGTAACAAGTTGTTCCATAGCATTTGAGTTTATAAATTCTAGGAACCTTTGGGCTAGGGTGTTGGAGCTAGAATAATGCTCCCAGTCTATGTTTGGGTAGTTGAAGTCACCCAATATAATGGTGTTTGGAGAGACCTTCATATTTTCCAGTGTTCTTAGGAAGGCCGAGTGGGGTTCCTGGGTTTGGGAGGGTGGTCTGTAGCAGGCTATAAACTGGAAGGCAGTTTTACCCACTGTTAGTTGCACATGGATAGTCTCTGATGCTTTGTGCTGTGCCACCAACCTGGAGGTGTGGGTATCTTTGATGAATATTGATACTCCCCCTCCTTTTGTGGTTCGGTCCAAGTTTTGGGGCCGAAAAGCATGGTATGAGGTATAACCTGGTAGTGTTGGGGTGCTCTCGGGAGCCTTGAACCAGGTTTCTGTTACTGCACAGATATCGATGTTCTCCATGCTAAGGAGAGTTTCGAGTGCATCTTGAGGTTTAGACTTCTGGCGTTGAGTAGCATTACTCTTAGTTTCTTATCCCTTGTGATACCTATGGAGGTGGATTTGTTTTTTGAGCCTTGCCTAAAAAAGGCACTATGGGGGTAGCAAGAGCCTTTGCCAATATCTGAAAGCCCAGGGGTGACAGGTGCAAGCCGTACCTAGCGAAGCATTGTGGCTTGTCGAGCATGTCATCCCAGGCTGACAGGCATTGGATCCCCTTTGAATGACACCAATACTTAAGCCAATTGTTGAAATTGATCATCTTGTCTTCATATTGTGGCATCATTCTTGGTGAAGGTAAGATGCTACTCAAGGTCAGGGTCATACCGGCCTGGGCTACATGCTCAGAGAGCTCCTCTATGTCCCTTTTCATGTAGTCCAGGGAGGTACGTCTCAGGTCATTCACACCAGCATGGACAATGACTGAGTCATATTTGTACTTGCCTTCGAGTGACCTGAGTGCTTGTGTTATGTGGCGGATCCTAGCGCCCGACGACATCTCACCGTGACCTTCTCCTTGTTCAGCCTGGTGAGCGGAACGTCAGTGTGCCTGACGATAGAGTCACCTATTACAAGTGTATCAGGTGTGTTGTTTAGCCTTAAGGGCTGTGACTGTTTGGCACACTGGCTTTGTGAGCTATGTATTGCACGTGTTTTGTTTTGGGGTAGCGGTTGCTTGGGTGTCTGCTTTGGAGGTCTCTGCTGCTTAGGCAGATTTTTATTTAGAGCCTCCAAGTATGTTTTTGTGTGTTTATGTGTTTGGTTTGCTGTCGTGGTAGGTCTATGTGAGACGTACACTTAGGTAGCTGGGCCCAGAATATCATATCATCATGCAATGTATAATCACTGATAAGACTAACCATCTCTTTATTCTTATAGCACTAGACAGGCACTTTCCTTCAGTAATATTAGCTCACTCTGGAATCGATTATCACATGAAACTCACCTGTTCCTTACAACCAAAGGAACAAATGCCAGTATTTGCACCATTAACATCTTTTATCTCTTTTAAAACTGAGAGCGATTCAACCCTGTAAAACTGTTTCAAGGAAGAAATCCCATTTGGACTCTCATCTAATCACAAAGACTGGATCTTTCCAGTCAACATGGACTCCTCACCCATAACCATGTTAGCTGTGGGTGACATTTACAATAACCTTGGCCCTAACTAATTCATAACGTGACTAACCATAATGAATTTATATAGGCTAAGAAGCAGTGGCTGAAATCGTTGTCCATTAAAAGGATGACCATATGTGGCAAAAGTCAGCAACTTGACTCCTTTATTAAAGGCCATCTAGAACACGTGTTATGAAGTGTCAGTGACTCAACAGCTAACACACTTACCTTTGGTGCTTGGAGACCAGAAAATTATGGGTTTTATATCCACTCCAGGTGATTGGATTGCTGACACTGTAGTGCACGGGGGTGGGGTGGTGGTGGAATAGGGGTGTGTGCACTCCTGAGTATGCCGTCTTTTGGATAAGCCACTAAACTGAGGATCAATCTGCTTCAGTTGGTGGTACCTCTGGTGAATGTAAAAGATCTGATGGTATCTGTTGAAAAGAGTAGGAGTAGGTCCCAGATGCCTTGACCAAAATGCTCTAGTAGTATAAATAACACCTCAGGTCATCCCTGAAAAGAGGCCAATAGCTTAGTGAGACTAGCTTGGATAACAAAGGATAAATAAAATATCCAAGACCTGCTGCAAAAACATGTCTCAGATTTTGAGATCACACCTGCTCTCTCTTAAATCTTTAGATCTTTTCCCCTAGCCTCAAAAGTGTAGGCAGGGCTGCTATATTGGAAAAGAAAACAATCATTTGTAACTTTGACCTTAACAAGCTCCTAGCATCATCAGGATATGAGGTTCTTGTAGTTAACTTTAATGTAGATAACAGCAAATCATTAAGTGTGAGCTGTACCTACATCCTACCTCTGCTCTCACAGTTTAGTGGTAACATTGTACAGTGCCTTACTGTTCATACCAGGACTGAAATTATCATCTTGGGTGACCTAAATACAAACTGGGCACTGAACTAAGATACATTTTGTCATGTTACAGTCAGTCTTCACTCATGGCTTTTTACTGGATTCTATCTCTGGGAAGGAAAGCATTGTTTACTGTGTTAATCCTCATCGCTGCACAATATTAAGTGGGCCAGGGCTCTCTCTGGATCCTTGAATGGTCTGCTTTTGTGACCCAGGGATTTTTGAAAGTAAAGGTGACATGCTTTTCCAGAGATGGCCTGCATCTGTCATTCTTGGGCTTCCGGATGCTGGCCAAGCCTCCTGCCACCCCTATAGTGACTTTTTTAGGTGGTGTTCCAAAGACCAAATTACTACCGTAACAACTACAAACAAATGCAATATGAGGGTCATGCTGCTCAATGCTAGAAGTCTAAATCTCAAAATGCACTTACTCAAAGCACTCCTTAAAATGCAGAACATCGACATTTGTGCTGTAACAGAGATCTGGTTCAAGGCAGCAGAAAACACCCCTGCACTACCAGGCTATAACTCTTTCCACACCTTTCGGTCCCAGAACTTGGACCGAAGCTCCAAAGGTGGTGGTGTTTCCATATTCATAAAGGATGCACACACCTCCAGACTGGTAGCCCAACATAATGCATCAGAGATACTTCAGGTGCAGCTAACAATGGGTAAGACAGCGATTCAGGTCGTAGCCTGCTATAGGTCCCCAACCATGTCCCAAGACTCACACTCCATATTCCTAAGCACTCTAGAGAATATTAGGGTTCATCCTAACACTCTCATACTAGGTGACTTCAACTACCCCTCCATTAACTGGGAAAACTACTTCTTCTTCTTCTTTTGGCTGCTCCCGTTAGGGGTCACCACAGCAGATCAACTGTTTTCATTTCTTCCTGTCCTCTGCATCTTGCTCTGTCACACCAACCACCTGCATGTCCTCTCTCACCACATCCATAAACCTTATCTTAGGCCTTCCTATTTTCCTTTTACCTGGTAGCTTCATCCTTAGCATCTTTTTCCCAATATGCTCTGCATCCCTCCTCAGCGCATGTCCAAACCAATGTAATCTTGCCTCTCTGGCTTTGTCTCCAAACCTTCCAACCTGGGCTAACCCTCTAATATACTTATTCCTAATCCTGTCCATCCTCGTCACACCCAGTGCAAATCTTAACATCTTCAACTCTGCCATGTCAAGCTCTGACTCCTGCCTTTTTGTCAATGCCACTGTCTCCAACCCATATAACATAGCTGGTCTCACTACCCTCTTGTAGACCTTCCCTTTCACTCTGTCACAAATCACTCCTGACACTCTTCTCCACCCGCTCCATCCTGCCTGTACTCTCTTCTTCACCTCTCTTCCACGCTCACCATTACTCTGAACTGTTGATCCCAAGTATTTAAACTCATCCACCTTTGCCACCTCTACTCCCTGCATCCTCACCATTCCTCTATCCTCCCTCTCATTCACACACATATATTCTGTCTTAGTCCTGCTGACCTTCATTCCTCTTTTCTCTAGAGCATACCTCGACCTCTCCAGGGTTTCCTCCACCTGTTCCCTACTCTCACTACAGATCACAATGTCATCTGCAAACATCATAGTCCACGGGGACTCCTGTCTGATCTCGTCTGTCAAGCTGTCCAGCACCATTGCAAATAAGAAAGGGCTCAGAGCTAATCCTTGATGTAATCCCACCTCCACCTTAAATGCATCTGTCACTCCCACCACAGACCTCACCGCTGTCACACAACCCTCATACATATCCTGTATCACTCTTACATACTTCTCTGGCACTCCCGACTTCCTCATATATCTACAAAGACACAATGCAACTCCTTCTGACCTTCTCTGTACTTCTCCATCAACACTCTCAGAGCAAACATCACATCTGTAATGCTCTTTCCTGGCATGAAACCATACTGCTGATCACTAATCATCACCTCCCTTCTTAACCTAGCTTCCACTACTCTTCCCCATAACTTCATGCTGTGACTGATCAATTTAATCCCTCTGTAGTTACTACAGCTCTGCACATCACCCTTATTCTTAAAAATCAGTACCAAAACACTTTTTCTCCATTCCTCAGGCATCCTCTCACCTTCCAAGATTTCATTAAACAATCTAGTTAAAAACTCCACTGCCATTTCACCTAAACACCTCCATGCTTTCACAGGTATGTCATCTGGACCAACAGCCTTTCCGTTCTTCATCCTCTTCATAGCTATCCTTACTTTCTCTTTGCTAATCCACTGCACTTCATGATTCATTATCCGCACATCATCCAACCTTCTCTCCCTCGCATTCTCTTCATTCATCAGCCCCTCAAAATACTCTTTCCATCTGCTCAACACACTCTCCTCACTTGTGAGTATGTTTCCCTCATTATCCTTTATCACCCTTACCTGCTGCACATCTTTACTAGCTCGGTCCCTCTGTCTAGCCAATTGGTACAGGTCTTTTTCTCCCTCCTTAGTGTCCAACCTTTTATACAATTCTTCATATGCCTTATCCTTAGCCTTCACCACCTCTCTCTTTGCCATGCACCTCACCTCCTTATACTCTTGTCTACTTTCTTCATCTCTCTGACAATCCCACTTCTTCTTCGCCACCCTCTTTCTCTGTATACTTTCCTGTACTGCTTCATTACACCACCAGGTCTCCTCGTGCTCCTTCCTCTTTCCAGATATCACACTAAGCACCTTTCTAGCCATCTCTCTTACTAGTTCTGCTGTAGTTACCCAGTTATTTGGTAACTCTTCACTGCCACCCAGTGCCTGTCTTAACTCTTCCCTGAACATCACCTCACAATTACCCTTTTACAATTTCCACCATTTGATCTTTGGTGCTGCCCTCACACTCATCCTCCTCTTCTTGATCACCAATGTCATCCTACAAACCACCATCCTATGCTGCCTAACTATACTTTCCCCTGCCACCACTTTACAGTCTCCAATCTCCTTCAGACTGGCCCTTCTACATAAGATATAATCCACTTGTGTGCATCTTCCTCCACTCTTGTATGTCACCCTGTGTTCCTCCCTCTTGTTAAAATACGTATTCATCACAGCCATGTCCATCCTTTTTGCAAAATCCACTACCATCTGACCTTCTGCATTCCTTTGCTTAACACCATACCTACCCATCACTTCCTCATCCCCTCTGTTCCCTTCACCTTGAACATGCCCATTGAAATCTGCTCCAGTCACCAGTCTCTCACCCTTGGGTACAGTCATCACCACTTCATCCAACTCACTCCAAAATTTTTCCTTCTCATCCATCGCACACCCAACTTGTGGGGCATATGCACTAACAACATTCATCATTACACCATCAGTTTCCAGCTTCATAAACATCACTATCTGACACTCTTTTCACCTCCAAAACACTCTTTGCATACTGTTCCTTCAGGATAATGCCTATGCCATTTCTCTTCCCATCCACACCATGATAAAACAATTTGAACCACTTCCAATACACCGAGCCTTGCTCCCCTTCCATCTAGTCTCTTGCACACACAATATACCAACCTTACTTCGGTCCATCATATCAGTTAGCTCTCTCCCTATACCAGTCATACTGCCAACATTCAAAGTTCCGACCCTCACTATCACAGTCCTAGCCTTTACCTGCCTTCGGGCATGCCTTCCCCCTCTTCTCCTCCTTCGGCCAACAGTAGCCCAATTTCCACCAGCACCCTGTTGGCCAACAGTACTGGTGGTGGTCGTTGTTAACCCAGGCCTCGACTGATCCAGTATGTATATCTGTACTGTTGTCTGCATGTATGATTTGGCAAAATTTTATGCCGGATGCCCTTCCTGATGCAACCCTCCCCATTTATCCGGGCTTGGGACTGGCACAAAGAAATGCACTGGCTTGTGCATCCCCAGTGGCTGGGTTTAACTGGGAAAACTACTCATGTACAAAATAAACTTGCCCAATGTTTCCTGGAGTTCAATTCCAGTGCCCTGGACCAGCTCATTCTTACCCCCACTAGAGGTAGCAATATGGTTGACTTGGTCATTACTAACATGGGCGACCGTTGCTCTACAGCAATAGTCAGCTCCTCCCTGGTTAGATCTGACCACAAACTAATCACCTAGCTCTGGGCTCCTAAAAACAGAGGTGGCTAACTTCACGGCACCTATGCAAATGGAGAATAGTTGCATGACTGCCGAATCATACACCAGTGCACTGTACGAACACGTACACAAATGCATGGATCTCGCCATACCCAATAGAACCAAGACGTTCTCCTTCAAAAAAAGGAAGCCAATCTGGTGGTCCCCTACCATAAACAAACTCTACAACAGAAGGAGGAAACTGATGCGGAATAAGGTGAAGTCTCAAGACTGAAAAAACTCCCTTATCAGCCTCAACAAAAAGTTGAGATCCCTCATCAAATCCTCTAAAGCTAGCTATGAAAACAGAATTGCAGCAGATAGTAAAGCCAACCACAAGGGCTTCTATAGTTATGTAAAGAATCCCCACGGCAATACCCAGATTTTCTCTGAGCTACTGCACAACAGTACCTCCTATACCAAGCCAACAGATATTGCCAATATACTGGCCATCAGATTCAGTGCCAATTTTACCCCCCCAAAGGACCAATCACAATACTAGTAGATTGCCAGGCACCCAGCATTACTGCTGCACAGGTTAAAACAGCACTGTCCAAGGCCAAGAATACAGCATCTATGGGACCTGACAATATCCCTGGCTGTGTGCTACATGAACTACAGAGTGAACTGGCACCTCACCTGTGTGGCCTGTTAAATCACAGCCTCACCTCAGGCTTTGTCCCTGCCAAATGGTGCACTGCTTCAGTCATCCCAGTCCACAAAGGAGGAGTGACTACAGACCCTGGGAACTATCGCCCCATTAACCTGATAAGTCTGATATGCAAAGCTATGGAACACATCATCATGGACCTAATAAACAAGGATATAGGGAATCTCCAAACTCTGGATTCCACATTGTTTGGTTTTGTGAAGGGTAGATCATGCCTGCTCAACTTGGTCAACTTCTCTGAGTCAGTCACCAGAGCTGTGGATGAAGGCAAGGTGGTTCATACAGCCTATCCTTTGATACCATTCCCCACTCAGGAATCATAGAAAAACTCACTAAGCTAGGCATCAACCCCTATATCACTAGGTGGGTTGCAAACTGGCTCATAGATAGAACCACAGTGTGAAAGTAGCTGACTCCAAGTCAGACTGCCAACTAGTCACGAGTGGAGTCCCACAGGGTTTGGTCCTGGGTCCTCTCCTGGTATCTACTTCTCTGAAGTCCAGACCAACATGAAGGGACTCTGGATGACAAAGTTTGCAGACGATTGCAAGTTGGCAGCTATTATTAACTCCCCAAGTGATGTTGACACCCTACAGAATGGCCTTACTGAGACCAACGACTAGTGTCAGAACCATGGCCTTAAGCTCAATGCCAAAAAATGTGTTGTCATCCCCTTTGGGAAAAACCCAGTTCCCATGAATTACCACATTGATGGTAGTCCACTGAACACAGAAGGCGTTATAAGAGATCTGGGAACACAGGTTGACAGCAACCTCTCTTTTGACCACCACATTGCCACTGTGGTCAGAAAGTCCTTCTATGTGGCACATCTCATTGCTAAGGGTTTTCATCTAGGAAGAAAGAGGTCATTGTCTCCCTCTACTCTTCCCTCATTAGGCTAATCATCAAAAACAATGCCCCATTTGGCATGTACCTCACTACACAACTGCAACAACTGGAGAGGCCACAAATGTACCTCACATAGAGGATCCTAGGCCTTAAACACTTATCCTATATGGACAGACTCAAAAACTCCAACTATTCTGTCTCATATCACCTACTTAGAGGCAATCTCTGCATGACTTATAAAGCCATGTCTGACCCAACTCTGTTTGAAATGCTACATCTAAAGAAATCCCAATCCCTCCACACCACACGGTCCGGAGACCTCAACCTCATTACCACAATCAATAGAACGTACTGGAGAGACAGGTTCATAACCCAGAGACTGCCCATGCTATGGAATAGACTTCCCATACATGTCAAGCAGAGCACCTCGCTGACCCTCTTCAAGAGAAATCTTGATGAGTGGATGGGAAATAGAAAATTTATACCAGGGATAACTCCAGTGGCTCTACTTGACAGAGGCACTGGGAACTAAGGTAGGGTGTCACGATGCCAGGTTAATCCTATGGCTAGGCTTGTTAAAGCCTCAGAGCCATTAGTCTAGTACACACCTATGAACCTATAAATGATTCAAAAACAGGTATGTGCACAGTTTTAAAATAAAACACAGCAGATATAGAGAAAACAAGCCAGAAGCTTTAATGAAAAATTTGCGATATTAGCGCTTTCATTTACCAGTTACAAATAAAAGCGTCAACATTGCAAATTTTTATTAAAATTTTCATCTTATTTTTCTATTAAAATTGCAATGTTTTTATTTTAATTCTTGTGTTTGTTTTTCTGCACTATGGCAGTTCTGTTGTTGTTATTTGTACTTGTGCAAAGTTTTAACAAGGAGATGTTCAAACAACTACTCTAATACTTTAACTGCAAGTGCATCAACAGGACATGTTCTGAAGGTTATCTTCAATGTTTCTCTGTCAAGGGCAACTAATTCAGTGGCTACACTAATCAGCCATGTAGTTTAAAGTATTATTTCTTCCTAGATGATTAAAGAACTGAAAAGTCTGTGATGTGTTTGTTACTCTCTCTGGAAATGCCCTCTACAAGACTGTGTGTGAGTGTTTCCAGAAAGGGTAGCACCCTACAAAGTACAAGAAACACAGGCATTTCAAAAACAGATGAGCAAGGTCATTAAATGTGTATAATGTATATATTCTCAGAATGTATACTCTGGAAGGAAGAGATAATAGTTCCATCATCATAAATGCCCATGGCATTACCATTGCCAAACATTTTATATCACTTCAGGAATCTTATTCCTGTCTGAACAGTAACAGCTACTGCATCTGTTTCACATTTTTTTTAATAAATGTTAAGTCAAAAGGCTGCCTACCTAAATGAAAGCCTCTTCTTTCATGGGGAAGATGGTCTCTTCACGTCAAGATTTCTGAAACTGGAAATAAGGTTCTGGCAATCTCAGTCTCTAAGCCTACCAAAAGTAACCCTCTAATGAATGAAGCTTTTATAACTCTTGTTATAAAGTGGAGATACTACAAAAGTCCTCTGCATTTACCACCAGACATTACTTTGCCTAACTACAAAACATACATGAGAGAGAGATATATAAGCAAGTCATGACTTAATCAGAGTTCTGTCAAGTTTTATGTCAACTTGGCTTCCATAGAGGTGCTGGTGGTAAACTGAATAACTGAATTACTCTTAACAGCAACAGATAATTCAAACTAAATGTAATATTCAGAGGGTGGTTGCATTTTTATTCTTAGACGCCTTTATTATATTTGATACTATCAACCATTCTGTCTTCCCACAACTGTCATTGTCATCTGTTACTTCTAAAGTAGACTGGTCCAGAAGTTATCTTCATAACGTCCCTCAACAACAGGTACAAATATGACTCTGTCATTGTACATCTGGGTGTGAATGACCTGAGACATACCTCCCTGGACTACATGAAAAGAGACATGGAGGAGCTCTCAGATTATGTAGCCCAGGCGGGTATGACCCTAACCCTGAGCAGCATCCTACCATCACCCAGAATGATACCACAGTACAAGCAGAAAATGATTGATTTCAACAATTGGTTAAGTTTCTGGTGTCATTCTAGGGGGATCTATTATCTGTCTCCCTGGGATGACATGATTGACAGACCTCAATGCTTTGTCAGAGATGGCCTGCATCTGTCATTCCTGGGCTTCTGGATACTGGCCAAGGCTCTTGCCACCCCTATAGTGCCTTTTTTAGGTGGTGTTCCAAAGACCAAATTACCACCATAACAGCTACAAACAAATGCAGTTTGAGGGTCATGCTGCTCAACGCTAGAAGTCTAAATTTCAAAATGCACTCACTCAAAGCACTCCTTAAAGTGGAGAACATTGACATTTGTGCTGTAACAGAGACCTGGTTCAAGGCAGCAGAAAGCACTCCTGCACTACCAGGCTATAACTCATTCCACACCTTTCTGCTCCAGAACTTGGACCGAAGCTCCAAAGGCAGTGGTGTTTCCATATTCATAAAGGATGCACACACCTGAAGACTGGTAGCCCAACATAACACATCAGAGATACTTCAGGTGCAGCTAACATTGGGTAAGACAGTGATTCAGGTCATAGCCTGCTATAGGTCCCCAACCATGCCCCAAGACTCACACTCCACATTCCTAAGCACCCTGGAGAATATTAGGGTCCAATCTAACACTCTCATACTGGGCGATTTCAACTACCCCTCCATTAACTGCGAAAACTACTCATGTACCAATACACTTGCCCAACGTTTCCTGGAATTCATTAATTCCAATGCCCTGGACCATCTCGTTCTTACCTCCACTAGAGGTAGCAACATCCTTGACCTGGTCATTACTAACATGGGCGACCATTGCTCTATACCAATAGTCAACTTCTCCCTGGTTAGAGCCAACCACAAACTAATCACCTTGGAAATCCACATCCCTTCCACCCCCCAAAGGTAACCACCATGAAAAACTTCTCCAAAGCTAACTTTGGGCTTCTAAAATCAGAGGTGGCTAACTTCACGGCACCCATGCAAATGGAGAATAGTTGCATGACCGCTGAATCATAAACCAATGCACTAGATGAACACGTACACAAATGCATGGATCTCGCCATACCCAGTAGAACCAAGACGCTCTTCTCCAAAAATAGGAAGCCAATCTGGTGGTCCCCTGCCATAAACAAACTCTACAACAGAAGGAGGAAACTGATGCGGAATAAGGTGAAGTCCCAAGGTTGGAAAAACTCCCTTATCAGACTCAACAAAAGTTGAGATCCCTCATCAAATCCTCTAAAGCTAGCTATGAAAACAGAATTGTGGCAGATAGCAAAGACAACCACAAGGCCTTCTATAGTTATCTAAAGAATCTCCATGGCAATTCGCAGATTTGCTCTGAGCTACTGCACAATGGTACCTCCTATACCGAGCCAACAGTTATTGCCAATATACTGGCCGACAGATTCAGTGCCAACTTTACCCTTCTCTCCCCTCCCAAAGGACCTATCACATTAACAGTAGTTTGCCAGCCACCCAGTATTACTGCTGCACAGATTAAAACAGCAGTGTCCAAGGCCACAAATACAGCATCTATGGGACCTGACAATATCCCTGGCTGTGTGCTACATGAACTACAGAGTGAACTGGCACCTCACCTGTGTGCCCTGTTCAATCACAGCCTCACCTCAGGCTTTGTCCCTGCCAAATGGTGCACTGCTGCAGTCATCCATCTCCACAAAGGAGGAGTGACTACAGACCCTGGGAACTGTCGCCCCATTAGCCTAATGAGTCTGATATGCAAAGCTATGGAACGCATCATCATGGACCTAATAAACAAGGATATAGGGAATCTCCAAACTCTGGATCCCACACAGTTTGGTTTTGTGAAGGGTAGCTCACACCTGCTCAACTTGATTAACTTCTTTGAGTCAGCCAATAGAGCTGTGGATAAAGGCAATGTGGTTCACACAGCCTACCTTGATCTGGCCAAGACCTTTGATATCATTCCCCACTCAGGAATCATAGAAACACTCAGTAAGCTAGGCATCAACCCCTATATCACTAGGTGGGTTGCAAACTGGCTCACAGATAGAACCCACAGTGTGAAAGTAGCTGACTTCAAATCAGACTGCTGACCAGTCATGAGTGGAGTCCCACAGGGTTCAGTCCTGGGTCCTCTTTTGTTTGCAATCTACTTCTCTGAAGTCCAGGCCAACACGAAGGGAATCTGGCTGAAAACGTTTGTAGACGATTGCAAGTTGGGAGCTATTATTAACTCCCCAAGTGATGTTGACATCCTACAGAAAGGCCTCACTGAGACCAGCAACTGGTGTCAGAACCATGGCCTTAAGCTCAATGCCAAAAAAATGTATCGTCATTCCCTTTGGGAAAAACCCAGTTCCTATGAATTACCACATCGATGGTAGTCCAATGAACACAGAAGGTGTTATAAGAGATCTGGGAATACAGGTTGACAGCAACCGTTCTTTCGACCACCACATTGGTCAGAAAGTCCTTCTGTGTGGCACATCTCATTACTAAGGGTTTTGTATCCAGGAAGAAAGAGGTCATTGTCTCCCTCTACTCTTCCCTCATTAGGCCAGTCATCGAGTACAATGCCCCATTTGGCATGTACCTCATCAGACACCTGCAACAACTGGAGAGGCTGCAAAGGTACCTCACAAAGACGAGTCTAGGCCTTAAACACTTGTCCTATATGGACAGACTCAAGAAACTCCAACTATTCTCTGTCTCATATCACCTACTTAGAGGCAATCTCTGCTTGCCTTGCAAAGCCATGTCTGACCCAGCTCTGTTAGAAATGCAGCATCTAAGGAAATCCCAATCCCTCCACACCACACACTCCAGAGACCTCAACCTCATTACCACAATCAACAGAACATGCTGGAGGGACAGGTTCATAACCCAGAGACTGACCACACTATGGAATAGACTTTCCATACATGTCAAACAGAGCACCTCACTGGCCCTTTTCAAGAGAAATCTTGATGAGTGGATGGGAAATAGAAAATTAACCACAGGGATTACTCCAGTGGGTCTACTTGACAGAGGAACTGGTAACTAAGGTTGGGTGGCACGATGCCATGGTAATCCTATGGGCTAGGCTTGTAAAGGCTCCAGGGCCATTAACCTAGTACACACCTATGAACCTATGAGCAAAAGGACCAGCAGCATTCATTAAACTCAACAGGCCATCTCTCAGGTGTGTGGTATGGTAGCATGTGGTAACAAAGGCAGTACTGCAGAGGATAAAGTCACACCACTTAGATCAACAGCTATGGGACTGCCTTCATGTGGGTAGAGATATCATACAGGTGTTGGTTGATTTGCATGACCCACAGACTGCAAATGGGGGAATGTGCGGGCTTCCTATTCCCTATATACTAAGTTATGGGTAGCGGTTACTATACTAACTACAGGGAGCTTACAGGGACAAACCATATTGGGTATTTTGGACATCAGCCAGTACAGCAGTTAAGACACTCCTCAATACATTGCTGCCATATGTGGAGAAGGACAACTGGTTTACCTACATAGCAGCATGTATAACTTCTATGATACTACCCACCACTCTGAGGTGCTAGGAGCAATAGGTTGCACCAATGTGGCAATAAAGATCCCACCTGGTATTCATGGACAGTATTACATCAGTAGGAAGGAATAACATTCCATCAACTGCAAGGTAATATGTAACTCTGAGGGGGCTTCTAAGCCACCTATGTGTTCAGCACCCTGGCAGAGCTCATGATTCCCACACCTGGCATACAAGTAATCTGTATTGCTGTCTACAACATGCAAACATCCCTCAGTGTTACCTAGTAGGTAAGTGCAGGCAGAATAATACACTTACATAATACAGCCATGTACATAATATGTACACAAGTCTCACCCCCATATCCCTACACTCATGTTAGCACTGTGTTACAGGTAACACAGGATACCACCTGAAGACCTGGCTTATAATGTCCATATGGAACCCATAAAGTAGGTCTAAACAGCACATACATACTAATCAGGATAGATTCCCACTTGGGTGTGAATTGCTAGGTTTCACAGTAGTCCACTAGTGGCATAATGTATAAATATTTTCTGCGGCATATCACTGGCATTCTGGGTATAATCTCTCATACATGCAAGCTATATGTGTACATATTTTGTGCGATTACAAAACACCAGGGTTCAATACATGTGATTTAAAGTTCCACGTAGGATGTCACCCTCAGGGTGCCATCTTGTTTTGCTATACATTTATAGAGATGGCTTCTGCTGATAGTACCCCACACAGACCACCTGTCAGGTATGACAGATGAACAAACTTATGCCCTAAGTCTTTCACAATCAGATAATGGAGTGATTGTTGAGACTGTGTACAGGTCACTTCCAGGAAGGTAGATGCCTGGTATTACTTGGCAGACCTACTGTTTAGGGTGTCTGTCATCCCATGTACCTGTGAGCAGTGTAGATAGTAGTACAATGACCTTCACTGCTATAAATTTGATGGTGTCTGGGCATGGGCAGCAGATGTGAGGCAAGGACTCTCTGACTAGTATAGTAAATATTTACCATTTCTGTTGCGTACAGAACCACTTTTAATAAACTTTATTGCACCCCCCCGCCAATTTTTACAGTTCTCTGCATAATATGATTTTTTTATTTAGTCTGAGAGATCCCAAGATATTCCATATTGGCTGATAAGTATGGCTGTCTGTATGTTGCATGTGCTGTAGGTGGTAACAGTTTTGTTGTAGCACTGTGTTGTTTTGTTGCGCAGGGTACAGAGTTGTGTCCCTGGGGATTTATGGGCATCATTTTATACATTTGCTTCACTGCATGTAGCTGTTACTGTTTCTGTATCATTGCATGTAACTGTTAGTGAATCTACATCAGCTCAAGTGCACTTAACAGCATTAGTGTAGCCTCCCTGTCTCCTTTGCAATAATATTGGGCATGTCAGTTTTTCTCCTAGGCATGATGTTTGTTGCTTTTCTGCACATGCACCTACAACAGTAACTCTGTGTTGGGCTGTGGGAATCATTTCAGTCTTCTGCCATGTTAATGCATATATGTGGAGCTATAGTTTAGCACTGTCATCTGTGTTTCAGTCATACCTATGTGTGATATGTGATTGTGTGCATATTTCTTTTATTTTTCAGTACATCAAAATGTAGGAAAATGCTGTTGCCTACTAGGCAGAGGTTACAGGGACAGTGAGATTAACTACATTCTCTGTACTCTCCTGAACCATATGTGCAACAACACCTCTGGCCCTCACTACTAATGTCAAGTTTCACATTTTGTCTCCTTTCTGCAGGTCATTAGGGTCCACCAGAGCCATAGGCCATCCACCAGTGACTACTGCTGCCCCAGCTGAGCCTGCAACTCACACTGCTGGGCATGGTGAGTGTCTCTGATGCATCCAGGATAGGTTCTGACCTATCACAGGCAGATAGTCCACCTCAGTCACTAGTCCTGGTTCAAGGAGAGCTGGATTGCTTAGTGCAGGCAGTGTTGCATGTATATCATACATGCACATGGGTTTTGTGAAGCATCTGCATGAAGGAACTCAGGTCATTTGGTATTCTATGGGTAACATGTTGCAAACTTGAGTTCAAAATGCTAAGTTTTAGCTGAGGTTCAGGCATTTGTTGAATATTTTGTTTTCTAAAAAAATATTTAGCTGATTTTAACTAAACAGTTTTACAGGTTTATAACTTTTTGAATACATGGAATTTTGGCATTGAAGTTTCCAGGGTAGTCATAGTAGACACCCTTCCATCTAACTGGATGATATAATTATCTGTTTCATTTCTAAATGTCATTTTGTGGTTGTTGAAAATTCCATTTTGGAAACAAGTTAGATTAATTCAGTCTCATAGTTCAGGTAGTTGTAATCGATAGATTTATGTTAAAATTGTAAGTTCAAAATTTTAAGTTTTGGCATGATTATGGACATTTATTTAAACTAATATTAAAAAGTGCACTTGCTTCATGCTTTACCGGGTTTCTGATAGAGCCCTTGTGTTTTTAAGTTCTGAACTGTCATTTTTATCATTTTTACATATACATTCTTTTGTTTTATTTGTTAAAAATATGTGAGACTTTGCCATTGACTCTTCTTCCATTGCAGGTTAGAAGAGCTAATGGTTAGAAAAAATGGCCGCTAGTGGGATTTTGAGACTGTGAGGGACAGGAACCTGTGATGAATGCAAGATCTAGGTAGACTGCACTAGCATTCCACCATGTCTGCAACAGATACAATGCAGAGATAGCTAACAATATGATTGGCCAGTTTTCCTTGCTTCCTTGCTCACACGGTGTAAAGGCCATTAATGCTGCTCCTGTCTTGTCTTATGCATACAGCAGAGTGGGGATATTTTTTTTTCCTTATGGTCCAAAATTATTGAAATTGCAGATATTAGGAGAGATAGCGGAGCGGTATTGGTGAGACAGGTATTACCCAAGCATACCAGTCTCACCTAAGCATAACTCTATGTTGGGGTGGGATACATATTACTAATGAGCGAATATCAATATAATCATTGAAAACAGAAATAAGACTGCTGAACATGTTGCTGTCCAGGTAATGCAACAGTTACTTTGGCCTTGCAACATTTTCTACATTAACTTTTCCCTCTGTAACTTACTACAGCTGTTTGGTGGGGTCATTGAAAGACTGGAATCTGTCATTTTTACACACTTATGGAACTTGTCAGTTTTCCTTGTGTATTTGAGCTCTTCCTCTATGATTCACAGAGTTTACATTTCCTGATGCACTAACTGACTGAAGCTTCAGTTCAAGAAATCCTCCCTCAAAAAACATTCAGGGGGGCAAGCAGCTCATCGCCAAGATCACACAACATAAAAACCCACACAAACAGAATCATTGCTAACATACACATATAAACTGAATAGGCATTAATATAATGGAAACTTTGATGGGGGAGTTCATCATCGAGAGGTTGTACTTCACAAGTCTAAACCTTGTTCACTTTACAATCAAGAAAGTGCAGCACAGTGGACTTCAGCACCAGCCTTTGTAATAAGGATGAAAGTCAAAACTACTAGGGAGACTTCTCACTTATTCGTGTCCATAATCCAAGGTATTGTGTTCTTCCTTAATTAAGTAGAACTTTTGGTATCTTTCCCTCTGAAAAAAGGTCTACATATACTAGATTGATCATCTCCTTACTATGATTATGGAACCTTCTGTTTCTTGCTTTGCCTGTCTAAAGTCAACCAACTGACTGTGCCATGATCATTAGCAGTTACTTTGTTTTGCAGGTTGTCATAACGATACTGTAAAGAAACCTTGAGACTGCAAGTGATAGGTTCATAGGTTCATAAGTAAGTACTAGGCTAGCTGCCCTTGCAAGCTAATTTCACATTTTGTGCTCAAATTAACATATCTCATTTGGTTAGAGACTGGCCTTGTGTATCCAGTGATTAATAGTTATATATTACCCTTAATGAGAATATCTGTGATGATACTACATATAATCTGAGAAAACCCATGCATTTAGGAACTTCCTCTGTCCATTAGTAATAAAGTGGGCAGTCCTGGGGTAAATTATCTATTTCCCATCCACAGATCCAAGTTGCGCTTGAATATGGACAGGCCTGAATTTTGTTTATATGGATGGGGAGTCTGTTCCAGAGCCGAGGTATCCTCTGTGAGATATATCTGTTCCTCCAAACCATTTTGTTATGTTCCAGAAGAGATTTAGATCCTTAAACTGTGTATTTATGCTGCCATTTGACTGGCTGAGTGCAGCAAATCCATCAGTATTTGCTTGGAGGATTCCTTGTATGCCAGACATAGGTAACCTCTTAGCAGTCTATAGGATATTGACTATAGTGACAGGGCTGTAAGTCAGTCCATGTAGGACATGTTGTTTAGGCTTTGTATTCTTTTAACAAGGTATCTGCATGAGCATTCCAGTTGTTGCATGTGACAATATATATTTGCCAAAAGGGGCATTATACTCAATGAATGGCCTAATGGGGGGCTGAGTAAAGGGAAACAGTGACATCCTTAGATCTAGACACAATCCCTTTGTTTATAAGTTCCCCTAATTTGATTTCCTATTGCCTATCTGTGAGCCATTTGGCAAGCTAGCAAGTGACATAGGAGTTTATTCCCAGTTTATTTAGCTTTTCTACTATGCTTAAGTGGGGAATTGTGTCAAAAGCTTTGGCCAGGTAAGGATATGTGATGTGTACTGTTTTGCCTTTAACCATAGATTTGGTGATCTTTTCAAAAAATGAATTTTTGTTTTCATTTTCAAAAATGAAAAAAGAAATAAATTTGATGTACAAAACTCTTGCGTTTATTGTTGGGGTCAGGTATTTTCACTTTTCTTGGTCCCCATGTTGTTACAGAATGCCCATCCATAACACTTGTCATACCTCTTAAATGTCCAGATTTTTGTAAAATGAACAGATTTCTACCTTGTACTTTCCGTCTGCTCCTCACAAAAAGTGTGGTTTTCTGGCAAATCATTAAGGACTGAAGTCAATAATGACAGACATTTGAGTTTTAAACTTCATATCCTTCAGAAAATTCACGTTAAAGCAAAACCTAATACTCTATCTAGGTTTATAACAGCAATATGCAAAATCTGTACCTGATTTTGGGCCTTTGTCATGCTATTACTTTTGGCTTTGTCCAGATTTTTTGTGCTAAGAAATTGAAAGGTGTAGCACTTGTTAGTCTTTTAAAAACAAGAACATTCTTTTTCCACTTTTGTGGGTGCTCTAAAAAGACAACTGAAGTTTATAATGATTGTTGACCACAGACATAGGCATATTCTTCTGATAATCAAGAATTTAGAAATCTACATAATTTTGTCGAGAAAGAAAGTTATACTCTAATGATGTAGACATACTTTCTTCTGAAGCTTTGTAATGACACATGATCTTTTAAAATGCAGTCATCATACCTCTCAACCTCTTAGCCCAAGAAATCTGGACAAAGCCTGGCATAATGGTGGTACAAAGGCCCAAAAATAAGAACCAATTTTAAATACTGTTCTTATAAACTAAGAAAGTTGATAATATCAGGGAATGTATTAAAATGCATTTTCAAAAGTATATGAAGTCTGAAACTCAAATGTATGACGTAATTTACTAATTTCATTCCTCAGATTATCACAGTTATTTGCCATAAAACCAAAAACATTATGAAGAACAGACAATAATTCTGAGGCACAAATCTGGACATTCTGCAAAAATCTGGACAGTTGAGAGGCATGCCAGTCACATTTAACACTCAGCCTTATATAAAGAGTATAAGTGTGCTAGACATTTCACTTCATATTATTTCTGCCATTATGTCTCTGTTATTGTGAACAGTGGTGGTGCTGCGGTAGCATTGTCACCTCACAGTAAGACGCTGTCTGGTTCGATGCTCAGCTAGAGCGTCTTCTGCATGGAGACATGCATGAATGGGCGTACCTTCGTTGAAGGTTGTGCATCAGAGCTGGTAACTCGGTACATAAAAATCAACTACCAATCATTAGCGGACCAGAGTTCTGCTGTGGTGACCCCTAACCGGGAAAAGCCGAAAGACACAGACAGATTGTGAACAGTGGCTCATACTGTTGGTATTACAAAGGATTCAGCTCAGCACTATAATTTACTTCTTGATTTTTATGGTGGCAACAGACTTGCTGCTTTTTGTTCATTGCCTATTAGCTTTGAAGTCATTGAATGGATAGTGTTCCACATGATACAAATAGTAGTATCAGTTTTCTTAATAATTTGACAAGAGCATCATAAATATAATCGTGATATTAGACTTATAATAGAAAACTATACTGCAGGCATTCCAACATGAACTCTAAATGTTGGGACTGCATTTCTAGCACTTCTGCTTCCACAAAATTTCAAACAATAAAATTATTTTAAAAATAATGTGCTCAGGTAAACGTGCATTTATATGTATGTGTGTGTGTGTATGAGTAATTTGGGCAGGTGCTATATATATGTGTGTGTGTGTGTGTGTGTGTGTGTGTGTGTGCAAAAAAAAAAAAAAAAAAAAAATATATATATATATATATATATATATATATATATATATGAATTATTTTAATATATGATATTATACATCATCTGTTTATACTTTAGTCAAATACTGTGGTAGCTGTCACATTCTTCCAAGTTACCATTTCATCAAGTGCTAGTTTCTTTTTCAACATAACAGTATAACTATACAGTAGTTATTAGTTTGGGTAGTTAAGGAGTGTTAAGAGAAAATGTTGCTACTGTACTTCCAGGTTTAGGTTATTTTTAAGTAGGTATCATTGTGAAGAGAAATGTGATTCCCCTTACTTATACTTTGTTTGATCTCTGAGTTGTTGCTATATTTAAATTACAGGTTTGGGGGGGTACATCTCCCATATGAGAGGTGCAGGAGACTCACTCCCTGCAAAAAGCGTAGTTTAGGTGTTTCAATGGATTTTGAGTCGATGTGTGTTTTTTAGTACACTTCTTGATGAATACATCTATTAATAGCGTATCAGGCACTCAGATTTTTTCTATTTTTTTTTTCAGTGATGATATTAAATATTGTACTCTGTATTGCTATACTCCTGGTCCTGTGGACCTCCACTGAAAATGTGTCTGGTCCTACTGATCAGCTTGGTAAACAAATGTAAATTAAGCAAAATAATAAGTTAATAATTTTCTGTGGAACAAATGCCCATACTGATACATAGGCAACTAATACAGTTAAAGGCTCACAGCTAAAAGTTGACTTTTTTGCATGTCTTTTATTATGATTTGACACTGAAGGTCATTATATTTAGGTGTACATGATGACAAAGCTCCCACGTGGAAGTATGGGGTTGAAACTCGCACAGGAGTAAAGATAATTAGTAAAATCTGTGTGTGAGCTTTCTTGTGCCATCTTTGTTTACATACATACAAATGTAACCCGCTTTGGAGCTTTTCTCGAGTTTGCTGCTGTGATACTGTATTAGTGATAATGTAATGGCATTTCTCTGAATCACAAGTGATGTTTAATAAGAGCAAATGCAGCATTTATATGATAGAAAGCATTGTACTTCTTAATGTATAAATGTAACTTACTGAATTTAGGTGTCACTATCTGAAAATACAAGTTAGAGTCAAACTTGGTTAATGAGAGTAATCACAGCAGCAAAAATAAGTTATCAGCAGCACCGTAATAAATATACTGTTGTGACTTTTTGCTGCTAAATATGTAACGGTGCATTTATCTGAGTTAAGTAATAGCTTACTAGT